>NW_004524641.1:6520101-6546715 GCF_000260255.1 Octodon degus | reverse complement strand
GCTGGCCCCATACATATTTCTGGCCCCATACATATTTCTGGCCCCATACATATTTCTATGTATACAGATATAAATACATACCCTGGGTTCTTCAACAGTTCTGCCACTTATAGCCTTGGGCACTTTGTCATTCCTTTTTTTTTTTTTTTTTTTTTTGTTGGGGGGCGGAACTTTGGTTTAACCCTGGGACCTATACAACTGAGCCACATCTTCACCCCTTTTTACTTTTTAGGACAAGTTGCCAAAAGAAAAAAAAAAAAAAAAACAGATCTCACCACAAAGCTTAAATATCATACAGTGTCTCACTTGAGCGAGGCCAAAAACAAACAGAGTGGTGAAGGATGGGGAGAAGGGGCAAGGGAGGAGGACCAAGAGAACCAGGGTGGGGGGCAAGGAGCAGGGGAGGGAATGAGCAAAACAGAGAGGAGCCACAGACAGGAGCCTGATGACCTTGGTTAGTGTAAACATTATGTGCTGTAATATGAGCTAGAATTAGTGCCAACAAGAATAAAAATCGAGATAGTGGCCCTGGAGGAGGAAGGAGGGAGAGACAAAGGGATTTAAACAAAACAAAAAGCAAGCTGTATTACGTACACATAATCACTTCTCCAAGAGGATTGTAAAATGCATTAACGGCAAACATGTACTAAGCAAAGATTTAAAAAAAAAAATAGACAAGGTCTCACTAAGTCTCAAAGTTGCTGAGTCTGGGCTCAAACTTGCCATCCTCCAGCCCCAGCCTCCCAAATAGCTGGGGATACAGGTGGGAGCCACTGCAACCAGCCTCCTCAGGTTCATTTTTCAATCTCTCTAAATTTCTGTTTCTTCAACAATAAAATAGTCAAAGTTCTAATGACCTTGTAGAATCCTGGCAATATGCCTAAAAAATGAAGTGATAAATGGGGCAAGGTACATACAATATTACACCATTACTAACTATCATTGGTGCTTAGTAAATGTTCAAATGTGTAGCTGTAAAGAAAAGAAGGTCTGGGGCCAGGGAGATGGCTCAATAGAATAAGCACTTGCCTGGCAAGCACAAGGGCCTGAGTTCAATCCTCGGTTCTGGGAAAAAAAAAAAAAAAACTGAAAAAGTTTATGATTAAGGGCCAGGGAGATAGCTCAGTAGAATAAGTGCTTGTCTGGCAAGCACAGGGTCCTGAGTTCAATCCCCAGGTACCAGAAAAAAAAAAAAAAAAAAAGGTCATTGCCATTGCATTTCTGTCATTACCACAAATTTTGCCTAAAACTTATCTTAATAACAAAGTTATTTCCTACCACTTCCTAATTTAACTAGCTTCGGTTGTGCAGAGAATATTAATTAAATCTGAACAAGAAAGGAAATGGCTAGATTTATAAGTCAATAGACACAATCAATAAGCAAAAATAATGACTCAGCTTTGATAAATAACTACTGGGCATCTGCCACTTCCCAGGAACATTCTAAGATATTGATTGGGAAGGGCCGGGGAGAGAGCTCAGTAGAACAAGCACTTGCCTGGCAAGCACAAGGCCCTGAGTTCAATCCCCGGTACCATAAAAAAAAAAAAAAAAAAAAAGATATTGATTGGTATATCACAATTTTATGGATGGGATGGTTAGATAGATAGATACTGTGCATATAATTACATTTTCTTACCTCTCATTTATCCATTCAGCTGTTGATGGAAATTTAGGTTGCACCAATGTTGACTCATTTCCAAAATACTTTCACACGTGTTATCACCTTAGATCCTCACAAAGGTTGGCACTATCTCCATTTTATAAATGAAATGACAGAACCCAAAAGATTAAGTGCGCCACCTGAAGGTAAAGCCAAGATCTTAGAGTCTTTCTACAGATAATCTTAATATTGGCAGTGCATACTTTATATGCATACATGCATTTGTATGTAGATAGACATATGTGCTGCATATTTCATACATAAATATATTTCTTTTTTATCTTTTTTTATGTATTTAGTACAGGTTCTCCAGGGTCTCACTACACAGATCAGACTTGTAGTGATTCTCCTGTTTGCAGCCTCCCAAGCGCTGGGATTATAGGCGTGTACCACCACACTCAGTCTCATTTGCTGTCTCAGCATGCGCTGGGGGCAGGACTGGCACAGCACGGCCAGGATGGAACTCCAGCCGCTGTGCTCTGCCTAAGCAGGTGCTTTAACCCACTGACATATCTGGCTGGCCCCATACATATTTCTGGCCCCATACATATTTCTGGCCCCATACATATTTCTATGTATACAGATATAAATACATACCCTGGGTTCTTCAAACATATACATATAAAATCTTACAGTTTTGTGTAGGGCAGTAACAAGAAAAATAATCTTGAGAAGCCTGCTGGGTAAAGGCAGCTTGGTAGAAGACAAGAGACAAAGAAGAGAGAATGGAACTGGTCCTCATGAAGAAGGAATTGGTGTTTGAGGAAAAAGAGAGAAGACAGCACACCAGGCAGTGCGCAGCAGAACAGAGTGCTTTGCAGGAAGAACCCACTGGGCTGCAGCCCAGTTCTACAACACTTGGCTTCAGTGCTGTGAAAGAGGGGGGAGGGGTAGAATTAGAAATTTTAAAGATTTTTTGCATTTCTTCAATATAAACCTCCTGCAAATTTCTAAACCCTTAGAGAGATCAGCCATATGCCCCCCCAAAATTCTTGTGAGGGTGAATTAAGGAGAGATGCAGGGAAACGAAGCACCACTTCAGAGTTGGCAAGGGCCCAGAGAGAGAGACACATACAGAGAGAGACCCAGACAGAGGCAGACAGATAATCTTCTAGGGCAGAGGTGGCTCCTGCCCAAGAGACAGCAGTCGCTTCAGTGTCAGTGGCATTTCAGAGCATGAGCTGGCCTTTCATGTCCAGATTACACAGGACAGTGGTATTTTAAGAAAAGGGTGTAAATTGCCTTATTGATTGCTTTTTGGGGAAGATTTTAAATTTGGAAGTTTTAGTTTGGTTGTTTGTGGCTTTTCTAGTACTGGGGACTAAACCTAAGACCTTCACACTGAGCTACATCTCCAGCTCTTTTTACTTCGAGACAGGGTCTAAGTAACCAAATTCCCAGGCTGAGCTTGCACTTGGGATCCTCTTGCCTCAGCCTCCCAGAACGTGGATTTACAGGGGCGTACCACCACCATGCCCAGGACAGTTTGGAGTGCTATTGGCCAGACAGGGAATATGCAGCGATCATTTGAAAGGAATAGCTCTTGGCTCTCCTCCCAAAGACTCTTCCCAGCCTTCAGACTTCTTTGCAAGGAAATATTAAGCTAATGGTTCTTAGGACCAAGATAATTCTGGGTCCACTCAACTGCCCAGGGTATTACAGAGTAGTCAAATATGGCTTTTTTTTTTTTTTGTGGTACCAGAGATTGAACTTGGGGCCCTCCGCTTGCCAGACAGGCACTTATTCTACTGAGCTACCTCCCCAGCCTTCAAATATGGTTTTAACTGCAATTAAACTTAGAGCCACAAGGACTAGGTCAGTGGTTTTCAAACTCACTTTAGCAACAGACCCCTCTGCTCAAATAAAATCTTACATACACTGCACAGGGAATTGCTCTGGCTAGAGTGATGAGCTAACATTTTGAAGGGCGTTGGGGAATAAATCGAGAAGTGTAAGGGCCTGGGAATGTAACTATGTAACTCAGTGGGAAGCCTGTGCTCAGTAAGTGAGGGGCCCTGGGCTGAACCTCCAGCATCAAATACTACTACTGATAAAAATAAAAATTATATTGCGCACGCACCTTTGATTGTCAGGGACAACAGACAAGATAAATCCTCAAAAGCAGTTTTTGTTTGTTTGTTGAGACAGAGTCTCACTATGTTGTTGGACTGGCCTTGAACCCCCAACAATGCTCCTGCCTCAAGCTCATAAATACTGGGATTACAGGGCCTATGTCACTGGGCCCAGTGTCACAAGTCTGGGAAAACACAAGGCTGGAGATAGTCACTGGAAAGAATTAACTAAGAAGAGGCCAAAGGCAGTTTGTGGCAATAGTGACGTTCTGTTTCTTGGCAAGGGTTTAGGTTACATACATCAAAATGCAGCAACTATGTACTTCAGATTTGTAGATTTCATTGATGTAAATGTTACACTCAATGGAGGACAAAGCTATAACCAGACATTAAATTCTGACCCATGATAATATGCTGCAGCATTTACAGGGAGTGTCCAAATATCTGCAAGATACTTTGAAATGAATTTTAGAAAACAGGATGGCTAACTTGGCATGGTGGCACATAACTACAATCCTAGCACTTGGGAAGCTGAGGCAGGAGGATCACTGTGAGTTTGAGGCCAGCCTGGGCTATATAGTGAGACACCCTGTTTTTTGGTTTTGTTTTTTGGTTTTTGTTTTTGTTTTTTTTAAAAAAGAAAGAAAAGAAAAAGAAATCAGGGTGACTCAATGGATGGAAAGACAGATGGACAGACATATGACAAAGCAGTAGAGCTTACTAGGCATGTATCTTTCAATTTTGCTGTATGCTTCCAATTTTATTCCTAATAAAATGCTGAGAGAAAACGACCCTTATCTTTCAGAGGAACATACTGAAATACTCAAAAAAGAAACTGAACTGTGTCTGGAGTTTGCCTCAAAGTAACATGGAAGGTGCAAGTATGAGGGAGAAATACAGAAATAGACTGTCCAGGGATTCATAGTTGTTGAAATTGGTAATAGGTAAATGGGATCTATTTTACTATTTCCAGATATATGTTTGAAATTTCCCTAACAAAAAAGTTTCTAAAAAATGAAAAGTTATGGGGCCGGGGAGGTGACTCAGTAGAACAAATACTTGCCTGGAAAGCACAAGGGCCTGAGTTCAATCCCTGGTTCTGCAAAAAAAGAAAAGTTATATTGAATTAGGTAATGTTTTAAAAAGTTTTCTCCTCAACATTCTCTCAGGCTTTCACCAGGAGCACATTGGCCAAGCAATAGTCATGACTCATCCACATGGCTGACACTGACAAAGGATCTACAATCTGAGGTACAGGATCTCAGGATAAATCCTGAGGGGATTTCACTGACCTTATCAGACCCAAAAGCTACAAGTCTTGTTGCACAGGTCCTGCTTTACCTTGGTCTTAACCATCCAGTAGAAAAGTATAAAAATGTAGTATAAGAAGTAAAGTCATGCTGTTATGTTGAGCTATAGGGTACGCAGGTCAACAATTTCTAACATTGCCAGTCAAGCGGAAGACCTAATACTATTATGGACTACTGGACTCTTTTAGAATATATTTGCTGAGTTAACACACCTATAATATTCAAATGATGGAACTAAACAAAAAAGGGGATACAGATGAATGTCCATTTTGTATCTGTGTATTCAAAGTGGTTAGGATAGATATATAGTTACATTCTCTTAATGAATAGAGGGATTTGTTCTAATAGTGTTTGTAAATAGGATATCATGTCTGCATCTTGTACAGTAAATAACCACTAGGAAGAGAGTATGCAATGTGTTAATTATTGAAACTGTCCTACCAATTTGATTTGAAACTGTCTCATTGCTATTTGTCTCTCAATAAAATTATGGGAAAAAATAAAAATTAAAAATTAAAAAAAAGTTTTGTCCTAATATGTATTTTTGCAACTATGGTTAACTATGTCAGAAAGTTAACCATAGTTGCAAAAAAGGATGGTTTAGGCCTCACCCAATGAGGCCCACCTGTGTACCAGCACTCAGGAGGCTGAGGCAGGAGGACCACCATGAGTTCAAGGCCAGCCTGGACTACACAGTATGCTCAAGACCTGCCTGAACAACAGGGTGGGTTTTTTGTCCCCAAAACCAAGAAGTGGACTAAAAAAAGAAAAGTTGCTCAGTGGTAGAGCAATTACCTAACATATGCAAGACCTTGAGTTTGATCCCTGATACCATAAAATAAATAAGTTTTGGCAATGGGTTCCTGTTTAAGAGAACAAAGTAGTAATTGATTTAACTAAGATTGTGCCTGCACTGGGAAGGCCCAGTCCCCATTTGGGAAGGCTCCCTCACTAGAAGAATCCATGAGTGACTCTAAGTTATTAAACTGTACGTGATGCTGACTCTTGAGAAGGGTAGCCGTGGGCAAGATGATAAAAAGCTACCACCTTACATGTGAAGCACCTTCCCGGAACCACACCCTCTTGTTAAAGAAATCAAGGTTCAAGGAGCACAGGAGCACAGGGGATACCCTGCACAGTAGCCAAGTTCTCCAAGTCCAGAGTCACTGCCCTTTCTTGTTTCACTACTGCACTTCTAGCAAACACTAGAACCTCAAATAGAAAAAAGAAGGAGACGCTGGGCATGATAGTGCATGCCTACAATCCCAGCACTCTGAAAGAACTGTAAATTCAAGCCTGAGATCCCGTCTCAAAGCAAAAGACTTAAAAAGGGCTGGGATGGCCCTTTCCCCGGGGGCGCACTGAGACAAAGATTGACACTGAGCTTGATGGCACATGCCTGTAATCCCAGCGCTTGGGAGACTGAACACAGGCAGATCACTATGAGTCCGGATCTATGTAGTGAGACCTCATAGACCCTGTAGGCCCTTACTAAAATATAAAAAAAATACAAAAATAAAATAAAAGAGCTGGAAGTGCAGCCCTGGATAGGCTCTGGATTAATCCTCAGTAAAGTACAGGAGAGAGGTGAAGAAAGAGGGGAGAGACAGAGGGAGGGAGAAAGAGGGATGGAGGGAGGAAAAGGAGGGAGGGAGAGACGGGGGAGGGACAGAGAGAGAGAGAGAGAGAGAGGTTTTGAAATTCATGAAAATGGAATTTCTCCCACAAGTTCCCTGTGCAATAAAGTTTAACTCAAAGCAACACCTCCACACCCCACATTCTGATGTTCAGCCAAACCACCTCAGGCTTCACAATGGGGCCCCAAACACAGCAAGGCCCGGCAGTGTTCCAAGATCCCTGTCCTTTCTGCTTGCCATCAAGAAGAAAATCCCCCTCGCCTGCACACCTCTCTCTCAGTGCTTTCTCCCCCAAGCCTGCATTTTCTTATAATGTTTCAAAACATTACCTTATGAACCTGGGTAAAACCCAAGCAATCAAGGTTATGGAGAACTGGAATGTTATTCTTGAACAATTCACAACCTAAAAATAAATTAGTGCCTGTGAGTTTGTTTGCACTTTGGATAAAAGCCCAAAGGGCCGCCTTTGGCTCCTGAGTTGGTTGGCCCGTACCTGCACAGGGCGCCTCCCTCCCTGGGTGGGAACAGTGCCGGTGATTGTTCTCTGAGCAGTATGTTGTGTTGTATTCTTACCGCACACTCTTCCAAGGGTAGGAGACAGACCTGGGGGTGGGCAGTGAGAATGAAGAGGTGTGTGGAGGTGGTGGTCGGCGCCCAGGGCCCTGATGGTTCATGGGCGGCAGTAGCAGCAAGCCAGACACCGGACAGTCCCTACCACCCGATCCGCAGTCTGCTAAGAGCCAGCGAGCATGAGAAAGCAAGAAGGCCCTGGGGGAGCTGTCAGAAAGGCTTGAGATAGGTCCTGGGGTGCAACTGGCCAGCAGCTGGTACTGCACACGCCCGAGAGAGGACTCAGAGCCAGCCTGCCTGGGGTTTAGACCTTCGCTCCTCTACTTTGAAGTTGACCCTGAGTAAATAATTTGACTTTGCTGAGCCTCAGTTTCCCCTTCTCAACAATAAGAATAATCATAACTCCCAATGGTCAAGCCCCTTCCACAGATGGGTCCTGTTCTGAGATCCACATGTTGAATCCTCTGGCAACCATGTGTGCGGACGTGCTGCTACCCCTTCCTAGGGGGCCAGGTCAGTCTCCCAAGGTCATACAGCTAAGTGGGGGAGTCAGCCCCAAGCCAGGTGATCAGGCCCCAGAACTGTTGAACAGTTAGATTCCCTTACCTCCCTTTTGAGCTTGTTATGCAACAGTGCACATTCTCAGACCCTCTGGCCCCCTAAAACGGTATAAAGCAATAGCTGAAGGAGGCTTATGGTCTCTGCTCACCCAAGAATGAAACAGACATGAAAACTGACCAGGGACTAGCTGTTCTGGTCCCTTCTCTGGTGTTATAGCAGAATATTTAAGACCAGGATTTTTTTTTTTTTTTCAGAACCAGGGATTGAACTCAGGCCATTGTGCTTGCAAAGCAAGCACTTAGTCTACTGAGCCATCTCCCTGGCCCCTAAGACTGAGAATTTTATAAAGGGAAGAGGTATATTTTGGGCTCCTGGTTCTAGAGGCTGGGAAGGCCGTGATGAGACAGTGTGCCTGATGAGGGCCATGTGGTGCTTCAGAACATGGCTGAGGTAAAGAGAGCAGGTGGGCATAAATGAAAAGGAGCAGAAGGCTAGATTTGCACCACAACTACTCTGTTCTTTCAAGAAAAGCTTTAATCCAGTCGCGAGGACTGCAGCTCCAAGCACAAATACCTAGCAACACTGCCACACCGAGAAGGCAAGGTTCTAAGGCATGAGGGACACAAACCATTGCACCAACTTAGACACAAACCAAACTAAGAAAAGATGGCCAGGACACAGGGGAGGAAGTCCGGATGCTGGAGCCACTGGCCCTGCCAAGAGACACCAGGGCAGTCCATGGGAACTAGGTAAGAGGGCCAAAGAAAGTCCAGAGGATGTGACTTAGGAGAACCTACAGGAAGTGCCTTCCACAGGGAGCCCACTATTGTCACATAAATGATGGGTAATCCTGGAAGAAACTGTAAGCTAAAAGCACCTAGAAGTTTGCTTTAGTATTGTGATAGCATAAAATAGACATTTGGTCTTCTTCCCAATTCTTTCAATATAACTACTAAAATCGTTAGGTGCTCCAGAGTGGAAAGAGTGAGTTGGGAGCCCCTAGACAAATACAAGGCTCAGACTAGTTGCCAGAGGAGCCAATCATGTGACTAGAGGGCTAGCCCTTTCAGTCCCACCTCTTGACCAACTTTCCAGAAGGAGAGAGTGCCTGGAGGCTAAGCTGATCACCAGTGACCACCAAGGCTCAGTCACCCCATTCCCCCACCCCCACCTGCATTGATGAAACCTCCACAAAGACCCAACAGGAGCCCAGCATGTTGATGTGCACCTCAAATCACAGGACTCTGGGAGGCTGGGGCAGAAAGCTCACAAGGTTGATCCTAGCCTGGACAACTTAGCAAGAACCTATCTCAAGATTTAAGGGGGGGGGGGGTTCTGGGAATGTAGTTCAGTCCAAATGCCCTGGGTTCAATCCCCAGTACTTGAAAAAACAAAACAAAAATAAAAGAACTTGGATTGGATTTGGCTCACTTCAGAGAGCTCAGTGTGCAGACACCTGGTGGGTGGCGCACCCAGAGAGGGCCAGGACTGCTCACCCTCTTCCCTTACCTCTCCTTGTGCCTCTCTCTACCCAACTGTTCATCTGTATGTAGCCTGGTAGTGTATCTTAGAATAACTGGAGAAATAAAATGCTTCTTTGGGGTCTGCTTCTTCAAGTAGGTCATGGGAACCCAATTCAATGCTGGTTCATCAGAAGTACAGGGCACAGGACTTGCTAGTGACCAAACACTCGGCCTGTGGAATCTGATGCTATCTCCCAGTGACAGAGTCAGAACTGAACTGAACCGGAGGACACCCAGCTGGTATCCCCTGGAGAGCTACTTGTCATGTGGGGAAAACCACACACGCAAGGTATGAGAAGGATCGTGCTGAATGATGGTATATAAAGGGAAGAGAATAGATAGAAATGCTGTGGTTTGTTTTCTTTTCTGTATTCCTTGAAATCACCCAACCTGGGGAAGCCTGAATAGATCAGACAGACATGTCTGGCAGAAAACAGAGGAATGGCCAAACTGGCCCAGGAGAAGAGTGTAGAGAAAAGGTAGGAAAAAAAAAAAAAATTCAGGGCCATTTGCATCTCAGGATAAAACTTAGGACAATGTTCAATTGCTATTTCTTGGGTTTATATTTCTATCTAATATAACCTCTCCCCAGTGAGACTAACAGAAAAAAGCCCTGGAAAATGGCAGATGCCATACACGTGGGAGCAAAAGCAAGGAAGTCAAACTGGTGCAAAGCTATGCACCCCACTTTCTTGTTGGTTTTTGGTACTGAGGACTGAACCCAGGACCTTCACACTGAGCTATATCTCCAGTCCCTTTTTAATTTTTGATTTTGAGATGTTCTAAGTCACTAAATTGCCCAGGCTGGGCTTGAACTTGCTATATCTTCCTGCCTCAGCCTCTCAGAGTACTAGGAAGGTTGCTTGGAATTCAGCTCTAGGAAAAGGAATATTTGGAAGTGAATGACAAGCAGGTCAAATAATCACAGCATATGAGATAAAAAAAGAAATATGGGGGAGTTTGTTGAGGCCACAGAGTGACCAACAGGTGACCAGGAGGAGGGTTTTGCATTCTGACTCCTGCTGTTGCCCCTGGGAGATACCCGGGCCTGGAAGGATCTGGAAGCTTCACCTTGTAAGCAGTACAGACTGACCTCATCCCTTGAAGGCCAGGAGATCTACTGGGTACTTTATTCTGCGCAGTAGTACTTTATTCTCGAGTCAGCCTCTAATGAGACTCCGTCTTCCCTATGTTCCTGTCACTCTGAGAGAGAGTGGTCTAAGGGGACTTAGGGTGTCCCAGGCAAGCCCCCCTAAGAGCGGAAAGAATAAACACTCTGGGGAGTGGAGCTGGCTCACCTTTGGCAAGCCCTCAGCATGGACAGATGTCACCAGGGGAGTAGTGGGACAAACCCATCCAAGACCTGTGAGGTGACAGGGAGAGGCCTACCAGCCGGCTTGCAGAACTCAGGAGGTGCAGGCCTAGGACATCCATGACTGCTGGAGCAGAACAAGACATATTTGTCTTTTGCTAGTATCCTCTGCCCCACACGACTGGGCCGCAGGACCTTGTTAAGACCGCTTCAGTCAGATGATGAGATTCTGAACAAAAGAGGAGGAAGAAGTCAGAAAAATCTGTCCTGTTGCATCTACACCATGCATGGAAATCAGTCTTTTTTTTCACCTTCTGTTTATTGAAACAGAGGTCAAAAACAATGTTCTATAAAAACAGCAACAACAAGCATTGGCGCTTAATGACAGAGATGTAGCCTGAGAAATGCGTCACTAGGTGACGTCATCATGGTGCGCCCACCTAGGGGCACGCGCGTGTGACGGGGCACGCAGGTGTGCCTGTGAGCGCCGTGTGGTCTGTTGCTCTGAGGGACAAGGTGTGAGAATAAATCAACCACAGTGGAGAATGATGCACTCAGGACATCATGAGGGTATGAGTTTTTTTGTTGTGATTTGGTATGACTTTTTGTTCATTTTTTATGGCTCTGGGGATTGGCTCCAGGTCCTAATATGTGGTAGGCAAGCACTCTATTAACTACTGAGTCACCTCTCCAGCGCAGCATATGCTTTAGGTTTTTGTTTTGTTTTATTTTGTTTTGTTTTTGGTGACAGAGTCTCGATGTTGAAGCCTATTTCTATAGTAGACAGTTTTTACAAATCAGTGTGCATTCTAGGGCAGGGGACATAGCTCAGTGGTCCAAGCATCTGCCTGGCATGCGCAAGGACCCAAGTTTGATCCCCTGGTACTGCAGGCCGTGTCAGCCCCAGAACCCCGGGTGCACCATTTCCAACCCAGAACCCTGAAATCCCAGCACTGGGGAGACTGAGACAGAGGGAGAGCTGAGTTTTGTTTTGTTTTGTTTTTGCGGAACCAGGGATTGAACCCAGGCCCTTGCACTTGCCAGGGAAGCGCTTATTCCACTGAGCCATCTCCCCGGCCCCAAGAGCTGAGTTTGAGACCAGCCTGGCGGCTACAAAAGTTAACACAGAGCCAGCGCAAACTGCAGAGAGAGACCCTGTCTCAATAAATAAATAAATAAACAAACAAACAAACAAATAAATGGGTGTGCACTCTAGAACAGGAATAAAAACATAGCATACACAAGGATGTACTACTCTGCCACAAAAAAAGACTAATTTGACCCTTTTGTAGGAAGATGGACGCACCTGGAGATCAGAATGATAAATGAAATAAATCGGACACACAAGCTTAAATATTGCGTGGTTTTTCTTGTATGAGAAACCCAAAGTATAAACACATTCTAGGGCAAAGTAAAACAGAGGTAATAGGAGAGAGTGAGAGAACTTCTGCAAAGGCAAGAAGAAAAAGGACGGAGAGAGCGAGGAGAGGAGGAACAGGAAAAGACATTTGAAAAATTAAGATGTGTTCTGGAGAAGAAAGAGGTGTGCCAACAGTGTTTGGACAGAATATCCTGTCTGTTTCTTGTACTATGGATAACCATTAAGAAGATAACAATGTACAGTGTATTGACTATCAAAACTGTCCTATTAATCAGCTGTGAAACTGTCTCATTCATATTTATTTCTCAATAAAAAAAAGAAAAAAAAGAATGGAATGTTCTAACTTGAAAAAAAAAAAAAAGATGCGTTCTGTACATGTAGCAACTCCCGCAAGAAATGCCATCATTATGTACTATAAACATTTGCCAATAAAAAACGTATCATCCGGGAAATACAACTCACCCTTCGGCAGTCACCATGGAATTGATTTTGTTTCAAGTAAAACTCAATGGATGATAAAAAGCTTCATGTGTAAAGGCTGCAGAAGAGTAAATGGCTAAGATGGTAAATACATAACTAGTAGCATAGCTGCTTGTTCATTATCAAGTATTTTGCACCACACACACCTAACTTGCTATACTTTCGTGTGGCTGGTAACACGGTAGGTTTGCTTTCAGTGTGTCATTTAGCTACTGTGTCACCTCAGAACCTGCGACAGCTACTAGTGGTCAGCCAAGAGGAATGTTTCAGCTCCAGGCTAATCTGATGCATCACATATGCAGTCTAAGTTGGACTAAAATGTTGTTATGCAGTGCATGACTGTATACCAAAGTTTTATATTCCAATTTCTGGAATGAATGTAAAGCAAAGGATCAGGTTACATAAAATGTTAAATATGTTATACTTCTTTTGTGATTGTTTTGCTTAACACCATTAAAATTGATTTATAGATGTTCATAAGTGGTTCCACATTTCCAAAATATCTGCAATGTGAAGCATTTTTTTAAAATGCCCTTTCCTCTCCTAATAATGACTTGTTTGAGGACCAATTCCTTATCAACCACAACTAAAAATTAGAAGTGAAGATTTGAGGGACAGTTTAAGAAGCTTTTGCAGAAGCCAAGCAAAGATGGGTCTATGACACCTGGCATGCAAACACCAGGACCCAGGCAGACAGGGACAAATCAAATCAACAAATACAGAGTGTTTCCTCTGGACGAGGCACGAAGCATCACCCACCAGTAACTGTTTTCTTGGGGAAAAAGTTCTGTGTTGACTGTACCCAGAAAAATCTCCTTAATGATAAATAAATATACACATAAGATTATATATATATATATATATATACACACATAAATTTTCATATTGATAATGTAATGCAAGTAGATTAGTATGAAAATTATTACATTCCATAAGAAATAATTCTTTGAAGCTGACTGTATTTCCCTCACACTTGTGAACAAAGCTATCCTGCCAGAGAAAAGAAGTGCATCATTTTCCATAGAACGTAAGAGCCCACAGTAAGATGAAAGCAAGCTGAACTCAATTCTGGTGTCTAGACTTTGAAGCCAGAAATCCTGCCATCTGACCCTACTTTTCTTCCTGAAAGTGAACCCCAAGGCCTACTTCCCTTCCTTATACCTCGTAACACTGTGGTGAGGAATCAGAGCACTCCTCAGAGATGGTGCTGGGGGAATCTCAGAGAAATACTCTGAGAGAACACACACTTCCCTCCTAAAAGAAATAAAAAGTGCAGGAGAGCAGAGAGTATGAGAGGAAGTAAAAGCGAGCCAAAAAATGTCATCTACCTTTGAGAAGATGGAAAATGGGCAGAGGAATGGAGGTGGGTGTCTCTGAGAGGGACAATAATGAGAAACAAGAGGCTTGTTGCTCCCTCCCACAGAGGCCAGCAAGACCTAAGCATGGAGGTCCCAGGGCCGGAAGGCCTGGGTGAAGCACAAAGGGAAAGGGAGGCTGAGGAAAGAGGCAAGGCAGGAGGGTGGACGCCCAGCTCCCTCCCCACCTCAAGTAATGGTCAACTCCCACACTTCCGTCTCTGGAAGTTGTCAAAGCAGGAGTCTCCAAAGAATGTAAGAAAGAAGCATGAAGGGGGGGGGGGGAGCTGGAGGAACGATGTGGAATTTTGTGCTGGCTATGGGCTGCATGGCCAGAGCTGGCTCTTTCCCCTGCCCTGCTCCAGTATACTGACGCCAGCCACCATTTCAACCTCACTCCACAGAAAAGCTCACAGTGCTCATGTCTAGAGGAAATGAACAGCTTCAAAGAAAAGTCCTACATTTGAGGTACCCCCTTCCAAAAGCCAGTGAGGCGCTCACTCACTGCAATTCAGTTGTCAAGACTGTGCACCTCATAGTTTCCTGTCAGCCTCTAGGCTGGGGCCTGGTTCTTGAATCTCAGAGGGAAACTCAGGAGCCCCAGAATGTGCAACCCTTGGCCTGGGCACCAGAGAAAACGTGAACACCAGAAAGGAGGACTCAGACAGGAAGAAACACTCCAGGGGCCAAGATATAATTTTTTTAATATTTGGAAACATGGAGGAGGGCTGGGGAGATAGCAGAATAGGTGCTTACCTGGCAAGCTCAAGGTCCTGAGTTCAATCTCTAATACCGAATTAAAAAAAAAAGAAAGAAAGAAAACAGAAACATGGAGGATATCTTAGCCATGAAACAGTAACAGTGAACTTGACGGTGCATGCATATAATTCCAGAACTCAGGAAGCCGAGGCAGAAGGATTGCTGTGAGTTCAAGGTCAGCCTGGGTTATAAAGTGGGTTCAAGTTCAGCCTAAACTCCATAACAAGACTTTGTCTCAAAAAGACCAAAAAAAAAAAAAGACAGTTTTGGTTTAAGTACTATTACAGACTACTGGACTATATTGGATTACTTTGCTGAATTCATGTACCTACAATATATAAATGGCAATGGAATACCCATCTCTGACAAAAGTAAACAAAAAGGGGGGGTATAAATGAAGGACCATTTTGTAGTGAAATATATATAGATATATAGATATATAGATATAGATATATACACACACACAAAATAGCATAGATATACAGCTACTTTCTATTAGTTCAATTAAAAGAAAGTTTTGAACTAATAGTGTTTAGGCTTGTCTTCTGGATGGTTAACAACCTAAGTTTGCAGATCAAAATTAGAGAAAAAGGAGGGCTACAAGGAAAGCAAACATTTTGGCCCTAGCCTTCTAAGTCAATTAAGACTCAGGACATATGAGAACTTGTACTGTAACGTCATGTACCCTGGTAGTGTCCCAAATTTTCTGATCAAGAAGATTATGGGGCCAAAGAGGAAAGTGATCGATGACGTAGAGTGTGCCTAAGGAGAGTCACATGGAGAGAAGACACTCTCTCAGGCTTTCACAGAGAGCACATTGGCCAAGCAATGACTGTGACTCATCCACATGGCTGACACTGACAAAGGTTCTACAATCTGAGGTACAGGATCTCAGGATAAATCCTGAGGGCATTTCACTGACCTTCTCAGACCAAAAAGCTACAACTCTTGTTGCACAGGTCCTACTTTACCTTGGTCTTAACCATCCAGTAGAAAAGTATGAAGACGAAATATAGGAAGTAAAGCCATGTTGTTGTGTTGAGCTGTGGGGGACTCAGGTCAATAATTTCTGACATTGGCAGTTAAACAGAAGACCCAATGCTATTATGGGCTACTGGACTCTTTTAGAATATTTTGCTGAGTTTACACACCTATAATATTCAACAATGGAACTTAAAAAAATTGGGATATAACTATGAATGTCCATTTTGTATCTGTGTATTCAAAGTGGTTGGGATAGGTATATAGTTGCATTCTCTTAATGAATAGAATGATTTGTTCTAATGGTGTTTGTAAGTAGGATCACAAGTCTGCATGTTGTACAGCAATTAACCACTAAGAAGAATATATGCAGTGTATTATTTGTTGAAACTGTACTTTCGATTTGATTTGAAACTGTCTCATTGCTTTATGTTTATCAATAAAACTTTGAAAAGAAAAAAAAAGAAAATGGAAAAAAAATAGTGTTTAGACAAGTATCATGTCTGCATCTTGTACTATGAATAACTACTACAAAGACAACAATATGCAAAGTATTATTATAACTGTCCTACTAACCTGTTTTGAAACTGTCTCATTGCTACTTCTTTCTCAATAAAATTAATATAAAAAAAGAATTAGAGAACATGATGAATGTTCTATAATTGGTAACCTTTTTGTTGTCATTGTTACAGCTGTGTGCTGCCCACACATTGATTCCACACAAACATGCTTTTTCTCAAGTCCACCATACAAGTCCCCTCTACCTTCACTCTCTCCTGCCCCAACCTTACCCCCCTGGCTCTCTGCCAGGATGCTGTCTCATTGCTAGCCCTCTGCTTGAAGCCCCCCTAACCACCTGGATGCAACAGGGCTTGCTACTTCACACACTTCCTCCCGCTGCCCTGCTTGCTTTCTTCTGTGTCCCTGCATGAATCATGTGACCATCTGGTGTCCTTCCATCTCATCCAGCTCAAACAGAGCAAGCCCAGCCAGTCACCCCCAAAGCGCAGACCTACTCGTTCTTATCATCTCTTCAGGAATGTCCCTCTCCTTCGAGGGCTTATCCTACTCTACAATCGCTTGACTTCTCACCCATCTTCCCTACTGGAACCTGAGTGTTACAGACCCAGCACCTAGCCCAGGGCAGAACTCTTAATCATACTCAATGGAGAAGTGTCCCAAATGAAAAGAGGGCAGAACAAAGCTAGGACTGTGGTTGATGAAAATGTACAAGGCTTCCTGGAAGGGGCAGTGCAAGCATAAACAATGGGCCCGTGTATGTGGAGAATACCAGCAAAGCAGCCTGGCTCCCAACAAGACAGGCCCTCACTACCCTCCCAGCCCTGTCCCACCCCAACCAACTCAGCACCCAGTATTCAGGCCATTCTACATCTTCAGTAGACCCTGTTCACCTGCAGCATCTGGAGGGAGAAAGAGGCTTCATTTCCCATGCATCCTACCTTCCCCAGGGCAGCATATGCTAACCAACCTTTCCAAAGGTCAAAAGAACAGTCCAGGCAGCCCTTGATCTAGCAAGAGGTGAAGACCAAGACTAGAGTTGTGGTGCACTGCATCAGGGTGGATGACACTTGCTGTGCACACTAGGCCTCTAGAGCAACCTTGGAAAGAAGGCTTGAATGCAGCTCAGGATAGAGAACTTGCCTAGCCAATCCTGGGTTTGATATCCAGCATCACAAAAATAATAGGAACAGCAAGAGTGAAGAGTTCTTACCCCTAGTTTTCCCTATAGTTAACATTTTAACATGGTTTACTTGCTACAGCTGATGGACCAGCGTTCATACATTATTAACTAAAGTCCATATTTATTCCTATTTCCTTCGTTTTAAATTTTTTTCTATTCCAAAATTCCATCCAGGACACATTTTGTCTGTATTATCGCTTAAGTTTCTCTCAGCTCTCGCAAGTTTTCAGGTATACATTGTAGATGACATCCAGTTTTGAGGTGTCCAATCAGGACACCTATTTTGTAAGATATACTTCTTTGGGGGTCATGGGTACTTAAGAGATCACTGTCATGGTTTAAGGTTCTGCAAGGGAAGAAACAATGCAATACAGGACACATTTTATAAGATTATTTTATAATTGTTCACCCAAAGAATCATACACAAAGAGTGCAAGAAATCTGTTACACACACTAAAGACCAAAGAATCCATCCTGGATTGTAATAACCTTCATGAGTCCAGCTGAAATTTTAGGGCCCATGACAGTGTGTCCCACGAGTCCAAATGGAGGCCTACAGCTCACGACAGTGTCTCTTGCAAGCCTGTTTCAGGAATCTATCACTCGGAAGGCCCAAAGTTCAGTGGTGAAAGCTACAAAATCTGCACCAGCAGGATGAAGGATCTGTGCCAGCAGGCTGAGGATTTGAGCTGGAGCCTGGAAGCAACGCTCAAGGTAAGAACCAGAGGAACCCCAAAAGGTTCCATGGCCATCCTCAACAACAGTGAGGTCCCAAGCTCCTTCAATGATAAGGAAAGCTGAGTCCCCATCAGGAAAGCCAATGCAACAAGCTTCTGTGGAGACGAAGGTGTGCACCATCCTGCCCTCTGGAGCTAGGAAGCAATGCTCAAAGTGAGGATCAGAGCTCCCCCGAAGTAAACTGCAGCCATTCTCAGTGGCAACCAGGTCCCAAGCTCCTCCTCCATTAAGAACCACCAAGTTCACCAGGAAAGCCAGCATGACAAGGTTCTCCAAGGGAAGCAACAGCTTCTCTAGTTCTGCCTCTTAGGCTGCTGCCAACAACCCTCAGGTGCGCCTCCCACACCCAGCGTGCAACAAGTTGATCACCAGTTTACAATCCACCAAATTCACAAAGGTCAAGTGCTATTTCTCCACATCCCACCCAGGGTGCCTGCTTCCCACATGCCTTTATACATTGATGCTAGATTTGATCACAAGGCTGAGGCAGTGCTTATCAGGATTCTCCACCATAACGTTGCACTTTTCCCTTTTCCATTCTAGGCTTCTGGAGAGAAGTCACTATGTGCACCCCCCACATAAGGAGCGGGGAGTCGTGTCCCCCTGTTGAAGACAAAATACCTACATAAATTATTTGTAATTATTTTGCATAGATTTGTCTCTTCTCCTCCACTTAGTTACCCAGTTCTTCATTTATATCAGTGCAGTGTCTTGGATATTTCTCTTATACTTTGGGTCATAAATCAGTATTACTTAATGTACATTGTTGTTCCAAGCTTTCCAACTTAGGCCACTGAAAGTTTTTCCAGTTCAGACAGTTCTGTCTCCCTCTGATACATCCTCCAATCCTTGTGTATTTTGTTGTATTTTAAGTACTTTCTTACTCTCTGCACCACAAGATATAACTTGCTTCTTGAATCATTACTTAGTAGATTCTGATTTAAGATAGCTCCTAAAGTATACAGACAAAAGGATGTCCTTGCTTTAATTCCCACAGAAAGGTGCATTTCTAGATTGTGAGGCTCCCTCGTTGCTCACTTTGATGAAGTTTTGTCCTCTCTCAAACAAGTCATTTGTTAAGTGTCAAGGACACAGAAAGCCACCAGACAAGAAGTGTTAGACTGGAGAAAGAGAAGCACCAGTAACAAGAGTTGCTAAGATTAAGATTGGCTGCAGCTAAAGAGTGACCTTAGTGATGGGTCTACTGGACCATCAAGTCGGGTAAATAAGCATGGAGCGAGGATCTCAGAACCAACAATGAAGATGAAGAGCAGATCCTAAACTGTCTTCGGTTTCCTGTACGCCATGGGTTAACCCGGAACTTCCCTTTTCAATTTGCGCATGCCAACTCTCTCCCAATCAGTGACTGTTTCGTCACTGCTCCGCCTATGTGAACTTCGTCCTTAGCCCAATCCAATAAAAAGTCCTACCTCTCTCTCTACCTGGCGGTCTCTGGCTTCTCTCTTGGCCACTCTCCCACACCTAGCAAGAAAGGATTGCTTTGCTTTTACCCGCTTCTCTTTTGAGCCAGAGGAAAGAACTTTACACTTAGAATAAGCTACTCCGCATCTCTGAGCCCCGCTGTCCATGCCTTTCAGAACTTTGTGAACATAGCACAGAACTGGACAAAATGCTATTGCTTTAAAAATGCTTGGCCTCATCAGAGGAAGAAAGCATGCTCGTGCCTCAGGGTTAGAAAAACAATCTGCTTGCTCCTACCTCTCCGACCAGCCAGGGCCCCATCAGTTCAGAACTGAGCAAGTGGTCCATGCATTCTATTCCACTCTTCCTGATTCAGTTTTCTTCTTCAGGCTGGAAAGCCAAATTATAGTATTTCATTATTTTCCTCTTTGCTGTGTATTTTATGTATCTGTGTTGTGCTGCTTAGGTTTTTGGCATTCTTTTAAAAGCCCTACTTGTTCCTACCTGCTCTTTGTATGCTTGGTAAAACCCTGGTATTATACTTTTCCCAGTCTTCAGGATTTCTATACTTTATTCCTGCTCCCTGTTAGCTTAATGTGGAGCTGATGTTCTATTGCCGGATTTTCATTTTCTGGAATCACAGACTCTGCTTGGAGACTAGAGCTGCTCAAGGTAGTGCCCACCAACCAGTCACCAATGGAATAATAGGACAGGTCCTGGTAGAATGGATGTGGGTTAGGTCAGACGTGCAACCCTGCCTAAAATAGCAGCACTATCATCAGCTGTCCTCTGTGTACGGAGCTCCAGGACACAGGACAAATTGGGGACCGACTTTGCTTTACTGAGCTCCAAGGAGTCAGTACCATCAGTCTGTTCACTGGTGTATCCTCCACGTGGTGCAGGGCCCGACACATGGTAAGTACTTGTGTCAGCCTCACATTTACAACTTGAAGGAGGACAGGATCATTCTGGCTCACAGTTTCAGCCAATCCCGAGGCAGAAACAGCACAGTGGAAGTTCATGGCAGGGAAAAGCTGTTCATGTCATGGTTGCTTAGGAACCAGGAAAAGAAGGGAGGAGCCTGGAACAAGGACACACCCTTCCAGGTCATGCCCAGGTGATCTGCCACTTCTTACCAGGCTCCACCTCTGAATATAAGAGTTGGGAAACATTTCAGATTCCTGCCATAACAATGCTTGATAAATAGTTATTAACTGAATAAATGGATGTTTCCAAAAAGTAAGCAGGCCAACTCTTCTTTCATTTCTTGATAGGTGTTCTTGTCAGTCGTCCAAAAATGACTCCATTTTCTGTGGCCTGCTGTGTTGAATGTCTTCTAAATGTTCATTTGAATTACAGATTGGAAGGCAGTGCAACCGTGGAAAGGAAGGAAAGAGAACTGAGGTGAATCTGAATATGAGCTTTCTCTCCCCAACTTCCTCTTTGAACCTTTCCAGCCATCCAGACCCCAGTACCCTTCCAGGCTGATTTCTGCCCAGCACCAAGACATGTCTCTTCCATGACACATTCCTAGATCAGTCGCTCATCTTCCTCTAAACCTGTAGCAATAATGGGCTCCTCTACCTGACAAAAACATATTCTCAGAAGATTCCTCTTATACTATAATCTTCTCTCATAATCCTTTATGATGGTTTCATTTTTGTGTTTTTATATCTATCTTTCTAGCATTGCTATAAATTTCTTGATAGAAAATGTCTTTATCTTTTCCTCTCTTCTGGCATCTCTCCTGGGATATGAAAAGTTCTTTCTAAAACTGTCCACTCCCAAGCCAGTAGCCACTAACCACCTCATCATTTCATTTAAAAGTAGAATAAAAGAAGATGAGAAGGTCAGAGAAAAGAAAGGGAGAAGATTGGATGAGTCAAAAATATGAGATAATCAAGTAGAAAGAAGTGGGCCAAGACATACCCTAATAATGTGTTAGGTTAAATTTCACTGGACTATTGAGTGGATGCCCTCTCATATATGCTTCCCTCCTAGGCAGTGTAATCCCCTTTGACACAATCTCTAACATACTCCAGCAGAGTCTCCTGGTACTAGAGTTCCATTAATATGATTTGAAGCAAGTAGCTTCAGATCCACCTGGAAGTCATAGAACCACAGAATCTTCAAGCTTGAGGGGCTATTTAAAAAGTATGGAAAATGAAAATTCCAAACCTAAAGTCCAGTGTTGCCTTGTAAAACATGTATGACTCTGGACATGGTATGAAAAACTTAGTACAAACCTGTGTAAACTTTTCTGGGAAGAGGATGTATAAATTCATCAGATTCTTAAGGGGTCATGCTGCCAAGAAGTTACAGATCACTACTCTGGGCTGTCTTTGATGTCACAGACCAAAGAGCTCTGACCCAGAAGGTTAGGCAGCATGCCCAAGGAAATAGAGCCAGTGAGAGAGCCTGCATCGTGACCCAGTTTCCCTGACTCCCGGCTGCCATTTTTCTCCTGCACTTCCACCCTACTCCTTTTTTGTTATAAAGAGATTTTCTTTGTGGCACCATTTGCTCTAACAGGATTTGACCTGTGGTGTTCTGGATGCTTTGCTCTGTTACATTTTAAGTATTTTCCATTTGCCTGCTTGCCTTCACCCTAATGATGCCCACAGAGATGTAATTTTCTCACTTCTCTTTTTCTATTACCACCGTATCTGGCCTTTGCTTGCTCTCTTTTCTGCTACACATGGCATGTCACTGGGTGCCCTTTTGTCCTCCTGTTCTGATTTTATGAGAAGTATTTATTTCCATGTTTTCTGTATTTGCCTGGATGTATTCTTACCGAGCTGATGGTAAAACTCTTCTATCTCAGCAGGAAGCTGTTGCTCACAGCAATTACGCCTGCTGTCTTCCTTTTCATTTTCCTTCAGCTCTTGATGAAATTGTGCTTCCAGAAACCCTATGAATCCTCTCAGACTCTTACATAACTCAGTGTACTTGGCCATTTCTTTTCCATCTATATATTTTTTGTGTTTGGTTGGGCATTTGTCTTATTTTATCTCCAAATACTTTGGAGACTATTTGACTATTTGAGACTATTTGACTATTTGATCGATGGTTTCTCACACTACAGATGAGCTCCTAGGTCCATACAGGTGGCTCAGGATTCCAGAAGATCCAGCTGGCACTTGCATCATTTGCCGTCCAGTAAGTCTGTGAACCTACCAGCTGTGTTCTTTGTGGGCCTGTCTTAGTTACTTTTTACTCATTGCTGGGACAAATACCCGACACTCAAAATGAAGGAAGGAAAGGTTTATTTAGCTCACAGTTACTGGAGGGTTCAGTCCATATTCCGCTGGCTCCAAGGCAAACAACAGCAGTTCATGCAGCAGAAAACAATGAAGAGCGGGGAGGAGCAGCAGCTGCAGCGGCGTCCATCAAGCCTCTCTCTTCCTTCTGCACTGACTGCCAAGACCAGCGCTCCACAGTGAAGATTGGAGCTCCAAAGTGGTCCTGCTGCAAATATGAAGCTCCTCCGAAGACTGAGACTTCTCCACGGAAGCAGGGCGGGGCGGCAGGAAACCAGGCAGGGTGGCTTCCTGCCTTTCTCAATTCCTGGGCCCTGCCCACCTGAAGGGCAAGGCCTCCATGCTGCCGGAGCTGATTCAGCCAAGTTGACACAATGTATCAACTAACACAGGGCCTGTACTGCCAACTTTTTCTGTTTGTTTTGGGAAAAAAAAAAAATTGTTTACTTTTTGGGGTAAAGGAATGTTACTTATAACATTACGGATGAAATTTGAAATGTGTTCTTGTGCTTCACATTACAGTATATCCTTTCTCTCTTTACAAAGCTTACTCCTTAAGTAAAATCTTTCTCTGTGTGTGTGTGTGTGTGTGTGTGTGTGTGTGTGTGTGTGTGTGTATTTCTGTCTGTCGGTCAGTCAGTCAGTTTGTTGGTCTTTCTGTGTTTCTGTGTTTCTAGGAATGATTCTAGACTGTATTAGTCAGCTTTCTCCTGCTATAACAAAATACCAGAGATTATCAACCTAAAAGAAAAAAGGTTATCTTGATTCATTGTTTTGGAGGGCACAGTTCATGGTAAGTTGGCCCTGATGCTTCTGCATCTATAGCAAGGCAGTGCATCATCATGGGCCATGTGGTGATGTGGCAAAGGAAGCTGCTTACCTCATGGCAGCTGAGAAGAAATGAAAGAGAAAAAGGAAAATGGGGGTAGACTCCCAACATTCCCTTTAAATTCATGACTGGGAGACTTCCAACTAGGTCCACCTCTTAAAATTTCTGCCACCTTCCAACAGCATCATGAGCTAGGAGCCAAGTCTTTAACACAGGCTTTTGAAGGACATGCATCCAAACCATAGCACAGAGAATATTTCACTGAGGCTAAAGCATGGTTTCAACATTTTCTCCATAAAACAAAATGTGAGGCTATGTTCTCACTTCTGCTCCCCCTCCCCACTCTGCCCCATCTGCTTGTCCTGAAGGTTAACATTCTAGCCTCAGAGAGGATCACAGGCACAACTAAATCAGTAATCAGGCCCTTTTATACAGCACTAGCTCAGATAAGCCCAATGGTCATGGAGAGGGTTTAGGGTTGGCAGGGGGTCCAGGAAGAAAAAGACGAGATCCACAGTGGCCCTGTCCCTAGGCTGTGAACTGACAGTGAATTGCCTTGAGAACAAATGAGACATTGACGATTGGAGCTGAGCACTGGATTGTGAGGTAGGGAAGGTACAAACTCATTCTAAGCCCCACTGGACAGACAAGGGAGTAGTACAGAGATAACGCTGAGCCTTTCTTCTATTTCCTGGTCGGTTCAGGCAGGACAGACTCCACAAGAAAGTCATGATGAGCTTCCCACCCCCACCCCCAGGAATGAAGCAGAGCCCAAAGTGCCTGGCCATCTCTATGGCAACCGCCTGCGTCACCGGTCTCCTCCTGAACTGTGGTAGCATGGTGAACTTTGAATGCTGCTGGGGGTGCCGCCAAAATTTAATCAATGTATAAACTGTATTTTTGCTGTCATTGAGAAATCGGATTGGCAATGTTTGCCAGATAAAATCTTGAACTGAATGCATCATAGTATGCAGCCTGGGATCCAGTACAAGTTTCTGCCAGTAGAAGGAAATAGACATTGTATAATGTCAAACCACCCTGGAAGAGAGAACCCACGCCCAGAGCAACACACTTGACCTCTGCCCTTAGAGATTTACAAGACAGTGCAGCCTGGCCAATGACCAGCCATAGGCACACAGCAAATAAATAATATGATGCTGACTGTCAAAAACTTTTTTCAATTTTCTTCCTTCTCCTCCTCTTCCTCCTTCTTCTCCTCTTCCTTATCCTTCTTTTCCCCTTTTGTGGTGGCATTCACCTTCAGGTATGCCATAAAAAAATTCAAGTCTAGTATTCAGCCAGATATGGTGGCACATACCTGTAATCCCATCTCTCAAGAAACTGAGGAAGGAACATTGCAAGTTCAAGGCCAACCTGAGCTACATACCAAGATACTATCTTAAAAAAAACAGGAGGAGGCAGGCAAATGAGCAAAATGTATAATATAGCAATTTAATGCAAGTTTTACCTGACACCAGAGCCTTTACAAATAAAGACTAAAAGACCCTGGAGGAAGCACTCTATTTTTTTTTTAAATACTTTTGTTGTTATTTATTTGATACAAGGTCTAACTACACAGTTCAGATTCATAGTGATCCTCCTGTCTCAGTGCTGGGATTACAGCATGTGCCACCACGCCTGGTTTCAGGGCCCAGCAGGGGCCCAGCATGGCATGTGGTACCAGGGATCAAACTCAGGTCCCTACGCTTGCCAGGCAGGTGCTTAGATCACCTAGCACATTTAATTAATGTGTAAGCTGAATTTTTGCTATCATTGAGAACACGGATTGGCAATGTTTGCCAGATAAAATCTTGAGCTGAATGGGTCATAGTATGCAGCCTGGGATACCCCAGCTTGATTTTTATGCTTAAATTTGACCAAGAATGGACATCTGTGGAGCCATGGGACTGGGCAGAAGGTGTAAACTATTGGAAAGAAAGGAAAACCCCACAAGGTCTGTCCCTGTTGTCTTGGCCGTTCATGTAGAATTCCTAGCTCCTGGTTATAAGACAGGAAGGGTGCTCAAGGGAGAAGCAAGAGAGTGACTTTTCTCAGAGCTATGACTTGCTTTGACAGAAAGAGGTTCTAGTTTCTCACATCTGCCTCAGCAAAGAGAAATTCTGTCTTCTGTGATCTGCTTCCGGACAGAAAAGAGACACAGGAGAAGGTCAGAGAAACCTGGCTTTTGAGCTCTTGATCTCAGAGTATTCAGGAGATGCCCCCACACTTTCAGTTACCATGTTCTGATTCCCCAAAATTTGCATGAAATCAGAAAGAGTCCAGAAAGTAGAAATTGAAATTAATATGTAATACATTCTCTTCCTCTCTCTGAAGATACCCGAATATCACGTATAGAACTTAGGGAGACAGATGGATGAGACAAACACTGGCCTCAGAAAGTCACAGCTTTGATCCAGGCCTGCCTTTCACAGGACATAAGGCCTTGGGAAGCCACTGAGCTCCAGTACTTGGGCACCTCATCCAGACTGTGGAAAGGGAAACCTAGCCCCTCTAGCAGCCTCCTTCCTGGAGTCAGTTGCAGAAAGACAAATATATCACTGGGCTAAATGTGCTCCTTTGCCTACTCAAAATGCAAGCTGCTTCACTGAGAAGGTGAAATTACTTACACAGGTACTGTGTCATGTTGTAGTGAATTTACTATAACACATTGTGACTAGAAATATGAAAGATAATATAATAACTGCTTTTACTCTATTAAAATATTGATGTCTGGACATGTCTTAGAAGGGCCAATAAGGACACAGCTTTTAACTTTTTTGTGCATACATTTGCTTAAACTACATCTGAACATTCACAAATGTATTCACTAGCTTTACTTTATTTCTTTTTCCAAGATACAGAAAAGTATTAATTATGATCCCTGTTTTATATGTGTGAAAACTGAGGTTAGAAGTAATTTTTTAAGCTAGGTGTGGTGGTGCACACCTATAATTCCAGTACTCAAGAAGCTGAAGCAAGAGGATTGCTGCGAGTTTGAAGCCAGCCTGGACTACAGAGCAAAACCCTGTCCAAAAAGAAAAAAAAGTATCGTCTCAGTG
>NW_004524641.1:6487459-6518861 GCF_000260255.1 Octodon degus | reverse complement strand
CAAACATTAAAGAGATTTACAAAAGCACAAAACAATGTTTCTATTTTCTCTAATATTTTTTGTCTCAGAAAATGAAACTTTAAAAACCATTTTTTTAAAAATTTAAATAGGCTAATTATTTATTACTATTTCTAAATATTGTAATCTTTTAATCTCAATTTTAATTTCTATTATGGAAAATATTGATATATATTTACATGCATATCCATATAAACCAAGTCTCGTAGGGGAGTCCTCGATAATTTTTAAGATTACAAAGGGATCCTGGAACCAAGTTGGAGAACTACTATAAAAACAATTAGCTATATTAACATTCTTTAACAAAAACTTTAAGACAAATATCATTATAAAGTATAGAGAAGTCCACTACATAATGATAAAAGATTCACTTCACCAGGAAGGTATAACAATATTAATGTGTGCTCTTTTTTAAAAAGACCTCAAAGTATACTAAGCAAATAAAAATATAAAACAGAAACTGGAAAATCCACTACTGAAATAATGGAACGTTTCACCCCATCTCTCTCAATGGTTGTTAGGCCAAGCGAGGAGATTAAGTACAGAGACTCTGTCAGGTTCTGGAGGAAAAGAGATGGGGCCTTAGGGACCAAGACAAATTCTCCCTCCCCCTCTGAGGGTGAGAAGCACTTAAACTATGAATAGGAAGGGCCACATGGGGACTGTAGGCAGTTATGGGGGTTGCAAGTGATTTGGGGGGAAATGAGAAAGCCCAAAAAGCAGACACTGGCTTAGGACAAAGTTCATCTGGCTTGCAGGTGTGGCATTTGATTTCCAGTCCCTTGGCCAGTGGGATTGCCTGGCTGGTTAATGGGATTTCCTAACAAGTGCATTTCTGAGGAAGGGAACTTCTCCTGGGCAGATGGGGGAGCTTCAGACAGAGCCCAGCTTTGGAGAGAAAAAGAGGATCAAAGGTAACAGAGTTGAAGAGGTCTAGGGAAGGCCAAGAGAGACCTTAGTTCTAAGACCATTTTTCCAGCCCAGCCCAGAAAGCATCACATTTTATAGCGTCATCTTCTAAATCCATTCATGACAAGGTCCTAATTTGTAGGTCTTATTGCCAGTGACTCTGGGCCATCGGTGGTACAGGCACTGACTATTCCATCAGTCGGGATGAAAGAGGACCATCGGGTGATACTGCTGCCCATGGGACAGTCGTGCCTGTACCACCAGTGGCTCAAGAGGGTGGAGAGTGTAAACACCAGCGTGGCAGTCAGACAGGGCTAGAGGGGAGAGTTCAATCAGGAACTACTCACAAGGAAAGGACAAGATTAAAGGACACCACAGAAGGACACAGAAGCATTTCTGAGGCCAAGAGTAGAGCAGGCTCCCTCCTCAGGTCCCAGAGTGGGTGAGGGCATTGCCACTGTATTAATTACTCCTCTCTTGTTGCTGGGACAAATACTCGACACTCAAAATGAGGGAAGGAGAGATTTATCTAGCTCACAGTTACTGGAGGTTTCAAGACACTGGGGGAGAGGATGGGGCGCTGCCGTGTCAGGATGACCCTCTCCTCCTTTCTCAGAAAGCACAGGCTACCCAGTTTAACAGTTCGCATCGCACCTCTCTGGCTCGGCCCTTCTGGCCCTGTCCCTCAAGCTCCGCCCAGCTCCTCTGGCCCCACCCCTAAGCCACCCATTGCTCCTCCAGCCACGTCTGCCCCATAAGTTACATGAGGCTTTGCGGGGACAACTAGACACAAACCATAACAGTCACCAACACCAGTGTGATCACTTTGGCTGCAGGAGCAGATGCAGCCCTGGAGTCAGAGGACAGGGGATCACGCTTTTGGGCAAAACAGGCAGGCAAGAGGGAGTTGAAGGACTTCACCTTGCGCCCCTTCTCTCCACTGCTTCCCAGTTGCTTCGTCAGTGTCTCAGGCAGGTAGGGCCCAAGGAAGCTAGGGACAAAGACGTCCCCGAGTAGACCCACACCTCCCTGGGCATGAAGCAGGACAGGACAACTGGGAGAGTAACTGTAGGACAGACGGGGATGATCTAAGCACAATGTGCAAGATGATTTACTGGATGAGATTAGACCCCAGGACGCGGCAAGTAAGGACTATCCACTCTTCCCTGGCACTCATGGGGACCATTTACAAACACCAACCACAATTCTAAGCCAAGAAGTAGGGAGATTTTTTTTAGAACTTTGTGTCAAACAGACCCTGTCCTCTGATCACAAAAAGATTTGATGTTGTAGGATTAGAAGTCAACGACAATGGGTAGAGGGGGCGAAGCCTATATATTTGCAAGTTTTAAGGAATAAACTTCTAAGGGGCCTAGGATACACCTTAGCGGTGGGGCATACAAACTTGAATCTACTCAGAAACTAATGATGGCGAAAATTCTATATATTCAACCTTATAGTAAAAATGGTAGAGAGAGGAAGAGAAATTTATATTCATATTCCATGTTAGGAAATTTTAAGGCCAAAAATTAGAGAATATCCAGTTTAGGACATACGAAAAGTAACGCAGAAGGTGATAAAAATATAAAAACAGAAGTTAATGAAATAGAAGATAGAGGTCACAATGGCCAGTGTTTGTTCTATGATAAAACTAAAAGAAACTGGTGAGCTGACTTAAATAAAAAGTCAGTCAGCTAGAAGACAAATTGTAAGTCTGTCCCTACTCCCACCCCCTCCCCCATCTCGCCCTTGCCAACCTCCTGCCTTCCTCTCCAGAGCTTGTGTGAGTTGAAGGGGTGGATTTAAAATAAGATGTCCCACTCCCCACAACAAATGTAATGATTATGAACTGTAAACATTTACTAATAAAAATAAAAAATAAAAAAAAAATGAAATTACAACCTAGATGAACTGAGTGAGTCCACACACGCATTAGGCAGCGTTTCTAGAATCTGTCGCAGTTCTGCAGCGTTCACCGCAGCTCCTGCCTGGCCTAACCCTCTAGGCTCCGGCCTCGTGTGTGCGAGGGGTGTGGGTTTCCAGGTATCAACACTGAAAGGAAGATGCAGCTGGTATGGGGGTGGCACCCCATAACCCCAGCACTTAGGAGGCTGAGGCAAGAGGATGGCAAGTTCAAACCCCACCTGGGCAACTCAGCAAGACTCCCCAGCTCAAAAAATAAAAAAGAAAGGGAGCTCAGAGGGAGTTCACCCTTAGTTTCAATCCTCACAAACCTGATAATGATAAGAATTAATAAATAAAAGGAAATGCAAACAATAGATGGGCCACAAAACTCCTGAAAAACAAATCAGTACCAACCTGGGACGTTCACCAAGCCAGATGGGCAGCAGGGGCTGCCATGTATCCAGCTAGTTCTGTAGTGGCTGTTTAGGGAGTGTGAATCCCCCGGGTTTAAGGCGCTGCAGGGCTTTCCACAGCTACAGAAAAATATCTCGGTGTGCTGTTTGAGGAATTTCCTCTGGGTTCTCAATTTTCCATTTTTATGCTGCTGCTGTACCTTTTCTACCAGGATGACACATCCATCCCACGAGAAGGTATCTCTGTAGCCGGAGGACCACTCGACACCCGTGAGCCAGCAGCAAAACCCTCACCCAAATCATGCGAACCCCAGGGTGTTACATTCATGGAAGACTGAGAGATAGAAAGAACTGTGAAGCGGGTGCAGAGATTTGTTTCCAGCTTTGTAATTACTGAGGGGAAACCACAGTTCTAAACCCTAGGTGCAGGGCTGAGGTTCGCATGGGCACAACCCACGCAATCACTGCCAACCGCATCACCCATTGTAAACTAGGAACCAAAACCCCAGACTTCAGAACCTGTCTACCTGTTATGCATGTATCTCAAACCATAGCCAGGCAAAGGTTTAAAATAGAGATACAATGGTCCATTTCCTCCACCAAAAGCTGGTTACAATCCTTTTGACTTTTAAAACGATGTCATTCATCTTTTTTTTAAAGTTTTTTTCTTGGAGACAAGATCTTGCTATTATAGCCCAGGCTGGCCTCAAACTCATGCTCTCCCTAACTCAACCTCCTGAGCACTGAGATTATAGGTATGTGACTCCATTCATGTATATTTGATCTTCTAAAATGTTGGGGAGAAATCCTTGCATTCTAACTTAGTGGAAACTCTCTTAAAAATTCAACTGAACATATAAAGTCTTCATTCTAAAAACATCCCGTATGTAACTTTTTTATTTCTAATTTTAGTTTAAAAAAATAGGCTAAGAACTCCATGCTTTCTATACTCATTAATAATGGTGGGGCTGGGGCTGAGGAGATAGCTCAGCAGTCTAAGTGCCTGCATGGCAAGCACAAGGACCCGGGTTTGATCCCTGGTACCACATGCCATGCTGGGGGTGGCGCACAACTGTAATTCCAGCCCTGGAGAGACTGAGACAGGAAGATCACTACAAATCCCGACTGCGTAGTGAGACCCTGTATATAATAAATAAAGAAAAAAATTAAAAATGGATAGTGGGGCCAGGGATATAGTTCAGTGGCACAACACCTGCCTGGCAAGCACAAGATCCTGAGTTCAATTTCCAGTACAGAAAAAGAATAAAAAGAGGAAAAAAAAAAAGTTCTAAAACTGATTAATATTATCCTTATGATAAAGACTTTGCAATTCACACTCTGATCATTTATAATCACCATATATAAGTGGAATGTGTGCCTTTACTTAATTAATTACTAAAAAAAGGGCCTTGTTTCTCCCAATTATTTCTTGAACATATTAGAACTTTAATTTAAAACAGAATTTTCTTCTGTTTTAACATCTAAGTATGCTGACATCGCCATGGATTATTATTAATCTTTTCTGTATTTTTATCTTAAATTTGGATTCTCATGCTAATTCAATGGCACAAATTAGAAGCGAAATCTATAGCTAGTAACTAAAATTACTCAATAAATAGAATGCATAAGGATTTCGCTGACTGCTCCAAGGTTTGTTACATAGTGACACATTGCTAATCCTACTATGGAACCTAAGACATGAATGAGGCGATAAACCTCCCATCTAAAGCCTAGCATGCAAGTCTGTAATTCTTCTTAAGAATTCGTCTTAAGCAAAATGTAACTGTTTTCTTATTTGGACTTAGGTTTTCTTCTCTGAGATCTGAATATTATTTTCATTAGAAATTATAATGCAGTTCCATGATAAGTTATACCTCAAGTAGATTAGAAATATATGCAGACCTGAATTTAGAGTGGCAGGAGCTCGTCTGATTTAAATGAAAGCATAGTTCTATGCAAGAGCAATCCTGAATGCTCACCCCAAACTGCGGAAGTCTAGCATGTAAATGATGTGTAAATGAAGTGCTCCCCGAACAGGCATTAAACAGGCATTACGAGGGAAGACCATAACAGTCCATCATTTCGATGGCCCCGGCCCAAAGTGCTTGAGTCACTTTGACACAACAGTGTGACAGCTTCATAGGCCTTGTCTCAGGCTGCTGGGTCCAAGCCCAGTGAAAAAGAGTGAACGAAAGCGGCCCAGTGAGTCACTGGTGGCTGCGGCCCAGGCCCTTCGCCCTAGCTGGCAGTGGGTGGCTTCTCCAGATTGGCCTCACCAGCCCGACCCACAGGAGGGAGAACTGCAAGTGGTTTGCTGTAAAAGCACAGCAAACAGTAGACACAGAAAGAAGTCAGTTCACTTGCCGTCAGAATGGACACCTCGAGAAGTGCTCTTGCAGGGCTCACCATACAGACAGGCCTTGCCTGGACCGGCATGGGCACAGCCTGCCTGGAGTTGTTGCTCCAGGATTTGCCTAGTAACTCATCTCTCCCTATGGAGACCAGGGCTGAAAGCAGTCCACACTGCGCCAGCCCAGGATTAATAAGCTTTATATCCTTCCCTAAGCAGGAGTCTCCACAGACAGCACTCCAGCTCTAGTAATAAAGCATCCATTCATGCTGGAAAAGAGTCAATGTTATTACATACAGCACCTACTCCTGTGACCAACATACAAGCACTCAGAACTACAGTGCGTGAGGCACCTTGGAGCGTTCCTTGACTCTCTGAAGGTGGATTTGTACCAACCAAGTATTCCATCTACTTCCTTCGGCCTGCACTTCATCCTCATAGCATCAACCTTCTAACATCTCTACTTCTTGGTTAAATTATTAAAGGGATGTATTTTGGATCCAGTGATAAACTTAAATGTCTAAGTGTTTATAATAAAAAATATATTTCCAAGGAGATATATGTATATATATATACTCAGTCACCTGGCCTCACATATCATTTTCCAAATAATCTTTTCTTTTCAAAGTATACATCTCAATTTTCATTATTTTTATGATATCCCTTCTTTTCATATGCAAATTCTGATCCTATCACTTAACCTTTTCTTAATATTTAGGGTTGACCTTAGACACGTGAGTTAAAGTTCTCTCCCATAATGCAGTGGTGCTCTTGGGACCTATTAATGTACATACAACTCCCTTTTGCAGTTACAGTGAGAGACTTCGACTCAGGGGGAGCGTTTTTGGTAACCACTTCGCTTATTTGAGCCCTTCTGCCCTCTCTCTGCTGTCCTGTGTCAGTCTCCATACTGAGTCAAGCTCCCCAGAGAACCAGGCCCTAGAAGCCAATGCTGGAAGAGGGGACCTGTAAGGATGGACAGTCCCACCGTGGCTGGCTGCAGCCTGGAAGGCCAGAGAAATCGGTATCTGCTCGGCCAAGAAGCAGAAGCCTCAGAACAAGAGGGACCCGTGATGCAGCCAGGTCCGAGACTGGGGCCCCAGAAACCCCTGGAGAGCCGCTGGTTCGAGTGCATGATCAAAGGCTCAAGAAACGAAAGCCTCACTTGCACAGCGACAGTGGCAGAAAAACACACCTGGAGGGGAAGGCTCACATGGCACAGCTCTTCCTTCTTTGTTGTTCTAGCTGCCTCTGACTACTAGATGGTCCTGTGAACTTCAAAAATGGCTTCACTGACCCAAGACCAGTCATCTCGAGAACCCACAGACACTCCTTAAGTGCACTTCATTAATCACGTCCAAAATCAACCCTTGAAGGCTCTAGCAGCCTTCATTCCCCTGACCCTAATCCCACCACATCCAGGAATGTTTTTTCTCAAAGGACCATTTCAACCATCTATTTGTTTCTTCATTCTACGAGTATTTAATGAATCTCTCTTACATATCAGGCATTGCCATAAGGATGGCATGGAACCCTTTCTTATGGGACATCCACCAGGGCACCACATAAAGCAATGTAATAGCACCAGGGAGAACACAAAGGCTCCGGAGCAGGATGGATCAAAGAACTGATCTGAGGAGACCTCCAAGATTGGCCTCACCAATATTATCCTTATGATAAAGACTTTGTAATTTACACTCTGATCATTTATAATCACCATATATAAGTGGAACATGTGCCTTTACTTAATTAATTGCTAAGAAATAGAGCCTTGTTTCCCCCAATCATTTCTTGAACATATTAGGACCATTTTGTATCTGTATATACAAAATAGTCAGGATAGACAGCTACTTTCTCTTAATTCAATGAGAAGAAAGATTTGTACTAACAGTGTTCGGACAGGATATTATGTCTGCATCTTGTACTATGAATTACTACTATGAAGACAACAATAGGCAATGTGTTAATTATTATAACTGTCCTACTAACCTGTTTTGAAACTGTCTCATTGTTATTTGTTTCTCAATAAAATTAATAAAAAATAGAACTATAATTTAAAACAGAACTTTTGTTTTACATTAAAACAAAAATTTTAAGAGTTCTCAATCCAGGCTTGTTGGCTAAGCTGAGATCCTGAAGAGTGGATGAGTGAAGAAGGGTGAGGAGAGCTTCTCCAGCAGAGGAAGATAGGAGCAAAGGCCCTGTGGTGGAGGCAAACACAGGGGATACACTACACTGGAAAAGGACCCTGTGGCTGAGACCCAGGCCTTCTGATTTCTATTTCAAGCACAATGACAGACAGTTGGGGGTGGGAAGGGAGATGAGTGGCAGCACACTGGCATTCTGAAGATGCAGAGCAGAGGACCCTGTAGACGTGGTTAGAGGGTGTCAACGGTAGTAAATCCAGGGAGACACCCTGGTAGCCTAGACTGAGGAAAGAATTCTCAATCTGGGCTCCACAGACTTCCATGAACAGGAGGGAAAACAAGCACCTTTATTTTCACTAAACTTCCACTGAATTCAGTATTACCTTCCATTAGGAATGTGGACTACACACCACAAGAGTGTTAGCAGCACCTATGACGTGGCCACCAGGAGAAACCATGGTGGTTTCAGATCACACCCCAGTTGCTACAGTGACAAACTCTTCACTGCTTGAGAATCGCTGTACTTGTTAGGCCTGCCACTATATCACATTACATAATGTGCTGAAAGGGAGCACATAGGGTAACAGAACTCAAAATCGGTATTTTGATAGCTGCATTTTAACATAATTGACTTTCTTTATAATCCTGTGTATTTTATTGCATGCACCAAAAGCCTTCCTCCAGAAAGGGTAGGATTTATCTGCCTGCTAAAGAATGTCCTTGAAAAAAATATAAAACTAACAGAGCACACAGAAGCCTGCAGGTGACAAGGGGTGGATCATTTGTGAGCTGGGTAGAAGGTCAGCATGGCCTGACCTCAGGAAGGGTGGTGTGCTGGAATAGGGGTGAAGCAGGTGCCTGGGATAGTCCCAAGGGCCTGGTTTGTGTGAGCAGTGGACATTCAGGAGAGAAAACACTAGAAGACTCCAAGAAGACTAAAGTACACAGGCTTTAGTCAACAGAGGCCTGGGCATCTGGTTGAGCCATTTTTTTTTTTCTCACTTTCTGGTTCTCAGCCAAGTTGCAGACAATTGAGAAACACCAGTCAGTGGAGGGCCACCATGAACACACACACACACACACACACGCACACACACACACACACACTCACACACACACTCACACATACTCACACAGAGGGATCATTAGGTTTCTACTCATAACACAATCTCAAGTTATAAAGCATTAATATTCACAAATGCAACCATTACCCAGTAGGCTGTTTTCACTGCGTTGCTACACTCTTTCGTAAGGAACTAAATCTCTCTTCCCTGGGGACCTCAGTTTTCATTCTTACCTTCAGTTAAGCATTGAATGTCATCACCCCATGTCTTCCTTTGCGGGATCCTCATCTCTGTTATATTTATTCAAGACCAAAAATGCTACAACAGCTCCTTCAAACTATCAGGAATGGCATTGACCCAAATCCCCTCATTATTTCTATTCCTACACAAGGACAACGTACAGACTTTGCCAAAACAATTAAATCCAAATCATGAGTCACTAACCAAATAGTTCCTTGGTGACTTCATGCAGACCTCCTGCCAGCTATCCCATCACACATCTGTGGAGTTCTGGGCATGGGAAGAGTTGCACACAGCGATGGGGGAGCTGTTTAATTCAGGGACATGTCTATATTCCAGCCTCCCCTCGAATCTATATAAACCTGAGCACAAATTCATTCCAAATAAAGTTGAGCGTAGCAGAGGTGGGGAAGCCAACTACTTGTTTGCCTGATTCTACGAACTCAATAGAAAAACTCATTTTCTTCTGTTTTGTTTGTTTGTTTGTTTGTTTGTTTGTTTGTTTTGTTCCATTTTGGTTTTACTTTTGCCTATGAAAGGAACACTTCAAACAAGAATAAATTCATAGATGGCATTTGAAGAGAAGTGCTCACGCATATTTCGTGGAGCTCATAAATTTGAACAGTAATAGTTTCTCTTTTTCCAATACACTCACCAGGCCCCAACATTATCCCCAGAAAAACCCAAAGAATCACCAAGCCGATTTCACTTTCAGACCTCTCCCTCTCGGAAACTCTGATTTATGCTGAGTGAAATTCATCTCAATTAACCTGCTTTCAGTTCTCCAGCACTTAATACAAAGTGTGAATATTTTATTTGATTAATATATCTACTTAGGGTTCTGCTCTTACTTTGATCGCGTGCTCAAAACCAAAGAAAAGGGGGGGGAGGGTCACTGCTATAAATAGGCTGCTGAGCTACAGAAACTTCTTGGCCGACTGGTGAGTTTCTTCAGAAATATGCTAAATTAAAGATTTCCTAGATGTGGGACATTTAGCCAGGTTGCTAGACATATTTCCCAAACTTTATTTTCTCATTTATGATTACATAAATAATAGAGAGTAATTGTGAAAACAAGAGGCAACTTGACAGAAGATGGGGGGGAGAGAAAAAGAGAGAGAGAGACAGAGAGACAAAGAGACAGAGAGACAGAGAGACAGAGACAGAGACAGAGACAGAGACAGAGACAGAGACAAAGATAGACAGAGACAGAGACAGACAGAGAGAAAGAAAAATATCATGCTTGTAAATATTTACCTCACCAGAGGTCTACTTTCTAGGACCGAGAAGACACATTTGATTAGCTTGTTTCACTAACAAAGAAAAAAACCTGTATGTATGAGAACTCTTATCACTGTTTATTGCAAAACTTCAAAACCTAAACCAACAATGGAGGAAACAACACGTCACCAGCTAATGCCAGAGTACAGGAAGAGGAGAGCCCTGTGACCTGCAGACCAAGGCCTCCAGCGCGTCCGAGACCTCTTCCCCTTGCTTCTCAGGCTTCTCATCGTTGGCCTATGCCAGCTGTTCGTTTTACCCCCACCTTTATCTGCCACCTGCTAGCACCAGAGCCACTTACAGTTTACACATTTGCACCTTCCTGGCATCCAAGCAAGAAATTAAAGAAATTCTTCCCTCCTACCTGGCAAGGCAAGGAAAGCAGAGTGTGGTAGTGCACATCTATAATCCAGCACTCTGGAGGTTGAGGCAGGAGGATTGCAAGTTCTAGGCCAGCCTGGACTAGAGTGAGACTTTGTCTCAAAAATGAAAACAAAAACAGCTGAGGAAAGATTCTGTACCACCCAGCTGAGGACATGCCCATCCACAGACCAAAATCATCTTAGCCAAGGACGATGTACTACAGCTGGCCCAGCTCGTATCAACTTCCTACCTGGCGACAAGCACAATGCCAGGGAGTTGAGGTCAAATTTTTAAAATGTAACCTCCTTTTGCATAATACTAGTAGTTTCCCAAAACAGTCTCCAAAAGGAGGGCACTTAGCAAACAAAATAATAAATGTTGATACCACTTATGTGACAGTCATTGCTCTAAAGTATTTACCAGGTCAGATTTTGGCCTTGTTGCTCATTTAGAATACTAGGAGGCAACTTTATCTTTACATCAAAGATCCTATTTCCCCAGGATCATAAATAAAATAAGATTGTCATTTTGTGGATCATTAATAAAGGTACAATGTGAAAAGGCATAATCCTATAGTGACATTAAGCAAATACATTTTCTCCCATTTCTACCATTCTCTAATATTCAAATAGATGTTTCTGAAAGTGAAATACATGGAGTGGTTTTTCCCCTTATCACATATAACAGGTTGCACTAATAATTTTTATAATCCTACTAATGATCTTGCCATATAAAAATAAATGCTCTAGAATTGTTCCAATTCAGCAGTGTTGACAGTGACTGAGAAGGGGAATGAACAGAGCACAAACATCAGTGAGGATGGCTATGTCCTTGTCACCTGTACGTAGCTGTGTGAGAGCAGGACCTGGTATACAAGCGTCTTTTCTGCTCAGAGCTGGGTACCTGTAGTAATCAGCCTTGTAGGAGTACAATAAAATACCTGAGGTGGAAAATGCTTGCAAAGAAATTTACTTAGTTCATGGCCTTAAAAGCTCAAAATTGGGTGCTCTGTGGATTTGGGATTTGTCCTCTGGCAATGGTGGTGGATGGTGCCACAGAACGGCAGACACCTGGGTAGGAGCAAGTGGTCATAGCCCAAGTCAGGAAGGAGAGACGAGAAAGGGAGAGAAGGAGAGAGGGAGAGAGAGATAGACAGACAGACAGACAGACAGAGACAGAGACAGAGAAAGAGAAACAGAGACAAAGACAGAGAGACAGAGAGACAGAGACAGAGACAAAGAAAAAGAGAGACAGAAGACCAGGTTTGCTGCTGCCGCACCACTGCCTGGGGGGAGTTGGTTTGCTGCCATTTCCCTGCCTATGGAAATGACAGTGCTGGAGTAGATAAACCTTAAGATTTACTGTTCTAAAAATATAGTTCTAACAGAAAATCACATTAAATAAAGACATAAGAGACATTTGTTTTATTCCTTACAGCCAGTTGTCCTATGTCACTTAATAGATGCTTACACAAGCCCTTGCCACCTTGTGGGCACAATGCAGTCTCTGTTCCTGAGGGCTGGCCAGGGCGGGGTGCCAGGGAGATACAAGGCAGTGTGGGAAGAGCCAAGACAGCAGCTGACAGTGAGGAGCGATTGTCACTCCCTAGCTGTGACCTGAGCCGGGAAAGGAGAATTCTGCAGGTCAGCTGGGCCGAGCTCAGGGACAGGGAGAAAGTGTGTATGGAAGGAGCCTGGAATGCTCCCAGAACAAAGTCTGGGAAGAGCACAACAAGCTCCCCCACCCACCCCGCCCCCCCGGAGCCCAGGGGGAGTGAGGCCAGGTGGCTTTCTCCTGGTACCAGGCGCACCCAGCCTGCTCCCAGAAGACTCCCCGGGGGTGTGAGGGAGGATGGAGAAAGAACATCCGGGGCCAGGCACTAGGCTGCCAAGAATCTCCTGCCTTGGCAGGATGAGCCAGGGTAGGTCCAGGTTCTCCACGGAGGGCAGGAGCAAGGCAGCAGGGGCACCGAAGGAAAAAAAGGTCTGCTGGGGCTCGCACAGGAATTACATTCACCCTGGGAGGGAAAAAAGCCTCCTGTCTGCCCTCTTAGGCTCAGCATCTAGGGGCCTGTGAACTAAACTAACAAAAATAGCTTAACAGGAGAAAAGGCCACAGAAGGTCCAAAGCTCAGCTGCATGAGGTGGTGTACACCTGTAATCTCAACCCTTGGGAGGCTGAGGCAGCAGGATCACAAGTCTGAGGTTGCCCTGAGCTACATACTGAGCTCAACCTGAACTGCATAGCAAGACCCAGGCTCCCCCTCGCCCCCCGCAATTTTTTTATCTTTAGATACCTGGGACTTCATGGAAAGAATTCAGATTCGGAGAAGAGGTTAGACTTGGGGACTTATATACTATTTTAACAAAGAAAAGAGGGTTTAGGCTTCAAAAGAGGCATTGGAAAGAAATGATCTTAGCATGGGTAGGGAAATTAATGGAAGGTAACTTGAAGATCTGCTTATGTAAAATTGTATCAGTGTTGACTTCCAGTTCTCAATGTGAGTCTCTCTTCTTCCTAGTAAAGGGGCAGACAGCAGTGAGTACCTTCATATGCCCTGCTTCTTGGCCAATTATGGGAGGGGAGAGAATTTTCATCACCCACCAATTCTCAAGGATCTTCAGGTCAACATAATCCTTATGCCAAAATTATAGATTTTAAAGCGGCATTCAGATCCACATCAACCACGGGGTGTGTGGGTGTGGGGGGTGGGTGTGGTTTGGTGTTTTGAGACAGGGTCTCATTATGTAGTTCTGGCTAGCCTTCAGCTTACTTTGTTGCCAAGGCTGGCCTTGGACTCTTGGTAATCCTTCTGAGGTCTCCATCTATCCCCTGCTGGCTCCTGTGGTCACTCTGGACCTGCAGTGGGGCTGTACACGTGGTGGGAAGACTTGGGAGAGAAAGACGCTCACCTATGGTAGCCAGGAAGCAGAGAGAGAAAAGGAGGTGCTGCAGCCCCAAGGCTCCCTGTGAGGGCGCACCCCAGTAGCCTTGCTTCTGTCCCCGGGCCCCAGCCTCTTACAGGTTCTCTTCCACTCCCAGTTGCATCCCAGGTTGGCAGCTAAGCCTCTGATACTTGGCCTTGGGGACACTGGAGGGCAGTGATGCGAACCTGGCACATGTACCGCAACAGGCAGTTTATGTCGCTGACAGCTCTAAAAGGTTCGCCACCCCTGGTCTAGATCCAGACTGCAGCGGGGAGGAAACTGAGGTCTGGTTTCTAGGAAAGAGTTGCTAGTGGAATGATTGTTCCAAAGCACAAGGTTGAAGGGTTCCCAGGAGGAGCCAGTGCCTCAAAAGCTGGGAGGCAGAAAAGAGGCAGGCCCACCTCGTCTATGCTGCTCCTTCCCAGGTGCTGCACGTCCAGGGCACCTGGGACCTTTAACCAGGCCAGCCTGGTTTGAAATGCTGGCAAGAGGGCCCCACACAATAGCCTCAGCCCCTCTGATGCTTGTCTGGAGGGAAGGTGTACGCTGGGGCCTTCTGCGTGTAATGTGGTGCCAACCTGGGGCAGCAGCCCCGAGCCTGGGAGCTACTGAGAACCACAGACTATCAGCCCTGCCCAGACCTGCTACCTCAGACTCTGCATCTTCACAGATTCCCAGGTAACTCCTGCAAGAACGCCCAACCCCGGCGCTGTCAGGGCCCTGCACTCTCCTTCCCATGATCCTCTTCAAGACAGACATCTCTGGAGAAAGAGAAAAGCGTTCAAAGCTGGATTGAAGCTCTAGACAGCATGGAACAAGGCCTCTGTATTCTCTGAAAGGGTCGGGAACTCTCTGAGCATGCTCCTCGCATGGACTCTGTGGCCCAGAGACTGGGTTCTCAGCACCATGCATTTTACCCGAGCACCTAGCCTGTGTAGTGCTCTCCTAGCTGCTGAGGTACCTCAGTGGTGGTGTGGGGGAAGTCCTGCTTGCATTCTAATGGAAAAAGGAAATAAATAGTAAAACTATACACTATTCCAGACAGCAGGATACTGTAGAGGAATAAAGCAGGAAGGGGTACAGCCAGTGGGGTGGGGGGGGGCAGCATACACTTTCACAGAATGCGGCTCACAGTGGTGTGACACCAAGACTCAAAGGAAGCCAGGAAGCCAGTCAGATTTGAGAGGAGGATCATTGCAGGCAGAGAAAACAGCCTGGGCAGGAGCCGTGGGGTGTGCGGCTCACTTAAGGAAGGAGCAGGGCTATGTAGCCGGAGAGAAACAGCTGCAGGAGAGGCTCTCAGAGAGGCAGCACAGGGCCAGAGCCACAGTGAGAAGTTTCGCTCTTTCCACAGGCAAGACAGTAAGCAAAGAAGACCTTTAAAAGTGACCCAGTGTGGCTTCTGCCAGAAGAACATCACTCTGGCTGCCATGTCAGGGACAGCAGAACAGGAAGAGACCTTAGGAAGCTAGCAAAAGCATCCAGCCAAGAGATGGCAGGAACTTGGAGCGGAGGTGGTGAGGAGAGGCTGGATTCTGCAGCGCAGAGGGAGCCAGGAGGATTTCCTGGCCAGCTAAGAGTGGGACGACTCTGGGATTTCTGGCCTGAGTAACTGGAAGATGGAATTGCCACCATCTGTGATGGGGAAACCGTGGGCAGGGCAGGCCAAACAATCTGAAGCAAGGAAGGATGTTGCAGAGCCCCCAAGGAAAACCATGCATCATATTTTTATTTCTCATGTTCTGGGAGCAACTAGTTTTGAGTAGTTGGAAGATGCACTCAGGTACACTCTACTTAGAAGGCTAAACTAAACTATCAGATGAGCAAATCCAGATGGCAGCGGTGAGCTGTCTCCACATACCCCAGGCTATGACATCACCCCAAACAGATAAGAGCCAGGGCTGGGTCCCCCGTGCAGCCCACTGAGCACCCACTTCCCACCACACTCTGGGACTCCATGCCCCCATCTTGATTCTCTCAGAGGAAACCTTTAGCTAATTCTAGTTGGTGGCTGACTTCAGTCATGAGCCCAAAGAGCTTTTCTCTACCTACAGTGTCTCTGACATGGCCAGGAAAACGAAGACCTATCCAGTATTTGACATGGCCCATCTCAATTAGCACTTGGAGAAAGACCTTCCTGGATCAGTTTGGAGTCCCTTATCTACATGCTATGGTTGAATGTGTCTCCCAACTTTCATCTGTTGGAATTAACCCTGAGCTTCAAAGGTTATCTGTGATCCCTGGACTTAAGAGGCTGAGGCAGGAGGATGGCCACAAGTTTGAGACTACTTTGGGCTATATAATTCAGCCTGAACTACATAGCAACACTCTGTCTCTAAACATTAAACAAACAAAACAAAGTTTATATTTTAATAGTGTAGTGGTTAAGGTGGAATGTTAACTTGACCAGTTTGGGATCCACCCAGGGAGCACACTTCTGGGCGAGTCATGGGGACAGGACCTTGGGTGTCAGTGCACGGTGCCTTGTCCCTTTCTCTCAGACATTGTTCTCCTGCTCTACTGCCCTGTGCCATAATCTAAGCAGCTTTGCTTCTCCACAGCCTTCCACCATGATGCTTCTGTCTTGGAGTCAACTCACCATGGACTGAACCCCTTAAAGTGTGGGCCGAATTAATGAAAACTTTCATCCTTTAAATTATGGGTATCAGGTGTTGTGTCCATTAATGGGAAACTTGTTCATTAATAGTGATTGGGAATGATTAAGTCTTAAGTCTCCGGTCTCATGGATTGATTAAGCCACTCATGGCTTAGTAGATTTATGAGCCTTTGGCATAAAAGTGAGCTCTCTCTCTCTCTCTGTAATCTGATACTCTTTGCTATATTATATTCTAGCAAGAAAACCTCCACTGCTGCTAAGAAGATATCCTTTGGATTTTGAAGCCTCCAGGATTATAAGTCTGTAAACTTCCATTCTTTGTAAATTACCAACTCTTGGATTTTTTGTTATAATGACAGAAAACAGACTAAGATATCAACCTTTGAGAAACTCAACAAGGAAGACAACAAGACCACCTTAAAGTAAAATGTGGTCATCCCCTTTTTCAAAAATGATAAATTTTGAAAACTTTAATTTGTATTTTGCAGTCACAGTGCTTGAGTCCTTCAGGTGGTGAAAAACAAAAGTCTACAGATTAGCTGGAGTGAGCCAGCTAGGTAGGGGCAGAGCCAAAACAAAGCTCCTGCCCAACCCTATCACCACGGGGTCTCTGGATCCATGTGTAGCAGCTCCCTGCAGCCAAGTGTGTGGTACAAACTCACCACAAGACGGTGACAGTCTTCCTGCTCTTGTAACAAAAGCAATGTTGAACAATTTTGAAATTTAGGTAGTTGAAATTCTATTTGATGAAGATTTGTGTGGCTTTCTCTGGAAATACCTTATGACTTGACCTCTGAGACCTAAGTGCTTTACCACTGAGCCCAGAACTCCCTGTTATATTTTTGTAACTCTTTTACAATAGCTTTAAGCTATACCGAGGCAGTGCCCTCTACCTTCCAGCCCTTCGAGCCCCTGAGGACCTTCCATGCTTCTTACAATGAGAAGTCAACTTTGAACTTCAGTGTCAGAGGAAAGATATGCGGGGTAGGAATGTTCTCTGTGAAAGAAGTGCTGATGCCCTTCCTGGGCATCAGCTCCACTGTGGCTTGACCCCTCAGGGACACTGGGGTTCAGTGATGACACCTGTGGGCTGTGGTGACTTCCCTGCCGTCAGTATTCAGGTTGGCCAAAGCTCTGAATGGTTTATATTTTTCTCAAGTCTTTCTTTCCTTACTTCTAGCTCCATTTTTAAAAGTCTTCTAGATCCAACTTTTGAAATCATTTTAGGCATGAGATATGTGTCAGCTTGGCATGAAAGACACCTTCAAGAAGTGAGCATCAAGCATAATGACAAGGGTGGTCACACTCACTCTCAGCTTTAGCTGAATGCTACAGAGGATTGTCCTAAGCAGAAAAAAAAAAAAAGTACTGGGTCATTCAGCCAAATAAAACAGCAAATATTTGTTAAATGGATTTTAAAAAATAGATTCACTGAGATTAAATCAAACAGAGATCCATCAACACACTATCATCAGAAAGACATGGTATAGTATGCAGAATATTTGCTCAATAATCCACAGAATAACCCCAAGCAAACAAAATAGTAAGACCTTTCTTTCACTGGTTTATTTCTTTATCCACAGATGAAACAAATTCATCAAAATTCATACAATACTCGGAATAATGGCAATGCCCTCTAACTCAAAAAGTACTACAGCAAATTAAATTAGTTTATGTGCTTTGGACCTCTATGTTCTCTAGGATTTCAGTTGTACACAGAGTATTTAATTCTTTGAAGAGTTGTTTCATAGAAAATTTTGTCTCTGCTCTTACATTTAATTTCTTTTTTTACTTCTTTCTTTGGGGATTGAGGAGGGTTTATAACACAGCGTCATGTCTGACTTAATATGGCTATGTAGTCAATATTAACCTCAAATATCTTGAAACATGTTCTTTTTAAAAAAATGTCTTTGTTATTCTTCATTCTCTGAATAAGCAAACACACACATTTGTAGATATAGAGATAGAGATAGAGATAGAGATACACACACACACACACACACACACACACACACCCCTGACTGATCGATCCCACTTCTGGACAACCTAGCTGTACGTGTAAGATGGCTCACTGCCACTCCAGCTCTTCTGCACTATCAGAGGTCACCACCCAGCCCTGCCAGGGACCAATGCTGCTGCCCACACACAACCTCGCTGTCTAACACTTCCTTCTGAGCTCAGACTCTCATGGTGGGCCAAGACGGCAGTCTGTGCAGAGCCATCATTTCCAGGATAAGCACAGAGACGTCCGTGTGAGTGTCCAGGATGATGTGGACAACACTCCAGGTGGCTTCGAGACAAGATGGTGCCCTGTGGTGCTGGGTTTCTAAGTGTGGAGCAGCTCCCAGTCACCTCCAGCAGAATGCCTAACTGGACTTTCTGGAGAGGAAGGTGCTGTGTTAACTGCTAAGCCTTGGGGTTGTTTATTCCTGCAGTTCTCTGATGAATCCAAAGACTTTCGCAAAAATGTGCTGCCCATGCCCCAGTGAGCCTGCTGCCTGCCCCTGGGGAGGACACACATGCAGACTGGGAACTCCTCAGAGTAGCGCCCTCCCCATCCACAAACATCACCTTCAGGCCACCTCAGATCCCCAGTCCCGCTCCTCCAAACCCTTCCCTGCATTCCTGGAAGGCCATCACTGGTAAGCACTGTGCCACCAGGACTTGCTGCCAAGCACCTCCTCCCAGGCTTCCAGGAAGCACAAGCCCGGACACAAGCTCCCTCCAGACTCATCCTGTCCTTAGTGCCCCCACCTGGCCCCTCTCTAGCCTCTGCTGCATTCAATTCACCACCCATTTTTTTAAAAAATCAGACAAATACTTGTCCCTCAACTCATAATTTTGCCTTTCCTCTCCCCAGTCATGGAAGAACTCAGCCACTTGCCACTAGGGGCCTGAAGCTCAGTTCCAGGGTGTCTCAGTTACTCTTCCCTCATTGCTGGAACAAATACCCAATACTCAAAATTAGAGAAAGAAAGGTTTATATAGTTCACAGTTACTAGAGGTTTCAGTCCATACTCACCTGGCTCAAAGGCAGCATAGCACATGACAGAGAGCAACCTTTCATGGCGGTGGCAAAGAGCAGAGAGCAAAGGGCTAAGGGAGTAGCAGCAGCTCCAGCAACTAGCTAGCCTCTGGCCCTTTGTATTGTAATGCAAATCACATGCCCAAGGGTGGGGCAGCACCTACACACACACACACACACACACACACACACACACACACCCAACACTAATCAATCACAAACTCCAGAAGCCACTGCAGGACTGCATGAGGCTTTGGGGGGACACCTAGACACAAAACATGACACAGAATTACAAAGATGGCCTGGTATGTTAGATCATCAGTTGCAGGGCAAAGGATTCCAGCTTGAACTAGTGCTCACCAGGCTTTCCTTGTCTTCAGTTTAAGCCTGCCCCCTCCTGTTATTTTTAGATTTGACTTTACTGCTTGTAAAAGGCTAGCAGTGGGGAGCTTGGGTAAGGACAGAAGGGGAAAAAAAAGTTTTCTTTTTTAATTAAAAGCAGATGACACAGACAACTCAGTAATGGAAAATAACAGGAGTCCAACTGTCTCTAGCTCCAATCAGAGCATTTTCTCCATGAGCTGCAACCAAGCAGGGCAGTAAGCATGCGAACCAAGATGCTCTGCTTTTTCCAAGAGATGCACATTATCTAAGGGACTGCAGGACCTCAAGAAAACAGCCATTCCTACCATGCCATTCACCCAAACAGAACAACAGCAATTCAAAGCCAGAAGGAAACTTCTATGACTACCTTCAAGCTCTCAGGAAGGTGCTCATTTCTGAATCCAGGGCCTTAGCTGCTCTGATATTCAGATAAACAAGTGGGGAACCCCTGCCTTGTGTGCTGTATTCCTCCAGTCCTCAGAAAAGAGGGTGTCTTACACATGCAGATAAATATTCATGACAACCACCAGGCTTGCACTCAGCCTTGCATATAATCTCAATGTTGTTTACCTCCCTTCCAACTACTTTCAGTTTGTTTTTCCTTCTCCCCATCTAACTGAGCCTGGAGCATATTCTCTGAGCTTGCAAGGTTTGGTCACTTGCTGGTTTGTTAGCTCAAAGATGGTCCAATTCCAGAATTTCATACAAGACATCATTTAGATTCAGTCCTCAAAGTCATGTTCTTAAATGGGTTTACAGTTAAGGTGTTCTCCAACTCTAAGAATTCAAAGCTCTGGGCTCTGTTCCCATTACCCTTCTGAATGGAGCATAGCTTAGTTGTGGTCATAGCATGGTACTGGGTCTTGTGCTCTCACCCTCTTGCCTTTCTTCCTTGTTCTCATAAATGTGAGAAGGCCATGGGGGAGAGTGACCAGTGAGCAATGAACCAAGGAAGTTCTGATGAGGACAAATTCATGTCCTGAACCAGGAGGATCATAAGTTTGAGCCCAACGAAGTGAGCTCAAGGCCAGCCTGAACTGCATAGCGAGACCCTATCTCAGAAAGACAATAAGAACAAGTTTGAGCCCAGCCTGGGCAATTTGGCAACTTAGTGAGTTATCACCCACCCAGTCCTACATCCTTCCCTATCTCCACCCTCCACCTCTGTCTCAAAATAAAAAGCATATTTAAAGGCTAGAGGCACAGCTCACTGTGGAAGCCTTGGAGTCAATCTCCAATGTCTAAACAAACAAACAAAAATGTCAGGAAAAGCATATATTCTACAATCTCTGCCCTGCTCACTAGGAAGATGACAACACTTAATTGTAAAAGGTGGAAACCCAACCCAAACAAACATGACCAAAAAGAAAATCTTGAGCCAGGTGTAGTGATCCCAGCTCTCCCTAGACTGCAAGACCAGCCTGGGCTATATAGTAAATTCAAATCCAGCCTGAATTATATAACAAGCCCCTATGTCAAAAACAAAACCAAAAGGGAAACTCACTAGAAGACAGACATTCTATCTGGAAACAGAGGAATGAGCCTTGGTTTCCCCATTGTAAAATAAAAAGGCTAATGAGTGGGCAAAAATAACACCTGTGCCTAAGAGCTGCTTGATCACTCTCCATAGATAACCAATGTTGAAGGCTGGCTTAGTGTCTGCTATATGTGAAGCATCAATAAAGGTTCGTTTTTCTTCCAAGGTGAATCTTAAAGTCAAGGAAGAAGTTAGCACGTTAAAATAGAGAGGAAAATTACTTGAAGTACAGGGAACTGGATTGGGAGATGCTGTACAATTCAGAGTAACAGGCACTACAGGGATTGTTAAAAGGGGGGTAATTGCACCTTAAATCATCCCTACCCACAAATCACCCACAAGATCTGTGTTCTAGGAAAAGGAGGGGCCAACATTAGCTATGGGGAACTTGGAATGTCAAGTTGACCAATTAATCTGTAGCTGGTAAGACATTTTTCACTATCAAGGGGAAGATTATTTCAGTCAAGTAACATTTTAGGGCCCATATAAAAAGTATTGTAAAAGATTTGGATTTTGATGAAGTGTGAGGGGCAAAAGCTGCCTTTGCTGCTATCCCCTTTATAACTGTTTGGAGTCGGGCCAGGGAGCCTACTCAGCTGTGCAGCTGGCTAACTGGAATTTACTACCACTTCTCCAAAATGTTTCCCATGTTGTCTTCCCTCATACATCTTATCTTTAAGTTTTATGAGAGGAAAAATAGACTTCATATTAAATATTTCTTCAGTAAGATTACTACACCCCTAGAGCACAACATCCCTTGATGGTGAAATCTTCAGTTTCCCCAAAGCTTTAAGACTTTAGCGCACCTAGGACTTGGTATTTTTACATGGAGTTGGTTTGATTCACAACATCTGTTTTTGATAAAATAATATGAAATGGAATATCTTAATGGTGGCATGGAATCAAACTACCCCTCTCCTTGTTTCTTGTCTTTTTCTTTGGTATTTTCCATTGCGTCTGCACCTCTAGTTTATAAACAACCATGACATCTAGCAGTACACTACAATTCACCTGTCCCCACTTTCTATTTCCACACATGGGATGCCCACAGCGGTGGCCACACACCCCGCCGCCTGTGGTGTGTGGAGTCCTAGACAGTTGGTCTCGTGGTTTGTCAGCTCTGGGGCTCACCACCTGCACAAAGCTGTCACCCTCTCTATGTGGGGCATCGTTTCTAGTCTTTGGGAACAAAGCTCTATGTCACGTTTCAGGCTTAAAGCAGCAAATTTTGGCCCAAACCTGTTCATCACTTTTGTACTAAAGTATCTCATGGACCTGGGGAAAAGCAAAGATCATGTGACAATGGGGAGAAACACAGTGCCATTAAGGGATAGCACTTGGCTGTGCCCAAGTATGATGGGGACAGAGACAACAAATGAGCAAGCATCCTAGATCTGGTTAAAAAAAAAAAAAAAAAAAGTAATCTCCCTTCTGTCTTCTCTCTCTCTCTCTCTCTCTCTCTCCCACACACACACACACACACACACACACACACACAGAGTTCTGTGTTTCAGAATGAGGTCATTCTGATCTTCCTAAAACCAAGAAAATATTTATATAATCAGATCCTACCTCTTCATCTGCAGAACAAATTCCAGCAGGAATTGGAAGCATCCATTTGAAGTTCTAAGTCATGGGGCTATTCCTAACTTAACCCAAAACTTCCCACCTCAGGAGAAAACTAGCTCACAGCCGTCAGAGCTGGTGTAATCATCAGGATGAGGCAGACAGGCCACAGGAGCACTGACAAAGGACCCTTGGGATTAAGGACCAGCTGTCCCCTCTCCCTAGACACCCTGGATGCCCAAGCATCCTCCTATGTCAGAACCAGCTTGGCTGGAAGAAGAGGAAAAGAGATCAGTTCCTAAGGCTGCACTGTTTTAAACCAGAAATACTGAGTCACCTGTCTTTAGAATTTCAAATTTAAATTCTCCCCCAGTTTCCAAGTCATTTACTGAATGAGTTTCAAAAAGCAATTGAGATAACTTGTATTTTATAAAAGAAAAAAAAACTACAGAACTTAGTTGTTAAATAAAAATTCCAGGAGGCCACCACTGTATACCAAGCTCTTGTACACTAGGTCCCAACAGAATAGACTAAAGGCACTGGGCTCCACGCTCCCAAACTGAAGCCAAGTCATTAACTGGCCTTCTGTAGAACAGCCAAATTTCCAAAATCAAAACAGGCCAGGTTCTTTCTGCATGACAATAAAGCTCCCTGGGTCTTAACCCTTGCCCAAAGTAACCTGAGAGAACCCAAAGTTAACCAATTATCTGTCTAACACTCTGCCTCTAGAAGGCAAAGAACAGCAATGACCAGTCTGCTTTTTGCTTTTAGCTTTTGCTCCATGGGGTCCAGCGCATTCTACTTTATTGGATAACATGTTGATAGATCCTAGTTTTTCATATAAAGCCTTTTAAGATATTTAAACTTCCATTTCACACTGAGTCTACAATGCAGAAAGGAGGAAAGCCCTGAAACTTGTGGAAAGAACATATCCTTTACTTTTATTTTTTTCTCTTCTTTCTTTCTTTCTTCCTTCCTTTCTTCCTTCCTTCCTTCCTTCCTTCCTTCCTTCCTTCCTTCCTTTCTTTCCTATTCGCTTGCTTTCAGTCTCTTTTTCTTTCATTACTCTAAACCACTAGCAACTCCAACATCTAAACTCAAATATTTGCTATTCTAACATAAACTCATGGGTCTGGTTCTTTACTTAGTGGTAACTTGAGATAATGTCTCTAAATATTCCGAGGATAAGAGACATCTGTTAACAGAACTCCATTCAGGTTTTTCCACCTGAAAGGCTGATTTCAATAGGTTAGAGTGAGACTCGGGGATCTCTGGAGTGTTCTGCTCATTTTGGCTTTTTGGCCATGCTGAACCCAGGGTCCTCACACTGAGCTACCTCTCTGGCTCTTTTTACTTTTTGAAACAGGGACTCACAAAGTCACTAAGGCACCCAGGTTGGGGTTGAATTTGTGATCTTCCTGTCTCAGTCTCCCAGAGAGCTGGGATTACAGGCATACAGCTTTTTGCTGGTGCTGGGGGTTGAATCCAGGGCCTTGTGCATAGCAAGGCAAGAACTCTACCACTGAGACACATCACCAACATCCTGTGACCTGGCTCTTAAAGCGGTGGTTTTCACTGTGTGGTCCCTGGACCAGCAGCCTCAAGAACTTATTACAAATGCAAATTCTCAGGTTCCACCACTGCCTTCTGGAAATGATAATCAGGCAGTGAACACAAGTTCCTTCGCAGACCTAAATACTACTCACCAAAGCGCAGGCCCCACATACCCAACACCAGCAAGAATCTGTGCAGTGTCTCTGTACCGCGTGCTGTAGGGCACAGCAACAGAGCTCCTGGGCTTTGCTGCAGGTGAGAGTCCCCTGTGGAGCCTTGCAAGCTGTCAGCCTGGAAGCACCTCAGAACTGATCCTCTTAGTGTGGAGCCAGGCACCAGCACTGGTATAAGATATGTTGGTGGCTACAGCAATCGGAGAAGTCTGGAAACCACTGCAGTAGCACGCGTCAAGCCCTGCCAGAAAAGAGAATAATTATTAAGCATAGGTGAGTGAGGAACTTGCAGAGTATAAAGAGACCCTGGAAGGAACATTTTTCATTTATCCAGGGTTTCAACAGAAGCATTTAGGATCCAGGGTACCTGGAAGATGATCCTTCAAGACCCAAGAAGATGGAAGGTCAGGGCAGATGTGCAGGAGCAAGGCCTCCTCCCTGGGCCCTCTCTGAACCACAGGAGGAGGAGCAGCACTTTCTCTAACATCTGCCATTTCTGAGTTGGCCTGAAGGTCATGCTAGCCTGATGGGCACATGGGCACAAGGGACTCGGCACACAGCACCCATAAGATGAGGGTGAGGAAGCGAAAGAGGAGAGGAGGAGGAGGGCCAGCCTTGAGAAGTCCCTAGTTGTCAGCCTTGGGGCCCCATCAGTTCACCTCACAGAGTAGCTACACTTTGCAGGGAGAGGTCTGAGGCCAGGACAGGTTCACTGGCCCCAGGTCACATCTAGGTATTTGTCAGCTGGGCTGGAAGGCCCAGGATGGATGAGCAGGAAAGAGAGACAAGGCCAGGAGCTCGGGCCCACGGAGTGAGATGCACAGAAATGAGCCTAGATGAGTGCACGTGTCTACGGGAGGTCAGGGTTTCCTATGGAGTCCACAGCAGGGGTGAGGGACAGTGCTTGGTCAGGGGCGTGGGTGGCGGCCACCCAGCAGTGAGCACAGAGGGATTTCCCCACTCGGCCAGCCAGTGGGCAACACCAGCCCTGGTTCAACCTGGAGCTGATACACAGAATAAGAGCTTTATGGTTTAGGATACTTTAACTTTTAAGAGCCCTTTGGCATCTCCCTTAACCTGCCCTTAATGAAGTTCCGGATGTCTCAACTAGGACATAGGTACAAGGGCTTCTAACTGCATCCCTGAGGAGTGGCTCTCCTTCCCCTGGAGGCTCATCTGGGGCTCCCCACATGCACTTCTCAAAAACCCTTTGTGAAGCAGTCAAAGAAAACTCCTACAGCATCTGCCAGGGGGAAAAGTTGAGGCTACTGCCCAAGTCGATCTAGGGCAGATCTCATCAAAACTTTCCTTCCTTCCCTTTCTCTCACCTCCCTTCCCTGCCTTTCCAGAAAACAGTATGTTTTATCATTTTGAGTATTTTGAGAAGGTCCCCTCTCTTATCTCCCTTTCACTTCTTAAAGCAATTAGGAAGTGCAGAGCAAACTAGAAAATCAAATATATGTCTAGATCTTTACAATTTACACCAGTGGGTCTGAAAACTACTTTTTATTGTTAGTTCTTATCCTCCTCATTGGGAAAAATTTAAGAACAATTCCCAAGAGACATACAATTATTTATTTACTTATACATTATATTCACGGTCCTCTAAGCCTGATAGCTTAAATCATAATCTACAAAAAGGCCATGGCACATTGTGAATGACTAGGGGTGCTGATCCACTGGAAAGGGGTCTTCTAATAATTGCCAACTCACTTCAACTTCTTCCCCTGGATATGACACCTAGCTCTGTGATTGGCTTTACTTTGAATGAGGTGGACAAAGGGCTGGCCTGAGTAGAAGAAGGACCGGACCGGCCATTTCTGAGTGGGCCTGAAGCTCATGCTAGCCTGATGGGCAAAACCAGCAATTTCTCAACTGGACCACTTCCAACTGCCACCCTGCTTCTTGAGGATGTACTTAAACACAGATGGTACAGATTAGAAATCCTCACAGCCGAACATGCGTGGACTGCAAGGGGCCTCTCGTGTTTGGATGCCAGGCCCAGGGCTCCTTGGCCTCTTTGTCATGGGCCAGCAATGGGAAGCACACCACAATCTACATGTTAAATATTATTAAATCCTAAAGTCTCTCTCTTGAGGAGGAAAAATGATGAAACAGAGAAAAAGTTGTAATAGAAACACCTTTCTTTCCACACCACAAGACATTTTATGTGTGTACACTATTTTGGACCTTACTTGTTTTTGCCTTTTTCTCATCTCCACCCATGTCTCTTCCCTGCCTTCACATATTTTTAATTTTAACTCAGCATTAGCCTTTGCCTGGGTGCTCAGCAAACCTTTACAGATTCAAAGGTGTGAGAACAGAATGGAGAAATACAAAACCACCAAATGTGGTCTTCAGTGAGCATCTTGTCATTCTAGCGAGGCATATGTTTGGGCATCAAGAAATTTGGATCTTGTCAGGCACCCATAGCGACACCTATATTCAAGGTTATACTCAGAGTAAATGTGAACTAGCATTGGTTAGCAAGTGAAACTAAAATATTTAGACTTCATCAAGATGTTAACTGTTTACCAAATCAGATGAAGATTGGTGACAGAAGCCCAGCACAGTGGCTCTCGCCTGTAGCTCCAACTAGGTCCCAGCTTGGCAGGCTGAGGCACAAGGATTATCTGAGCTCAGGAGTCTGAGGCCAGCCTGGGCAATGAACGTAGCAGGACCCTGCTTTAAAAAAAACAAAAAATTGATGACAAAACTCTCCACTAGGTTTCATTCCTGTTTGTTTGGTTGCTCATTTATTGAGACACTATACAATCCAGACTAATCCTAAACTTCGCCATCCTTTTGCCTCAGCTTCCTGAGTGCTGGTATTGTCTCATTCCTGTGTAGGGAAAAAAAAGTCCAGAGAAAGATTCTCTAAGGTTAGTATGGATGCCCCACAAAATTCTATGGAGCTCAGGAACTTCCTGGACCCCCCTACCATGGGGTGGTCAGCCCTATATGGCAGCTGTACCTGGCACCATGACCCTTTGCCAAGCAGATGGAGAAGGCAGTGGAGTGGTGGCCCTTAAGGACACATCACAGGAATATTTCTCCACCTCCCCTATGTCTCATTGGCCAAAATACGGTCACCCACATGTGGGTGGGTGGGAAAGCAGGCACTGACTTTCAGGGAGACCAGCAAGCCGTCTCCACCATATCTGCTTTACAAATTGATATTTGCATTAGCAAAGTACACAATCCAATATTAGAAGTGCATTCTAGACCGTCAAGTTTTTTGGTTGTTTTTTAAAATTTTGTTTTAATATTTGGTCCCCTCAAAAAGCCATTCTCTATCACCACCTGGGGGTATTTAAAAATTATCTTTGGGATACATTGTATAATACAGAAGCCCTGGAAAGTATCTCAGAAAATGCACAGTTAATATTAGCCATGTGTTTGAACATAGTGAAAGACAAACTTTTTGTGTCTAATGGAAACCTGCCATGGCTTGATACAGTAAGTAGCCTCCTCAGTAAGGACATCAGCTTTTGCAAACCTGATCCTCCTTCAAATGCTTGGGAGAAGTCAGCTATTTAATAAAACCACCATGGATTTTGGAGGGAAGGCTTCCATCTTACAATGCGAATAATCACACACTACACATCTAGATCAGAATTGGAAATGTTCATGTATCAGATTTTCTTAAAATCATCTCATGGGTGATTGAGGCAGACTAAATCAAACTCAAAATGCAAACCCCATAATGGGTCATTATTTCTCCTTTGAAATCTCATCTCAGCCACTCCCTGAGAGCCCCCTGGTCAATGGGTTTTGTGACTAAACAGGAGTCAGGGAAATTCACTGCCTTGTGCATTTCTTATCTTTCAGGCACTAAATGTCCAAATGCTGCAGGAAGCCCCTCACAGAATAAGGTAGGCAGTAGCCCAGTCATGAGCTCGCCCCACCTCAGGAACCTCCTGCTCAGTCAGGGGGCTGCACGGTCTCTTAACTGGTCAACAAGGGGACAGAAAGCAAGCAGCTTCTCATCTCCCCAACCTCATTGCCCCCCAACAAACCAAAAGTGCATTGTTAGCTCAAGTAGACAGGAATACTTTAGGGACCTAGAGAGTTCCGTTGAGCTGAAGAGGAAAACAGCCTGGAGACAGGCCTCGCATTCATTTATCTGTGTGCTTTGTGCAGAGTGGAAATGACTTCTCAAGAGGTGTGGTTTTCAAATCTGACACCACAAGAGGCCATTTGCCAACCCCACCACTGTTACGTCCAATGCAGGAGAGAGGGAGGCAACTTTTCTCTTTTTTATGTCTTTCCCCTTCTGAATTTTAAGGGAAAGAAGGAAATTATAAAATCTGGAGCCTGCCTATCCCTTGAGACATGTATACTTAAGCTGGACCAAGCACTACTCTCCTATCACAGGGAACAATTTCACCCTGGCAGGGAAATGGACTAAGTGACTTAATGGATATTTTCCATCTCTAATTTCCATGATTAAAAGAAAGAGTTGAGAGGGGTACATGTGGAGCCTATTGTGAGTTAGCCAATGGATCCTAATTTAGATCAAAGAGAGTCTATGTGACACTGAACCATAAACACCCTAGTGTGCGTTACTTCAAGGAAGTTGTTAGTGTGTTCCCGATGGCTATTATGTGATATAGTTGCGCTCTATAGCCTGCACCCTTTAATTACTAATATAGAAGAAAATCCCATATAAGAGGGAGGAATGTAAATGAGACCTCTGCTCTTTTGAACCTTTTATGCATTTGCCAAATTAAAATTTGCTGTGGACTTTGGTTTTTCCCCTGATCGCTGTTGGTAGTGATCAGTTGGCTCGTGGGATTAAATCTGACTTTCTAACAACTATTTCCGATCGGTGTGCAGATTTCAGATCTTTATGTTTGCTTTGCACTGAGACATGGATCATCAGAACCAGATTGGGAACAACTTTGAAGTTTTCAAAGGTATGGAAGAAATCCTCTTCCATTCTCATCTTTCCTTGTGCTGATCATTGTTCAAGTACAGGTTGAGGGGCTGCAGCTGCGAGGGAGCCCCGGGGAGTCCAGAAGCACAGCACCCCAGTGTACTCACGTACTGCCTGCAGTGGGGTATCCTGCAGAGGACAGCAGCAGGACTGGCAGGCACAACCACACTCTCTAAAGTGGGGGCTGCTCACAGACTTTTAAAGCACAATTTCAACATGAGGACAAACACAAGTGTCAACGAGAACAGCGTGATTTCACCAGTACTTCTTTCTCTAGGATTCTTCTGCCCTTGGCCCACATGCAGAAAGAAAATTGATAACAGCTTTGCACTTAAATTAAGAGCTAAGTGTGGGAGCGGGCCCTGTGTGAAAGCAAAGATGCTTTTCGACAGATTGACTACTGAAGATGTTAGCCAGTCGGTGAGAGTCGCCATGCCCAGTACTACATCATGTTCAATAATTCAAACTCCTTTCTTGCCATCTGTCTTATACTCCAAGGAGATAATAATAATAAAATCATTGCTTAATGAGTAAACTAAGTAGAGGGTAATTCCCTGGTAGATCATATTGGTTCTTCTCCAAAGGATGCCATTTTCTCAATGAGGCAGAGAACACAGGGGAGAGTGTGTGACCATGCATAAACAGGGATGTCTAAGATCGAAACCCAGCACAGCATATGTCAGTATTTAAAGCCCCATCAAAGAAACATCCAACTTTTCAGCTGTAACCCAAATATAAATTTCCCTTACCCTGTCAATTAGCAGATTACAAAACTTCTGTAGCAGGAAGACCATTCTGCCAGCAAAGCCGCCGTGTTTGGAACAGGTCCAGGTCAGACAGATGGTGTGGAAAAGGGGTGCAGCGAGACGTGCCCTGTCGGCAAAGTCACCCATTCTGCGCAGCAGTGGAACCTCCGAAGGGCTGAGCCACAAGGCAAAGCGCAGCCCCCATAACAACTGGAGAGGCATACAGATGCTCAGCTGTACCAGAGGCGACAGGACCAGCACAATAGTCTGGCGAGGGAAGCATTTAAATAGGGAAATATGCAAAACATTAGATAATTGAAATCCTTGTTCTTTGGCACCTAAGAAGTTCCTACCCATCCATCCTCAGCCGATGAGCACACAGAGCAGGGTCGTAACTTCTCCAAGTGTAGTATGGTTGTTTAAGGCTGGATAATAGAGTTCTTGCTCTCTTTGGAATGCTGACTATACCATGCACAATCAAATGACGTGACTACAGGGGGTAGAACACAAGGGACATGTGTTATACTGTACTAAATGCCACCTGTCCATGTCACAGTCTATTTATAAAGCTTTTTCTCTTTAAAATGGCCACTACCCAGACAAGCCTGATTCAGAAGTTGATGGCTAATAAGGTCATTTTCCTAAGAATAAAAATAATAGCTCCCCGAATTTTTAAAGTGAATTTTTTTTTTTTTAAGACAGGATCTTGCTATGCAATTCAAGCTGGCCTTGAACTCACTATATAGCTCAGGCTTGTCTCTAACTCATGGTGATCCTCCTGCTTCAGCCTCCCAGGTAATAGGATTACAAGCATGTGCCATCATGCCCCAACTTTAAAGTGAATTACAAAATGAAAAAACATTGATAAGTTTTAAATTTTTTAAAATATAAATTCCTTTTCAAGGCCGGGGTGATAGCTCAGCGGCATAAGCACCTGCCTCGCAAGTGCAAGGTCCCAAGTTGGATCTTTAAAAGATTTTAGATCAGGGGCCGGGGAGATGGCTCAGTGGAATAAGCGCTTCCCTGGCAAGCACAAGGGCCTGAGTTCAATCCCTAGTTCTGCCAAAAATTAAAAAAGAAAAATCAAAAACTTTAAAAAAAAAAGATTTAAAATCAATATGAGTGTCTATTTTTCTCTTATCAACCACTTACTTAGCAGTTTACACCATTGTCGCTCAGGTAGTGAGTTTGTTTACATATTGATTACCTTGGGCAGGTGTCATTTCAAGTAGTCACTTCTTGTA
>NW_004524641.1:6471305-6487268 GCF_000260255.1 Octodon degus | reverse complement strand
AAGCATTCAAGATGACATCAGTCCCATTTGTCTAAAATCCTGGTGTTGTGTAGATGACAAGCAGCAGCCAGTTATGACAAGTGGTAGATCCAAAGTTACCATCAAATCCATTAACATTTTTCCATTTCTAAACCATCCTTAAAGAAAATCATAAATGGGGTCACACCATCCTCACAGTAGTCCACAAGAGCAACCAGGCCATCTGGATTCATGTTTGCACCAATAAAGAACTGATAGTTTTTGAAATTAGCAAGGATGTGCTTGATTTGCTCTGCAGTCCCTGTCATAAATGGTTTTACTCTTTCTGGTCTTTGTTCTTCAAGGTTGCCTTTGATTGATTTCATATAATCTTTGATGTACTTCCTGTAGGCCTCTTTTGTGAAGCTGGTTTCCTGCAAGTGATGGTTCATTACAATATCTACACCGGTGACTACTGTGCTTTTGGTGCCTTCGCCCTCCGGGCCTCCAGCGGAGGCACTGCCACCAATGAGCGCGTCGTCAGTGTTACCCTCTGTTCTACCGACCATCTTGCCCTCCACCTCCAGGTACAGCCCATCCATAATCTCCCAGATCTTGTAAATATCGGAGAACATCTCATCGTGGCTGATGAGGTCCCAGTAGATAATCATGATGGTGACTGGAGGCGGCGGCGGCGCAAGCTTAGCAGGAGCTGGGAGCTCAGAGGGAGTGCAGTGCAGCAGGAGTGACGCTCGGAGCAGGCGGAAAAGCACCTATCTCATAGAAATTAACAAAACATGTGCAACTTTGGTCATCCTGTATTTAAATAATTGGACTGGTAAGTGATTAAAATTAATAATGACTAGTTACTTGCAAGTACCAACAACGTACCAGAATTTATACTGTCAACTCAATTTCTAAACAACCTTGAAAGATGAAATTCTCCTCATCCTCTTCAAGACATGAAGGATCAAGAATGGAACCAGGCCACATCCGGAGAGTAACTCTCAGCCCTGCCTGTCCCATCCCACAGCCCTGTTCCACTTCACTCCATCACAGGTTCCTGGGAAGGTAAGAAGCTCTTTGCCACAAGATCCAAGTCAAACTTTATTTTCAGTAAAGCAGTACCTGGGGCCAGGCAGATCAGTGAGCTAACACAGTCAGCTGTGCTCACATCAGAAATTCTATTTTGGCTCTAGGCTACTGGAATATGAAGCGTTCCGATCTCAAGCACAAGTAGAGTCCTGTCTTCAACAAGTTCTTCCTGAAAGTGACCCTGTAGGACCAAGACCTACTTGCAGCTTGACACCAGTCTGTCAAGTGCGAGATAGGTAAACACTTAAGAGGACCACCATGCTTTCAATTCTCATGGTGTCCTTCACCACCGAATCTTGATTCTTGTCCTTCCACTCTTTTTGCCCACTCATCTACAGCAGCTTGTGAGGCTTCCTATATTGAGCCCAAAAGAGGGTCTTCCTATATTGAGATAGTGCGGAGGAAAGATACCGAAATCATTATCCTAACAGTAATGGATTTTGTTGTTGTTGCTTTAACAAAAGTTAACCCTGCCTTCATACTCGGGTTGTTTTTGCTTTTGCTTTTTGATGTGATCTTGATCAAATAAAATAGAAGTCACTGCCATGCACTTCTACAACAGACCTGACTAAAGAGAATACAGACCTGCTGCTGCATTTGGTGCCACAGGAATCAAAAATCCCAGGCAGGGTTGACCTGCCAAGCCTGCAGGGGCATTTTATGACTAGCGCTACTGTTTTCACTTCAGAGCTCTCATAAGAAAGACGATCGATTGATTAAAACAACAATTAACTTGGTTATCAGTTCAGACTCTGCAACCCAGGCCTCTGCTCTATCTCCAAACCCCATGAAGAAGAAGGGGAAGAGCACACAAAAGCCTCATAGAGGGAACAATTGCCTATTTTAATGTTGGCAACTTATAACTGACAATTATGTTGTTAATTGATAGTTATTTCAATGAGTTGTCATCCGTGTAGATTGTTCAGATTAGCAATGTTGGCTTTGCATTGTGATTAAACCACTGGGTAGCTGCATAAAAACTGTTGTATTCTATTATGGATACGTTCTAACATTGCGGAAGAGGGAAAAGGCCAGCCCTCCCTCGCAGACACAGCTCTCAGAAAGAGCTGATAGCTACAAAGTCTTATCGAAATATGACTTGGGGCCATCTAGATTAATAAAATTCCATGTTTAAAGAAAATTCCTTTTATGTAAATAAAGTATCAGGGAAAGTTACAGTCAGGAGCAAGGCTACCAAGCATGCTGAGGAAAATAGTAATACCAAGAACAAGGCAGAGAGGGGCCTAGCTTTGTCCCTGGAACCCTATTTCTCTCAGGAGAAGTGTCTATAATGGATAGCCACAGTAGATATGACTGATTTCTTTTTAAGACTAGAAACCAGAACAAGTAAAATCTCCCCCAAAAAATTTCCTTCTGAAGGTAGAATTTAGAATAAGTTCGTATCCCAAAATTAGACAGCTTTTGTCAACACTACATCTTTTTAAAAAATTAAAGATGTAAACAATTTATCAATACAATCTCTTTTTTAAAATTCTGTATGTGTGTGCGCTCGTGTGTGTGTGTGTGTGTGTTGTGTGTGTGTGTGTGTGAGAGAGAGAGAGAGAGAGAGAGAGAGAGAGAGAGAGAGAGAGAGCTTTTTTTTTTTTTTTAATAGGGCTGCTATACTGTCCTGGCTGGTCTCAAATTCCTGAGCTCAAGTGATCTTCCTGCTTCAGCCTCCTGAGTGAGACTGTAGGTGTGTTTCACCACAACCTAGCCCTTGTAGTGTGACTTTCAACCTCTGCAAAAACAGGTTGCACTGTGAAGTTTTTTCTACTGTAAGCTACAGACGGTTCATTAATAACAGGAAAAGGTAATCTGGGACATCTGCTGACAGTAACTGAGGAAGGCTGAAGTGGTCCTCTTGTCCCCAGGCACTGCTAGACACAAGGTGGCAGCTGCCCGAGCCATGGGCAAAGTGCCCACGAAAATTAAACAGAGGCTGGGGTCATGGCATAGAGCTTGGCATGAATGTGGGCAAGAAGCCTTCAAGTCATTGAGCATTTCTTTAATTCCTCTTATGTCAAGCTATCAAGTCTGGCAATACATTTTGTAAAACTGGAGAAACATTCTTCTTTGTAACACACTTTTTTCTTTTTATGCATTTGGTACAGGGTCTCCCTATGCAGCTCGGACTCGTAGTGGTCCTCCTGTTTTAAGCCTCCCCAGCAGGACTACAGGTGTGTGTCAGTGTGCCTAGGGGCGGGGCCAGCACGGCCTGTGGTGCGGGGGATGGAACCCGGTCTCAGCGCTTGCCTACGGAGGCACTTAGTCCACTGAGCTATCTCGCCCGCCCTTATACACATATTTTAAATCCACATTTCTGTGGCAGCTGCATCTAGGAGACGTTGCCTGCAGTCACTTCTTCCCCAAGCCCTTAGCTGGCATCATGTTTACACGTGGGTCTGATCTGCACAGAATGGCCTCGCTGCTGACACTAGGACTCCAGTGTGCCCTCAGATAACTACCTCTCGGCCACGCCGGACTCCAGTTTGGATGGGACAGTACCACCTGCCTGGCTCCAGAACAGGCACGTGACCAGTCAGGGACTTTCACATATCTGGCCACTGTCCATGACTCCGTGCTGAGGAGAGACTCCAGTCAGTCAGTTGAGAATCCACTTTAGAGCTTTCTCTGGAACTCATGGCTGGCAAAATGAATAAAGCACTCTTTCTTCGAGGATTATTACAGAGGAGTGAGAAAGTAAGCTTGGAGATGCTGGCCACTTCGTGCAGAGAGCCAGACCGAGAGAGGCTTCCGTGAGACCAGCAGGGCCAGAGGGAGGGGCAGGGGTTAGCAATTCAGTAAATTGATCAAATATAGTGTAGGTAAAGTCAGCCAGGTCTCTCGCTATTGAAGGAAGAAGTTTATAAAATAGAAAAAGGTGGGCCGGCCAAATAGCTCAAGAGATTAAAGCGCCTGCAAGCAGGCTCAGGGGCTGGGTGTTCGATCCATGGGCCTGCCGTGTCGGCCTTGCCCCCTGGGCACGCTGAGCTGGCAATTGAGACTGGGCGTGGAGGCGCATACCTGTAATCCCAGCTCTTGGGAGGCTGTAAACTGGCGGATCACTAAGAGTCCAATCTAGTAGTGAGACCCTGAACACCCTGTAGACCCTTCCCTAAAAGAAAAAAAGGGAAGGCTAGAGTGAGGTCTTTGGATTGGAATCAGGTACTATGTAAATTTACGGGACTTTTCAATTCATACCCAGGTAGACAAAAGAGAAATACAAATGTGCACATAGGCGTGGGTTAGTACGCCTCAGCTGCCCACCTCTGTCCACTGAGAAGGCTTGGTTGCAATGCTGCCCAAGGAGTGATGAGCATCCTCACACCCATGCCTTGGATTCTACATACCAGTACCAGGAGCCAGGTTCCTGGGAGAAGTGAATGAGTCTAGGGCTGGAGTAGAAAAGGCACAGGATGAGTCTATTGCATCGCACAGTGCTGGGAAGTAGAGACGGGCTCAGCCAAGGTTAGCAGCCTATCTAAGGGCATGAAAGACCTCCCAGTTGCCCCAACTGGAGCAACCCAAGGAGAATAATATACACTGTATTATAATCCATAGAATTAAATTAAGTATGCATGAACATGTCAATAGATTTTATTTATTCAGGTCTACGGTGGGACCAGTGGTAGAGGTCTTGACTAGCAAGTGCCTCGAGTTCAATCCCCAATACCACATTGTTCACTCATTTAATAAGTACTTAAATAAAGCAATAAATGGGGAAAGGGAAGAGACAGGCCCCACCCTCCCTGCAGTGCTAGAGACCTGTAAGTGCTCTATCACTGAGCTACATCTCCAGATGGAGAACAACTCGTCTCACAGAAAAATTCCAACTAATAAAATCAACGCAGAAAGAGTGATAGAAACAGAAAATTACTATTTGAGTAATTCAGTAATAATCGTTGCAGGCAAAATTTGCTGATGGCCTTGAAGAATATTAGCAGGGAAAAGTCTGAGGAGAAATGAACGAAGTATCAAAGGATCTGCCCCAAGATGCTTATTTATCATTTTTTAAGTAGAGAAACCCAGCAGACACCAATTAAGGGTAACAGCAGCAGCAATATGGAATTTCAACATCATGTTCTTTAAGTGCTAGACTAAGAAAGTGAAACTCTTTTCTTTTTCTTTCTGTTGCTACTTTTTATTGTTTGTTGTGTTTTGCTCTTGAAACAGGTCTTTGTAGTCCAGATAGGCCTCAAACTCTCAGCAATTCTTCTGCCTTCAGCCTCCTGAATGTTGGGATTACAAGTGTGTGCCATGACACTGGCCTTAAGAAAGTGGGTTTGTGGGGTTTTCTGTTTATTTTTTTGGCAGTACCAGGGATTGAACTTGGGATGCTGCACTTGCCAGGCAGGCACTTACACCACCAAGCTGTAGTCCCAACCCTAAGAAGGTGCATTTCTGAGAAATTAATTACAAATGAATAACTTTCCTCTAATCATGAGAAAATATTAGAGAAGCACAAATTGGAAGTCATGCTACAAAACAACTGGCCAATGTTCTTTAAAGTGTCAAGGTTATGAAAGACAAAAAGGAAAACAAACAAAAATGACATGAAATGTCCCAGAGTGGAAAGAACTATGGAAATATGACAACTAGCAGTCCCTGTTTAGGTTCTGGAATAGACTTAAAATTTTTGGTTTCATTATGTTGCATCTGTATTAAGTTTTTAGTTTTGGCACTGTATTATCATTCAAGATGCCCACATTAGGGGACGCCGAATAAAGGGCATATAAGAATTTTCTGTACTGTGTTGTACCTTATCTATTCACTTCAAATCATTTCAAATAAATGCAATGTAATGTAGAGGGTAAAAATAGAAAATCACTGAAAATTAAAGGGAAACAGAGAAGATGGAAGGGGAGACCAGGGCTGATGAGATTGTAAATGCTCCTGGCCTCAGCTATGAGGGAAGCAAATTTACTCCAGGACTTTGGGGTTGGCCCTGAATAAAGGTGCAAGTATTTTAACCCTAGCAATATACTTAATTTGGATGCATATGTACATTCACAAGCTTTTAAGAATAAAGAAGGAGGGCCAGGGAGATGGCTCAGTGGAATAAGCACTTCCCTGGCAAGTGCAAGGGCCTGAGTTCAGTCCCTGGTTCTGCGAAAAAAAAAAAAAAAAAAAAAAAAGAAAGAAAGAAAGAGAAGAAAAAAAGAATAAAGAAGGAGAAAGGGGCTCATCAATGAAAATATGAAAAATTAAAATGGTGTCATTAGTTGTTGTTGTTGTTGTTGTTGTTTTACAAACTTCTGAATGCTACTTCTGGTTAACAACTGATTTTGCCTTTTCGCATAAAAGGATCGTGATTGTGCGCTAAAACATCTTTTCTATTGGTCGTGCCACTGAACATGAAATGCACAGCAGCGACTCCTACTGAAGTGCAAATAAATGTGATGGCCTGACCTGTAAATGTGCACCCAGGTGCTACGGGGAGAATGTATTGTGGAAGCGTCATTAGCTACTAGCAATGTAGCACTAGCTGATGAAGTAGACTCATTTCTGTCCTGTGATAGGGTTTTGGAACAAAGGAGCCTGAGGTGAGAAACTTTTAGTGAAGGACATGAGAGAGGAAGGACTGGAAAAGGAGAAGACTGAACAGTAGCTTTGGGGCCCAGTGTCAAGGTACCAGATGCAGAGAAGCCAGAGAGGAGCAGAGAGGAAAGGAGAAGGAAAGAAAGATGGCATGGTGCTGAGGCAGACCCACCAAGGACAGGAGCTGGCCCAGATGCCATTAGCAGGAAGCACACCAGCGTGGGGGAAAGGGGCATCAGAGCTAGGCCACCACATGCATGTAGGCAGGCTTTTCCTGGACAAGAAGACAGATGGGAACAGAAATCCAGCCCAGACTCCCCCGGCCAAGCCCTGCATCCTGGAAGGACCCGTCCCTGCCCATGGGGCCATCTTTGTTTAATTGATTTTGCAAATGTAGCCTTGCATCAGAATTATTCTCAATTATCAGGGGTACCTTTCGGACCCCTGGAGGATACATTGGTGTTGCCTCTTCTACCCAGGAGAATGTGACATTGCCTTTCTCCTCAACTATGCATCCAAGCTTGCAAGCAGCCAGAGGCAGAGGATCGGGGGCCAGCACTCAGGAAAAAGCTTTGTAGCCTCCGCTCTCTCCAGTGATTGCCACCTGAGCAGATGCTACTGGGCATTTTCTGTGAGATGTCCTTTGGAGTGGTCAGTGATAGGAGAAAATGGAGGAAAACACCCTTCTCCGGGAAAACTCAAAAATACACCTTTATTCCCTCTTTCCTGCTAAGTCATTTATTGCAGAAATGATTAAAGTCAAAGTCAGGGAACATTTTGACTGTGCCCAAACCTGTTTCTGTAGCTTTTACTCTGAGGCTCACTTGGGGCCAGTGGTGATGTGGTGACTCCCCAGGACTGCTTCCAGCTCCATGGCACATCTCAGATTTTGGGGGGAGCCAGATGCAAGCTCAAGGTCCACTCAGGTGACCCTCAAGCATCTACCTCATTTTCTTCTTTCAGGGTCACAATTGGTGACAGAATGCAGGTGCAGCAGAGCTCTGACAAACTTACAGCCCCACCCGCTCCTAGGCGCTTCCTCCCAGGAGTGTGCTGCCACTAGAATACTTGCTTGGGGCCAAGGTGTGTTTCCAGCTGGGCTGAGGCAAGCACGTGACTTGGGAAGATGTCACTTTAGCAGCCCTTTCCCTGAATGTGCAATAAGCACACACTGCCCGCCCACTGTTCCTAAGTAGGTCCTCTCAAGCTGGAGGAAACAGCACTATGCAAAAGGGTCTGCACTTCACCCACTTCGACCTTTTGATCTGCTCTGCTCTTTTCTACCTTCTGCCTCCTTCAGGAAACCAAGCCTCTCAAGATGCCTCAGCTCTGGTTCACAAGGTTCCTGTTGCATTCTGTGACATCCTGTGTGTGCCCGAATAGCACCTTCACACTGCAAGGGAAATCCTATGCCCAGGATTTCACAGGGGGCAAGCGTTAGCTTACGTGTCTCAAAATCTCCTGTCATTTTCATTTCAGTTGTAAAGAGCTACACTCAATACTCTTAAAACATCCTTTTTAAACACTACTCGAAGGGGAAAATTGATATTCAGGACACAAAATCTGGAAAAAAATAAAGACTACATCACTCATAATGGTTAAGTGTGGTTGTGGATCATGAATCTGGTCTAAATCACTAAAATCCATAAAATAGTTATAAATTGTTCATAAAACACCTCTTGCGAGACTTTCTGTAAGAAACTTGGGAGGTAATGAAACAGTAGGTAATGGAGAAAGCTAATTAATTCTGCCAAGGCCTTGCTAAGATCTGCTTTATTATCTTAATTAGGTAGATTGTGAACAATGTCCTCCCCATCACAGGCCTTCTTCTATCAGCTGTCTTGTACTGATGGCCAACGACCTAGCGCTCCTTCTGCCACCAGACTGACAGGCTCAGATTTTATCCTTAAACTCCATAGTGTGTCATTTTAGGTCTCAGTGTACATTCCTAGGCCACCAGCTAGAATGACTTCAGTAAGCAGATCCTACTATGGAGAATTAAGGCTGTCCAAAGAACCATTGTTAATTTCTTTTCTTTCTTTCTTTTCTTTTCTTTTTTTTTTTTTTTTTTTTTTTTTTGTATTTTAGGGAAGGGATTACAGGGTGTTCAGGGTCTCACTACTAGATTGGACTCTTAGTGATCCGCCTATTTACAGCCTCCCAAGAGCTGGGTTTATAGGTGTGTGCCACCATGCCCAGTCTCAATTGCCATCTCAGCGTGCCCCGGGGGCTAGTCCAGCACAGCAGGCCCAGGGATCAAACCCCCGACCCATGCACCTGCTTGCAGGTGCTTTAATCTGCTGAGCTATTTGGCCGGCCCTAATTTCCTATTCTTGTTTTGAAATTTTGTTCCACTTTTATTGTTTTATGTTGTTTCATTTTTATCTTTGTTCTTGTTATTTTTGGTTTTCTCCTCTTTAAAATAAAAATTATTTAAAAAAAGAAAAAAAGGCTGTGCAAAGCCCAAGTTCCATATTCAAAATTTGAACTTAAAGCCAGATTGAAAAATAATAGTGAGAGATGTGAAACTAGAAGGGAGAAAAATTATCAAGTAGACTGAAAAAAAAATTGTTATCTGGTTTCTTTTATAAAACATGGTACTTTAGGGGGAAAAAATCATAATATCTTAGAAAGTCTTTCTTATGAAATGCTATTCCTTGCTTTGTTTTGTTTATAGTTTGTTGTTTCTTTGGTTGTTTGTATTTTTTGTTTTTTTCCTTTTCTTACACCTAACAGACTTGGCCTGTGTCTTTAGGTTTCCCTGATGCACTGGCCACTCTGTATGATCGAAGTATTTATTATCATCTCATGCCCTCGAGAAAAGTAAACGGGCAAAGTTCCAGGGCAGTAAAACATTTGCTAAGTAACGGCAAATACCAAATGGAGCTTTTTTTTTTTTTTTGCGGAACCAGGGATTGAGCTCAGGCCCTTGCACTTACCAGGCAAGCGTTTATTCTACTGAGGCACCTCCCCAGCCCCCAAATGGAGCTGACTTTGACAAGATAAAATAAGATTACTAAATATCCTGGCTTTTTAACTACCCACTTGGTTTCATAAAATAATTTAAAAGTAACTAAGGAAATCCACTAATTACTGTCAAAAACAAATTAAGATACATTAGGCTGGGTATGGTGGTGCACACTTGTAATCTTAATACTTGAGAGGCTGAGGCAGGAGGATTCCACTGTGTTCAAGGCCAGGCTGACCTACATAGCAAGAGCCTGTCCGGAAAAAAAGAAGCACCACGACAAAGGTAAAGTTGGTAGGTTATTTCACAGAAACCTTGCCTTCTTTATATTTTCTCCCAATTTCATTCAATACTTACTCTGTTCACAGTACCCTTTAATGGGTAAGAACTGCTTTGATAACTTTGAAGCAGAAAAAAAAATTGTCACATATTTGTAACAAAAAGGTGTACTGATATTGATGCTGTGATTATATATCATCATAAAGAGTGTTATGAAAGACACCTTGCTTAAAAACATGCAGGAGATGATTTGGGGACATTGTCAGGGACATAGCAATTTGTAGTTGGAAAATAATTTAGGCAGCAAACAACGTGGTCTGCTTACCCAAAGCATAGAGAAAATGTAATTAAAAGGGCAAATGGAAAATATTGTGGGTTTCAATGGAACAAACAAGAAATGGGTAAGGACTTCCCCTTTTATTTTTTTTTTTTTTTAAGGGCCTTACCAAGAGTAGACTTCTCATCGCAAATGTGAGCACAGGGAAGGATTGAGGCAAGGAGCATGGGCCACAGCAGCTCTGTCCCTCTCCCCCCATCCCTTCTGGTGACAATGGTGTGCAGATAAGCAGTGAGAAGCAGGAGTCGGCACAAGATGCTGGAGAACTGAAATGCTTCATTGCCTTTGACAGAACCCTGTACTGCTCACCCCTTTGGTCTTTTAGCAGGAGTAACACCCAAGTAGCAGAAGAAATGGAAAGCAAAGAAATTTAGCAGTAACCTAAAAAAGAGAAAGAACAGTGTTGAAACAAAAACATCCGTTCCCTTTTCTGCTTCCACCAGGCTGCTGAAGAAATACTAGTGGAGATATATGACAAGAGTGCTGGGAAATCTCTGTGCCCTTTACCATAATTTATCCTACTACTGGAACTTTTTTCTTCATAAAGTTAAAGATTTACTTGAGACTCTGGAGTTCACACAAGAGCATAAGCCCAAGGTCTAAAAAAAAATAGAAAGGTCATCATAACTTAGTTATATTTAACTATCGCTCATGTAACACCACCACTATGCTATACTCAGGACTAGAGGGATGAATTATTTTTCTTTTTAAGGTCAGGCTCCCCCAGGTGAGGTAGCACAGGTGAAATGGACAGCATGTTGTGGACCAAGGACCCTGGCCACCTGCACACTAGCCCGGAGCTGAGACAAGGGATGGGCTCTGTCTTCCCACCATGGCCCGGTGACCAGAGGGTGAGTGGATTGTGTCAATGGACGAAACGAATTGTGGTTTGTTAACAACTAATGGTCAGCTTGTAACACGCAGATGAGTGTAACATGCAGCTGAACTGAGTCAGCATAGTGCTGGATGTGGAAGGCGCCCCTGAGGATTGTTGCAAACAGCACAAAAGGAGAACTGGAGGGCAAGATGGGATGTTGTTGATTTGCCTGGAGGAGTTTGTCATGCTTAAACCATATCATGGTTTTCCAGATATGAACCCAACTATTGTTATCAGGTCCTTGCTGTCCCTGACGATGGCTGTGGTACTTTTCAGGGGAGCTCTGGTCCTTGCCTTGAGCACTGCTTTCTGGCTGGAGTGCAGATCCCTCAGCCTGTTGGCACGATCTTCATCACAGATCCTTCGTCCCACTGGCACAGACTTTTCTAGCTTCCACCACTGACCTTTGGGCCTTCCCAGCACAGATCCTTGATACAGCCTTGCGCAAGACACTGCTGCGGGCTCTGGGCTCCCGCTGGACTCAAGCTGCAGGATCCAGGCCCTCGGCTGCATTCTTAGGTCTCCAGTGTGTGGACAGATCTCCTGCACTCTTTTGCATTTGACACTTTGGGTGAATATTACAAAATTACCCTGCAAACTATTTGTCCTGTATTAAATTCGTTCCCTTGACTACAACACAGGTCTTCTCCTTGAGCCCAGGTTGATTGCTGTGAACAACCTACATTTCTCCCTCAGGTGGGAACTGAGCACAGGTCCCCTCGACCCTGTCAGTGGGGTGTCTGCTCTCCAGGCACCTGGCTGGGTCGACTGTCTCTGTGTGACCAAGATGCAACAGAAGCAGTTCAGGAAGGAATAGAAAGCAAGGTCAGCATGACCACCAGGCACAGCAAGCACAGGGCCCAGGCTCACAGTACATTTAGGAACCCATTGGAATGCTTTTTTCTTTTGAAATCAGGACAATTAGCCAGGTATAGTGGTGCACAGCTACAATCTCAGCACTCAGGAGGCTGGAGGATTGCCACAAGTTCAAGGCCAATCTGGGCTATACAGTGAGCTCAAAACCAGACTGAATTACATAAATAGGACCTTGTCTCAGTCAATAAATAAGGCAAATAGTGAATCCAGCAATCCCACTCACAGGTATGTATTTAAAAAAAAATTGAAAACAAACACTCAAAACACTTGTGCGCAAATACTCATAGCAGCCTATTCAGAAAAGCAAAAAGGTAGAAACCACCTAAATGTCCAATAACAGATGAATGGATAAATAAAAGGTAATATACACATACTAGAGTCAAAAGGTAAATGAAGTATTGACACATGGTATAATATGAATCTCAAAACATTGTTAAATAAAATACAGAAGTCCACATATTCTATGATTCCACTTATAAGAAACATCTCAAACAGGAAATCCATAAAGGAAAAAACTTTCTTGGTGAAAGGAGAGGCTATTAGGGAGTGACCACTTAATGGGTACAGGGTTTTCTCACGGAGTTGTATTTTGGAACTCAAGAGGTGGTGGTTGTACCATATTATGAATATATTACTTTAATGGTAATGTGGTTACTAATAACAATGTACTTATATATGTGAAAATGCTAAGAGAGTTGATTTTAGGGGTTCTCACCTCAAAAGAAATAGACGAGATAGTGCATATGTTCACTGGCTTGACCTAGCAGCTGCACAATATATACACATTTCAAAAAATGATGTACACTACAAATACATATATTCTTTGTCAGAAATATTTTAAGAAGTTGATGGTTATTTTTATGCTAGGTGAATTTTATCTCAGTAAAAAAAATGAAGCCCCCACATCGTATTTGTCTTATATCAATACAGTCATAAATTTTTTTTAAAATGCATAAAGGAGCTCATAAGGCAAAAGTATCTAGAGCCTGCCAAAGCTGTAATGCAGCATATAAAGTTGACCCAGAAGGCCCTTGAGCCATCTGAGGGGTCGGGGATGGCAGCGTAGCCAGAGCCTGACTAATGGGGAGAGACTCACCAGGGAGAGCCCAGAAAAGCCACGAGGCCCAGTCAGGTCATGGCAAAGACTTCAAGTACTGCGTTGTCTCAGTTACTGTCCTCTTGTTGCTGGGACAAATACCCAACACCCAAAATGAAGGAAGGAAAAGTTTCAGAGTCAGTGGAGGTTTCAGTCCATACTCAACTGGCTCCAAGGCTGGGCGGCGCATGGCAGAGAGCAACCTTTCTTGGAGGCAGCAAAGAGCAACAGAGCAAAGGGAGGGGCTGCAGTCCAGGTACCTAGGGAGCCTCTCTCCCTCCTTACACTGTAATGCAAATTACCTGCCCCAGGGCAGGTGCAGCATCCACACCCACAATAGTCAGTCACAAACTCCAGAAGCCGCCCCATGATTGCATGAGGCTTTTGGGGGGACATCTGTACACAAACCATAACAGGTATGAAATGTCAGTGCAAAGTGTCAAGGAGGGTTTTGTTTTTTAGTAGTAGTAGTAGTAGTAGAGGATTTTTTTTTAAATCAACATACTATTTTATTAAATGAGTTATTTTACACGATATGAACATCAATATAATTGCAATTGTAAAAAAAAAAATTTATATCAAGGATGGACTGATTTTCAGATTTCCAAATCAGAATCAACTGTACATTTACACAGAATTGTCTTTGCATAAAGCCCAAAAGGGAACAGCATAAAAATGAGTGTTTCTGTAGCCCCTTTATTTTTGCTGATCAACGGTTTGTTAGAAAAGCATCTGCAGGCTTGTTACCTAAGGTCCGAGACAGGAGAAGTGTCAAAGGTGCCGTGAGCTCACCTGTAGACAATTTTATGCTTGCACATCAGCCCGTTCTGGAGGAAGTGGGGTCTTCGGATGCTTGCTCTCAAAAGCGCTGCTTGAAGGTGTTAGGGCCTGGCACTTGTGTTCTGCAGACAGCGCAGGTGTGTATTAAGGCAACTTTGGCAGCAACATTTTGATCATGTCCTTGTTTCTTTGTCCAGCTTGCTTTTTGGAATTTTTCTGCTGAGACTGAATCTTCTGCTGCTCGCCAGCCCTATCTAGGCCGGGACAGTCGCTTCGGGGAGGCCGCACAACGCAAGAGGGCTGGGAGCTCGCGGAGGATGGGAGGGGTGTGTGCCCAACCCCGCTTCGGCCTCCTTTATCAGTCGAGAAGGGGAAAGAGGACTGCCAGGAGCACAACAGCCCGCGCCTTGCACACCTGCTGACACCACCGCTGCCCGAGCCTCAGGCCGGCGGCCCCGCCTCATGTGCCAGTGGTAGTAGAGGATCAATCCAGGGACTCTGCACTGAGCTACACCTCTAGCCCTTTTTTTTTTTCCTTTTTATTTTTACTATGAAAGAGGGTCTCGCTAAATTCCCCTGGCTGGGCTCGAACTCTACATTCCTGGCTCAGTCTCCAGAGTGCGAAGATTGCAGGCATCTGCTGCGACATTCAGCTGAAACTCGTACTTTTAAAAATTACTCCAGACTCCTATGTGGAGAACAGACTAGTTGAGTCAAGAGGAATTTCTGGGGAGACCAAATTAGAGGATATTGCTATAATCCGTGCCCAAAACACTAGACAAAACAAAAACTGCTGCTGCTGGCCAAGAGGCTGGCAGAGAAGACAGAGACTCATGGCATGAGATCATGATGAGGCAGATTTTCATGAAGAAGGCCCAAGCTGAGCACAATGAAATTTGGGACTGAATTCTGAACAGAAACTGAAGGTAGCTGCAAAGTGGAAAGGTCAGATAGGTAATTCAACAGCCTGCCTACAATTTAAAAGAGTGCAACTGAGATGGAAAATTTGGAACTTGTCCATGTCCGTAGAAAAAGGAAACCCCCAGCATGAATCTGGTCAGCCAATGAGAGCAGAAAGAAGAGCTCAGGAACAGCCTCCAGAAACCCAACGTCCACATGCAAAGCAAGGAAACAAAAGCCAGCTCAGGAGAGAGAGGGAAAGAGACTGCAGGAAACCCCACGTGGACCCCACTGTCAGGGGAAGACTGTCCCAAGAAGGGGCAAACAGCCCCCTGAGGTGAGCACCCCGAGGTCAAGCAGGACAGGAGGCCCCTGCAGACCTCTTCAGGAGCATTTTCAGTGGTGTAATAGAGCAGAGACCAGTCAGGCATAAACCAGGAGTGAGAGAAGAGGAGCCAGCAGGCAGTGGGCCCTGAGGAGAGGTGCCAGTGAGACAAGCTTAAGTCTCTACTTTATCCACCTAGCGAGGGCTGCTGCTGGGTCAGCAGGAAGAAATCTGCCCGAACCAAAGGAGACAACAGTGCTCCTAATCCTTAGCATGACCTGCATCCTTCTGGGTGCAATGCGGAGAAATTCAAGCCACTTGCTCCCTCATAGCTCTGCAAGTTATGAGGAACCCTGTCATGAACGAAGTGCGATTTCAACAGATCAGAGCTCAGAAAGCTAGGTTCGAAGGTTAAGACTCTATACCAGCAGCAAGGGGGAAGTGCCCCGAAAACTCCTTCAGCAGCTCTTGCCTCACAGGATGGGAACACGGGCCTGCTGTGCCCACCCTCTGGACCCTGTCACATCCCAAGCTGCTGTCCTGACGCAGCTGCCAGCTGACTGCACACGCCTCTCCCTCAGCCTCTACTTCATCCTCAGTTTCAGTTCTGGGACACGAGTAATAGCTCAGACACTAACTATCCCTCCATCCTTTGCCAGCTGAAAAAAGGCATCAATTAGATGGAGCCTGGGCAACACAGGCTGCTTGGTTTGGGGGTGATCAGAGCCTGCTGCCCTTCCTGAAGTTTATCAACGAATGAGTTAGGGCAGAATATTGCTGCAGCTTCTTTACTGCGAATGAAGTTAGCTGTGTGTATATACTGCTGCCTTGTAATTTCTAGCACTCATCTGAGCATGGACTGTTTCCAATGTTCGAGTAGATTTAAAGAGATTTGCATCAAAAAGATAAGCCTAAAAAAAAAAAAAAAAAA
>NW_004524641.1:6430891-6471201 GCF_000260255.1 Octodon degus | reverse complement strand
AAAAAAAAAAAAAAAAGATAAGCCTCAACAACTTCTCCGACTTTGCTTACCCTGAATTTGGCCTCTCAAGTAAGTCTGAGGTTTCACACTAGGAGGCCAGCAAGTGCGGCTCTATGCTCTGAATCGTAGAAGGTTTAGTGGGTGCCTCCTGAGCAGAAGCCACACTCAGGCTCTCACGCATGGGGCGTGATGTTTCAGACATCACATGGGTGGACATCGAGAAGGGTTATGCTAGAGCCCTTAGAGGAATGTACTGGGGGAAGCCAGTCTAGCCCTAGCATTTAAGTAAAAGGAATATATTGTTATAATGGGAAACACCCACAGAACTAGATAGACAATTTTCAAAGTCAGAAAAGTGATTGCAGTCATAATGTCATCAGCCTCTCTGACCGTCAAGACAGAAACTATAAAGAGATCATTATTTATCTCAAGTGCAGAGGACACGTACTGTACTCATGCTCACGGAAGGATGAGCCATCAGTCCTCCACATGCCCTAAGACAGACCTAGCACTGGAAATAAATGCACAGAGCTGGGAGTCGGAAAACCCAGAGCACCGCCATGACGCTCACCTACACCTCAGCTCTGAGTGGAGAGGAGGCCGACTCTAATGCAGGCTCAAATAAGCTCGCGCGAAGGAAAGAAAGGTCAGAGACGGCTAGCCCTAACCACTTCTATACACTAACAAGCTGCTGAGGCAATCAGATATTTCTTTCAAAAATGAGAAGTGTAAAAACTGGAAATGAAGAGACAAATCTTTTGAGGACAATACAGTGTAACTCTCTCCACAGAAAATCTTATAGCATCTACAGACTAGAACTAGCAGTTATATAAGCCTATTAGACAAAAATCAACAATAGACCTTATGTACACCAGCACTAATCAGTTTAAACAGGTAATTTTAGAAAGCATGCTCACTATAGCAGTAACAAAATAAGTTGTCTAAGAATATAAGATAGGAGGGGTAAGACATTTCCAAGTCAAAATAACTTATAAAGATTCAAAGTTACATGTGGTGCAAGCACACCTGTAATGCCAACACAGCAGAGGCTGAGACAGGCAGACCATTGTTGAGAGACCAGCACAGGCTATATGTGAGTTCAAGGCCAACCTGTACTACAAAGTGACACCAGATAGGTAGACAGACAGACACAGACCGATCAACCGACTGGGGATGTAGCTCAGTGTGAAGGCAATGGGTTCAATTCCTAGTAATATGACCTGCTACACACACACACACACAATCTTAAATAAATGGGTAAGAAGTTTATGTTCTTACTCTTAATGATTTCACTGTGGCTTCAATGAAAATATTAATGATTGCTCAGACCTGATAATCTAATCCTAAGATTCAGAAAGACCTAGGGTTTAAGAAGAGCTAAAACTATTTCAAAGGACAAAAGGGGGGCAGGCTGGAAAGGCTTCCTTGTCAGACACCAAGACTTTAAAGCCAGACACTGAGTTTGGCCTCAGTCAGAAAGGGGCAAACAACTCATACCTACAATAAAAATCCAAAACAGCCAGGTGCGGTGGCACACACCTGTAATCCCAGTAATTGAAAGGCTGAGGCAGGAGGATCACTGAGAGTTCTAGGCCTGCCTGGGCTACACATAGCAAGTCTAAAGTCAGCCTGAACTATATAGTGAGACCCTGTCTCAAAAACAAAAACAATATACAACAGCACACACAAAATACCATAGTTGAAAGATAGCACCAGCGCATACATTTTTAAAATGGTAGGTAGAATTTATTAACAATATTTTTAAAATCAATGCTAAAAAGCAAAGGATCTCAATGGACACCATGAGAAACAGCCAACTGGTCTTAAGTCTTCCTTACAACTTAAACCTTCCTTCAATATTCGACCCTTGAGCCAGTGAGGTAGCTCAGTGGTCCAAGTCCGTGCCTGGCAAGCACAATGACCCAGGCTGGTACCACATGCTGTGCCGGCCCTGCCCCCAGGCGTGCTGAGTTGGCCACCAAGACAGGGTGGTGGCACACACCAGTAATCCCAGCACTGCAGAGGATCACTATGAGTCCAAGCTGCATAGTGAGACCCTGTACCAAATATTTTTTAAAAAAATTAAAATACTTGACTCCAAAGGGTTTACTGTGTGGAGACCCCAACAAGTAAGAGGGGAAAGCCATAGCTGACCTGGTTAAAGAAGTTAAAAGGTGGGACTGGTGAAATGCATGCACTGTTTCTGGTACAGTTAATGTTTAGTTATGCCTAGGGTTGGGGGGTCCTTTAAAAATTCTTATACTCGCTTGTCTTCCCAAATGAATATAGAATCATTTTGTCAAATCCTAAAATTGCATTGTTTCCCACTAGAAAAAAACATCTTCCAAGACCAAGGACTAGGGAAGATGTGAACTCCCCAAAACCACAGGTAGTAGTAGAACTGATATGAAGAACATGGAGGTCAATTTGGCAGCCTCCTGTTGGACACTGATGCAGTATCTAGATGTGTACCTCAGAAGTTGCTACACATGTGCACAAGCAAACATGCCAAACGTTGCTCTGGCGTATTGTTTAGCATACTGGGAAATACTGGAAAAACCGAAACCAACAATAAAATTGATAAATGTGTGATACACTCATTCAATGAACTATACAGCATGAAAGGATTAATTTAGAGAAATGTTAGCATAGCTGTACCCACAAAAACAAGTGATACACAGCAGAAGGTTACAAACAGGATATTGTTTATAGTTTCAAAAGCAGAAAAACAGTCCTGTCTAGGTATACATATAATAGCATTTGAAGCCATTCATGGTATCATTTTAACAAACATCGAATTCACAGCAGCAGGTACCTCTATGGACACAGGGAGATAAATGGAAGAAGACAGGCCTATAGATTTTGAAATACAGCTCTAACCGTATGTGCTGCCAAAGCAAGCGCTCGAACCATTTCTTTTTCAGCGAAACAAGCAAATGTAAAAATGGTATCAATGTAAAAAGCTGAATGATGGAAACACAGATATGTTTACAATGTTTCATTTCAAAAAGGCACCAAATACTAGCAGGAGCTTTGCTGCCGAGCTGTATCTGTGGCCCAGTTGTTCTTTTCTCCCCCCAAGTTGTTTTTAACTGTAGGAAGAATATTGGTTTGTCCAAAGCTAACATTAGTAGTATTAATACATGCCAGGCACTATGGAAAGTAGTTTGTGTGCGTTTACCAGTACATTATTTATCTGCGAAAGCACCTTATAGAGATGAGGCTATCATTGTCATTTCATAAGTTAGAAAACTGAAGCTCAGGGTAGGAAGGTAAAAACCAAGGTCTCAGAGCTAAGCTGCAGAGCCAGATCGAAGTCCAGCCGTGTATACATCCAGGACCTGCGGCTTCATTACCCTATTTTACCAAAGGCTTTACATTTCATGAAAAAGTCGTATGATGAAAACTTCACGTTAATAAAACTGAGGAAGATGCAACTAATACAACTAAGAATTTTAATTGAGGTATGAGCAGAACTAAGTAATTAAGTCAATCTGAGGGACAGCCTGGCATTGTGACACACACCTATAACCCCAACTACTCAGGAGGCTGAGGCAGAAGACTCTGACGAGCAATGCCAGCTTGGTAACTTAGCAAGATCCTGTCTCAAAGTAGAAAATAAATGGGACCGGACATGGTGGAGCACGACCACAGTCCCGGCACTCAGAGGGCTGTGGCCCGAGAATCACGGAGTTTGAGGCCAGCCTGGGCTACAAAGAGTTCAAGTCAGCCTGAACTGCATAGTGAACCCTGTCTGAAAAAATAAAATTATATGGGGATTAACTCAGTGATAGAGTGGCCCTAGGTTCAATCGCCACTACCACCAAATTGCTTTAAAACTGCAAACTTACGGAGTTTGAAAACATGCACGGCATGAAGTAAGGCTGATGCTAGCAGAATGTCAATATTCCGAGACCACAGACCCAATGGTCTGATTAATGGGGTGTCCCGAGACCCAGAGACAGTCTCACTGGGATTACCTGGTCACAAGGAATGACCTTAACTCTAAGAAAAGTGGAGTGGAAAAGTCTCACTAAAAGTTGTTTTGAGTTGGGCTCAAACATGTGATCCTCCTGCCTCAGCTCCCCAGAGGGCTGGGATTACAGGTGTGCTACCACTATGCTGAAACAGCGTCATTGTAAGGTTTTAAAATGACTCAGAATTCCAAGGGCAGAAACTGAAGACAGGCACAAACATCAGATTAAAAGCTGCGGTTATCAGAGATCAAAGCCATTCTGTTTATCTTTTTCTTCCAATGTTGAAGGTCTGTCACCTTTAGTTTATTCTCCACCTTCCTCCGATGCATCTTTGCAAATTCAGCCTCCCAAATAATCTTTTCAACTCCATGTTCTTAAGATAAAGCACTGCAATGGCTCAACTTTCACCAAATGTCCACTACTTGCTCAGTAATTTGAAAAGTTCCTCTCTGAAGCCAACAGGAAGTACTACTCAGAAAAGGGGCATAAATCGCTAATTTCATCTTTCAATCAAAATGAAACTAAAGATTCTTTGCCTTATTCTTAGAAATACTAAAGTTTCTCTATCAGGAAAATAAAACTCAAGAACAAAGGCACTTCCATGCTTCATCCCTTTCCTTTTCCACCCTTTCTGATGGGGCAGGCACTTCAGGCATATCACCCACTAGCAATTTAGACTCAGTGTTTCCTTGCATATTTTGCTTTAGAAACAAGGCTTCAAGGGTAAATCAGAGCCAAACAATAAAAACCACAGAACACTGGTCCTTTCACTACAGGTCTTAAGAATTAATGTGGTAGAAGCTGTGGGATCCTAGGAAGTCCTTCCTGTAAGGCCTGCACTACGTGGTAAATGTTAACATTTTAATCCTCACAACTACCCTAGAAGTACTGTTACTAGGTAGCCTTTTTATGGATGACAAGCGAGTTTTAAAAGAACATTAAAAAAAAAAAAATCATCCAACATATCTAGCACATAGCTTAGCATGGATTTAGAAGGGAGTTTTAAAGTACAAAATGGAGCTACAGTACCTCTTTGTAGGGTGTACTTGAAAAAAATTTTCAGCCCTTTTCTTACTTCTACTTGCCCAAACTCTGCAATGTTCCTTCCTTTTAGTAAATGCGAAACTTTGCCATTAAAAACAAACAAAAAAGGAACTGGATAGGCTGAGACAAAGGTTTTTCAATGCGTCATTTCTTAACACACTGATCATAGTGAAATGCTGTCACATGACAGCACATCTTGTAGTAAATACAGGAATGCCTCCGTTCACAAATGCTTCTGTCCACAAACAATTCAGTTCTTTAAAAAAAAAAAAAAAAAAAAAATGCTGCTTCTGTTCAAACTTAGTTTCAAGTGACAAGACCAGAGCCATTTCCCCCAAATACAAATTCAGCCATCTTGTACCACCGCACTGTATTTTAAGAAAACATACCATGAAGGTTTTACAGTACAAATGAAACTAAATTTTCAAATTCAGTTGTCACATACTTTAAAAGAAAAACTGTGAACGGTCACCTCTGGGTAGCTTAATGTTATTTTAATTCTTATATTTCCCAATATTCATCAATATACAATTGTCAGTTATTTTTTTCTCCAACCATCTGCCTTTCTTCACTAAAATAGCAAATTCTATTCTCAAGGTATCAGTCAACTAACTTGTTTTGTGCAGTCCGGTAACAAAAGACTGAATATCCATTCGGGGCAGTTAAGTTTTAAACATACTGTATCTGCTAAAACAAAGAATTCATTTATATTGAAGCCAATTTTTACCAACTTTACATAATTTAAACTGAAAAACCAAAATGTCTAGCGGGTAGCATGATTAACATGTCAATCTAATTTAAAAGCCAAGTATTAAAAAATAATTCATGCACAATGCAAAATCTCAAATACTGAATGAAATGTAAACTCCAGAAAACCAGTGGAGGCAGTACCATGATTAATTATATAATTAGATTGTAAGGGAACGGTCGCTCAATTTTAAGTGATTCTAACACAGACTATTTACCAGAGCCACCTGAGGACCTGCTGCAAAACACAGTAGGTCAAGGATGAGGCCAGGCACACATTTTTGTTTGAGACACGGTCTCCTACGGTGTGCAGGCTGGCCTCAACTCAGTTACCCTTCTGGCTCAGCCTCCCAAATGCTTCGATTGCAGGTGTGTGCCACCACACCCAGCTCTACACAGACTTTAAAAAATGCTGCCTGGCATTTTCTGATTAACAATACTGGTTAAAAACTATTTTCTATCAAACGTATGACATGTCTTCAGTTTATCTGTACATGTACTTTTAAATATATTAAACATTCTATTTTAAGGGCCAAAGTTATTTACAAGGCACCTGACCCTGCAATAGGTGTAGCTCTTTTAAAGGTTTATACATTTTCTGGTTAAGTAGCTTTCCAAAGTCGTTCCACACCAATCTAGAAAATGAGATGTACTTAAGTGATTATTTTCTGTGAGGCATACAGAATACAAACATCTAATCTACTAGATGACTATGTTATAATAGAAATTACCTGTTATGTAAACATACAGAATATAACTAGTTAACTCTAGTCTAATAAATAACAGATACATATATGAGCAGCACATCTGTTAATCATACAAATATGGATTTTGCAACTATAAAAATCAATTTCAGAATGCTTCATGTATTACATTTCCAGTTTATTCATTTTAAAAGTAGAAAAAAAGAACTATGTAAAACTGCTTAAACTTAAGGTTGAATAATTCGTTAGGAAAAAAGATCTAATATATTCCTACAGAGTACTGAGAAAATCAAGACTTAATTTTCATGACTTTTCTTCCTTGCATTCTCTAAATGTTTAGAAATTCTTGAATCAAGTTCTCTATGTAAAAATTTCAGGATTACTTAAAAACAGCTCGATCTAAAAAGGTTTTACTCCTGATTCAACAGATGTTTTGTTCAAGTGAGCGACAGCCTCAATGTAATCTTCCGCTCTTAAATAATAAATTCTGCAAACTAACCTTCAAGGAGTTTCAAATTTCTAATTCTAATCCTCAAAATTTCAAAATAATCTCACATTCCACTGATTAATTTCTATAACCCATGTATATAAACCTTTCCTACTACTGTATATGTGGCAAAGGAAGTTAACATTATTTCTTCCATTCTTCTCCTTCTGTCTTTTATCATGATTAAATATTCACACTCAAAATTACTTTTTTGAATAGCTCCTGCCTGTATGACTACCAAAGATTTTTCATGCTATCATTTTGAGACGTATTATGTAAATTTAGGTTCCTGGTAAATCCAAATACTTTGTATTGCTTTAAAACAGGAAACACAAAAATGGTTTGCAAAATAGGAATGATAAATGGTCAGATGGGGGTGCACAAAAGTAATCCCTGCACTCAGGAGGCTGAGGCTGAGGCAGAAGGACTGTGGTGAGTTCCTGGCTAGCCTGGGCTACAGAAATGAGCTCAAGGACGGCCTGTACTACACGGCCAGACCCTGTGTCAAAAAAACCACACACCTGCAACACCCACTTGAAAAAAGATTTCAATAAAATCACTATGAATTAGTGTAAGCTCAAAGTTAATTTTTTCCCCTAAAGTAAAACATGTTAGTTTTCAGGCAAAATATTAAACCATCCAGCGTCTATATATGGCTTTTTATAAAAATAAACATACGTTTATCATTTCAGTATCTGAAATCAAGAATTTGGTAAGTTAAAGAAAAACAACATAGATTTTCTTACTCCCCATCACAAAAATTTAAATACATAGATAGGAATACAACAAACTCAAAAGGAAAAAAATAGTGTTTTATTAACTACCACACTGTTATAATACACTTTAAACGTACAATAAGGTAGCCTTTAAATTTGAGGTGGTCTTAAAAGATAATAAACAGAATTCCAAATTTCTGAAAGAGGTGAACTGCTGCAGTTATAGGTATGCATTTAAGAAAACTGTATAGCTCTTACAAGACCAGCAATGTAACTTTATTTTGTACATTTTTAATTGAAAATATAAACAATAATTAAAAAATAAAAAGAAAATACAGCATAATAAAAAACATACATTTCTCAATTAAGTGTATTGGATACATATAAATTTTAAGGGAAGAAGCAAAAAAAGGAAAATCGTTGATATTTAAGTGCAGACTACCTAGACAAGAAAATTACTTAAAAAAATATCATAAAACCTCTATTTTTCTATGACTAATATCCATATGTTTGGAGTACAGTCACTATGGAAGTGATTTTGTTATGTTTGCATATGTTATACTTTACTGGTAATTTACATAATGGCTTTTAAGGCCCTGGCAGACATAACGGTTTTGGAAACAAGATTCAATAAAAATCACTGCTAAGACGCAATACACCTTATTTTTTTGGTCCTCCCATATTGAAGAAAAGGGATAACTCACTATAATATTTTCTTGCCACCCAAATGCCTCAACCTATACATTTTAAACTTTTTTAAACAATGGTTATATTGCCCAACTTCATTACCAAAAGAATATTAACAAGACATTATTTTGGCAAATTAAATCTTAAACATGGCTTTTCATCAGGATTTAAAAGGTGACTATCCCTAGAGTTCCATGTTAAAATGTAGTTTTCAAAATCTTACAAGAGTAATGCTTAAAATATTGTACATAGTTAACCTAATTAAAATAATTAGCTTCAAAATGACAAATTGATAAGCTAAGTAAAGCCTACACTATGTAACATTTGCTTGGAAACTTGATTTGTCAGTTATGCATAATAAAAATTCCAGTCATCAAGAAAATTACAAAAATTTTTATCATAACATGATTTCTTTCACCCACCAACTTTTTTTTATCTTACAATAGATAAATACCAACATGTTCTCATTTTTACACTAAACCACACAGGATTGATGCATTTGGTTAGACTACCATTCGCATTGTTAAATTCAATTTTCTCTTTATATAACTTGGTAAAATTTCATTTCTTCTAGATTCCAAAAGTACCTACAAAACCCATGCAATTTTACCATTTTTAATATACTATGGAATATCATACAAAGTAAGGCATTTCAGTGTCATGTATAACCAAGTTACTGTCAATCCAAAAATTTTTGCACATCAATAAAAAGATATCTAAGAACTTAGGAACAATATTCTTCTCACTACTGTATAAAAATAACCACAATGAATAAGTATTTGTGTAATATTTACTCCATTGTCTCATTTCCAGAAACTGTGACAAGCTGTAAAGGTATTTCAGTGTTGGTAAGGATATCCTGATTGCTGGTGGCGGAAGTATTAACAGTTCCTATCCCTGAAACGGAGCCTTGTTGAATATTTGCAAGGATAAGTGTTGTTCCTCCTGCAGTAATCAAAGTATCATCTCGCCCAGCCTCCACAGATGCTAGCACTGCACTGCTAGAGTGAATAACTTTTTTATTTTGATGTGTTTTAATATGTTTGGCAAGGTGGTCACTTCTCATGAAGCGTTTTGAACATTCTGGACAAACAAATTTCTTCTCACCTGTTAAAAAGAAAATTAGGTTACTTAGTTTTTGAAATTCTATTGTGGTGGCCTTATCAGTCTTGCTCCTGAAACAGAAAGTAAACTGATGGTGAGGAGCATGAATCTGCTAAAACTGCATCTGTTCTATGAGCTGTCCCTTCCTTCAAAATTTCTATTATACAATATCTGTCTCCAAAATAAATGTTTTCTTTCAAAAAACAATCCTTAAATATATTACTGCTTTTCACATTCATATAAGACTTCAATATCCCAACTACTCTTGACTCTGATTTGAAATACCTTTATTAAAAGAAAAAGCAAAAATAGCCATCTCTTAACAGACTACAAAGTTTCAGTGAAAGTATTCATTTGACCTATAAATTCTAAATGTAACTAGATATACATACACACACAATTATAACTATAAATATATTAATATGTCATGGCCCATGATACTAAACCTCCAATAATAATGAAACCAAGAAACAGTACTTCTCAAATACAGCACAGGTTCAATAAGATTAATTATTTGGGCTTTTTTTTTTTTTTTTGCGGAACCAGGGATTGAACTCAGGCCCTTGAGCTTAACAGGCAAGTGCTTATTCTACTGAGCCATCTCCCCAGCCCCAAAAGACAGACACACACACACACACCCCTCCAGAACTGGGGATTGAACTCAGGCCCTTGCGCTTGCCAGGGACGCGCTTATTCCACTGAGCCATCTCCCCAGCCCAAGATTGATTAACTCTAATAATGGAACCAGCTCACTGATCTGGTTTCGGATGGATAACCAAGAACAAGCCTCATATATTGTTAAAGTTAACGTATTTTCCAACATGAATAAAATACTTTAAATAAAAGACTAAATTTCTATTACAAAGATTTACTAGATAAGAGAAATATGGAAAAGGCAAAGCCCAACCAAAAGGTAATCCAGAGAGAAAGCAATCAAATCTAGTCAACATTTCCCTAGGTTATTTTTCCTCATTCCAGCACTTGTCAGTAGGTTCATACCAGATTTCATGCCTGAACTATAAACTGTAATGCAATGAAATGCTAGTTATGCCCTCTGCAATCTAACAAATCCATGACATATTCCTCTTCCAAAAATATTGAATTTTATACACTTTAAAAACCTCAACTCTGTACTAAAAGCTATAGAAATGCAAGGGTAACTTGAAACTAATAGCTCAGATGTCCCACTGGTTATGTAAAACTCATCTTCACTCATGTTATTAGCTTCATAAAATGGCCTCTCATTTCTGTCAACATATCACCATTTTCCCAGGTGATATTCCTAGTATTTCCTGAAATTTCTCTTGGGACATCAGTCTATATCAAATGACAAAATAATCAAATGATGTCGGGAAATACTACATACATCCTCTTCACTTAAAGATGCATTCCATGGAAAAGTCCAACAAAGTACTGTAGTGCCTTACGCCATTGGTACTTGGTACTTTCTTTAGCCTAGTACTTACCTTAGCTAACAAATAACCCAAATTTATTTGCTCCAAGGACTACCTCCCCCCTACATTATTCCTTTCTACAACCTACCGATCATATTCCACTGAGTAAAATTCTGTTGAGGATGTTTTTAAGGTCTATGATCTCAGTTCACTACCCAAGAACAATCTTACTATCCCAAACAATAATCTTTCCTTCTGAGCATGTTCAACAGCACAAACTTGAACACAAAATCTGTTATATCTAATTATATTGTTTGTTGCAGTTGTATACAAGTTAATCTCATCTGTCTAGCTACCTGGTAAGAAATCAGAATGAAAGAAAGCAGAGAGAATCTTACACATAACACGCTTCACAGTTTTTATACCTTTATTTTAAGGTCAAATTAATCATGAAGCACTCTCAGAGACAGCTTATTTGTGTGATCTAATACAGAACCTGGATTGGAATCCAGATGTAGAAGACTTCAAAATTCATGTTTGTTTTCCACTTCACCACACTTCTTCTAAGCTCTCTGCAAATTGCAAATATTTATTTTTCAATTCTTCAATGTTGAGCATACACTGGTGAACACTCTGTTTATATATTGTTACATGGTAGCAGGAAAAAATTATACAAAGTTAAGACTTCAGCTTGGATCAGGCCTAAGTCCAACTCATAATAACTATACAACACCATGTAAGTGAAGAGTTTTGATATCAACAATGCTGTGGCTACTCCTTGATCAAAGGTCCCTTACTTCACTGATACCAAAATAAAAAAGGTAAAACACTCAAATTTATCAAAAGAATTAGTCTTGTTACAGCATTAAGAAGAATAAAATGGGTCAAGAGTGAAAACAACTTAAAGGTATGGTACAAGACATTTGAAAGAAGTCACATAGCCCTGTAATTCATTTTTGTCTATTAAAGGCAAATAATTAGAAAGGCTAGAGGGTACAGCTCAGAGGCAGAGTGTGTGCTTAAGTGTGGGAAAGGTCTAGGGGTTTGAATCCCAATAATAACAAGAAAAATATTAATAACCTGTATGTGTTCTTCTATGCCTCTGCAACTCATCACTTCGAGTAAATCTTTTACCACAGAACATCCAATTACAAATAAAAGGGCGCTCTCCGGAATGCCAACGCAGATGTGCTCTCAGATGCGAGGTTTTCCCATACACTTTACCACATCCTGGTATATGACAAATGTGTTGTTTCTTTTTCCCAAGATTGGTACCTCTAAAAAACAGAAAATACACACTTTCATAAAAATTTCTAATAGGCATTGTCATTTATATCTCACATCCTCATATTGAGCTTCAAGACATTATCACCATGAAGTCAACCAGAAACCAAGACCATTTTAAATCTAAGGAAAATTCATATAGTTCAAATATATTTTATATATTAACTTTACTTCAGAATTAATGATTGCTGTCAAATTACAAATATGCTCAAGAATTATGTAGTTAAAAGGACACTTCAGCAGCACATATACTAAAAGGACACTTCAAAGTTAAAGAAGGTACAGCAAAGCTAATTACTATTTCATCAGAAACATTCGTAATAGCTATTCATTTGGCCAATTCAATTGAGTTCACTATATGGAAAACTAATCTTTATTTGAAAATCCATAATATTAGATAACATACATATATATCTAAGAAAAAATATACAATAATTAATCACAGTATAATTAAATACAGATAGTTTAAGTAGCATTAAACTAAACAAAACTTAAGCACATTTACTCCAATGGCAAAACCTGCATACTGACTGAAAGTCTTTAAAAACCTAGGTAAAAGCTATTCTTAACTCCCTTAGCATTCAATAAGACACATGTAAATCAAATTATCTTCAGTTAAAATTTACCTCCTATAAACCATGCAAAGACATCCCAAATCATATACATAAGCATAACAAATACCACTTTCTCCACATCACAAAATTTGACATCACATTTCCATATCTGATAGCAAGAACAGAGTTTGAGAGACAGGTGCTTAGATGAGTGAACCGAAGCATCTTAGCCTAAGCCAGAAGAAAGCTCTTGACTCCAGAACTGACATTTGAATTAAAATGTATGAAAATGTTACTTCTAGAAACACAAATCAGGTTCATTACTAAATAAAGTTCTTTAAAACATGCTTTTGGACACTACAGCTAGCAAAATCACTTCTATAAACTTTGTAATGTTTATCTGTTATTTTTTTAGTACGTTTAAACTAAATTCCCGCCCTCCTCCCCTAATCTCACAATCTAGGTGTAGCCTATAATCCTTCTGTAGCCTGTAAATCCTCCTGTATACAATACATCTGTTGTTTTTCAAATTCTACTAGAAAATGCATATTTCACCACATTTATATTTTAATGTACTCACACTCAGTAGTATGTGAAATTGCCATAGGACAAACAGTGCTAAACGATGCAGTGCTGGCTGTTAGATGCCATAGGTGTTCTGAACAGGGAGACATCAATGTGGGCTCCAGTAGTTAGAGAAGGCTTCGTGGAGGTGGATAGGATTTAGATAGAAGGGAGGGAAGGCATTCCGGGCAGAGGGATAGCATAAGTAAAGACAAGGAGGAGTCATGCTGTTGTCTCACGGGCAAGGATCTCATCATCTAACACAATTATAGTTTCTGCTCCAGTCCACCCCCACTTCCTACAACTCTCTTCAAACAGCTGGCTTGAGTGAAACAGGTTTTCTGCTCTACTGGTAATGCCAAAGACTTACTGTTTCCAGTTAATTTAGCCTTTTAAAATTTGCTGTATTCCTAAATCCTAAGAAAAGAGCAATGTTTGTGGCTAGTGGTACACAAAACAATTTTACAAATTTATTCATCCTAGCAACTTCACAGAGAACCCAATTCAGTTCACTCATTAACTCATGACTTCTTGCCTCTCCTCCAAGACTTTCATTCAGGTGGAGCAGTATGCTTCTGTACACTCAAAAATTCTATTTCACAGACTGAGCAAACCTAGTCTGGAAACACTAACTGGCACAAAACTAAAACATTTTAACAACAGGGTTCTCAAAGGACTAAAAAACAGCAGGGAAAGATTTTCAATTGAACTATAAGGATAAAGATGAAATATTCATTGTTTGAAAATAGGACAAACTCTAAGGAAAAAAAAAAAGACAAAAGTCACATGTAATTTAACTGCTTATATTTTTTTAAGAAAAATGTTCAACAGTCAGTTCAAAATTTCTCCCTAAACAGAAAATCTGATTTAAGATCTCTACATGCTAGATATACATTAATGACCTGTACTACAAAGATAGGGAGAGAACTAAAATGGATTTCCTAGCAAAATCATGTGTTCTTAAAGCACCCGCTTAGCCAGATGCAGGACCAGGGTTTGATCCTTGTTGTGCCGTGCACCTGGGGCATGATGAGACAGCAGCTCAGACTAGGTGTGGTGGTATGCACCTGTAATCCCAGTGCTTGAGATGCTGAAAACAGAAGGATCACTATGAATCTGTGTAGTGAGACCCTGGAGACTCTGTACTAAAAAAAAAAAAAAAAAAAAAAAAAAATCATGTTTTCAGCATTAAACATAATCACTGCTAGTATCTATTATAAGACCTGAAAAAAATTAATAATTTTAAGTTTGTCTTTCTAAATGGTTAAACTTGCTCCCCCATAATAATTTAATAATAATATAGTGAATCAGAAAAACATAAACTCTGGATGGGAGTAGTTAAAACATCCAGTATCTTTTGCTTAGGGTGAGAAAAACAAGACATAAGCTGAAATGTTGACAAAGAAAACAAGATTTTGCATAACTTCATATGAATTGATGCTTAATCCTTAGAAAACCTACAGCAATAATGCCTTTAGAATCTTACTTTATTCCAACTATCTCTCTTACTAGTTCCTAAAGTTTGGCTCTGCTCAATGAAAATTGGTGAAATGATTATAGTTTTGAATATTTTATTTCACATCTTGCTCACAAAGGTAAACAAAACAGTTCTCTCAAGATGAATGCATGAAATCAGTTCTTTTAAAATGCCATCTTATTCATATTTCTTTCTTTTAAATGAGAAGGGCCAATATTCCTTTAAGACAACAACAACAAAAAAAATTTCAGAGCCACCTATCTGATCTTTGTAGAACACTTCAGAATATGTTGGATTCAATATATTTCTACCAATCAGATATAATAATTATATAAAGCCAGGAGTGGTGATGCATGCCTATAATCCTACCACTTGGAAGGCTGAGGCAGGAGGATCACTGGGAGTTCAAAGCCAGCCTGGGCTACATAGTGAGACCTTGTCTCAAACAAACAAACACACCAAGACAAAAACAACACAACTGTATAGACAAAATATGCTTGCTGTGTGTACACTAAATGAACTCTAAAACAACAGTTTTTCTTAAGAACCTTCATTTTTATTGCTTAAAGCAAGCTATTAAAAAATGAAGCCAGCCCTAGTGCTGACATCCTCACACTTGGGAGGCTGAGGCAGGAGGTTTACCATGGGTTCAAGGCCACTCTAGACTATGCAATGAGTTCAAGGCCAGCTTAGACTACACAGTGATATATCTCAAAAATAAATACAAATTAAAGTTTTAGGCAAAAAAAATATTTTTATACTTCTAGGGATTAAGTATGACTTTTAATAATAATGAAGCACCTAATAAAAGAGCAATTTAAAATTTTGTAGTAATAAGTTTAAAAACTCAAGTGATGGAACTCCTTCACTTACATTACTTTTGGTAGGCCGCTGATATAAACAAAGTTGAAGGTAATGTAAAATCAGGAAAATCATAATTTGCACACACAACACAAGCTAATACACAAATTAACAGTCAAAAAAGAAATAATTCCCAAAATAAATTTTAAGATGGTGAAACAAAAAATTATAGCCTCACAAAGTCATTAAATAAAACAGTAAACAAAACAATATACTGAGGAACTATTTTTCACTTATCAAACTTGAAAAGGTTAGAAGATATGTTGAAAAGCCCACTGTTGGTCAGAATCTGGGGAAGCAGAGACTTTCACTGCTGGTAGAAATAGAACCTGACAGTCTTTCTAGCAGACAATTCCTTTTGACGCAGCAATTTCACTTCTGTCGATTTATACTAAGATAATCACACAAGTATGTTATGACACGTATGAAGATTATGACAAGCCCCCTCAACAAAGATGTTAAAATTATTAATACATTCATACAGTAATACTTATACAGTCACAGACAATGATGCAGACTTGGATATGTGGTCACAAAAAATTAAGAGATGTAAAACCATGAAAAAAAAATGATGCTACTTTAAAATATACCTTACGTATAGAAGAATACATTTAAAATGTTTATACAGTGGTCATCTTGAAATGGGGTAGGCTTTGGGTGTTTTTAAAAATATCTGTTACCTCTGAATTTCTTGGATCAAGTGTTAATTTAATAAACATTAATTAATTAAAACATTTTTAAAAAGTAAATATTGGCTGGACTTGGCCTCTAATTAGATCTGACTTACATAAATCATTACATTCTGAAGGGTCTCTAAAATGAGAGTCAATTTCAGAAAAGGTTCTGCCTAGCCATTGTTCCACACTGGAACAAATAATTTTAAACTGAATAATTATGATAAATATAAACAAAGATCAGATACACAAGCAGATGTACTCTGCAGGCTATAAAGTATAATGTTGGGGGCTCTAGATTACATAACTGGGTCCAAATCCCAGGTGCCTGTGTTCTTAGGAGTCATTTAAGACTGTCTCAACTAAGACGGTCTGGAACACAGTAAGTTCTCAATGTTAGCAGTTGTTAGACATTACTATTAGTATTAACGCAAATGGGCTGGCCAAGGTATAAATCATCTAAGACCAACCCAAACAGGCAGAAAAACAATAACTTTGTAAACTGTACATCATAATTATACCACATATACATGTTTGCTTACACAATGCATAAAAGCTAAAACTTTGTTATGGCTTGAAGATGTGGTTGATATGGCTTTGGAGCTCTAGCAGACTTTACTTCAAAGCTGTGTATAAAATACCAAGACTAGTAAACCTTTATTACTAATATACCCTTAGCTGTCCATTAAATGTTTCCTACCTTAATTCCACCATGCCTATTATTATCCAAGTTTTATGTCAACATTTACCTAATCTTTCTTCATCCTTCATCTTCTTAATATTATTGTGTCAAGTATGCAAGGTGTTCTTTATAATTATCAGTTTGAATTTTATAGGTTTTAAAAAATCATGAGTCACAATCTCTTAACGTAATTCACCCACCTTTAACAATTACTGATGGCTTCTGTTTTTTTTCTGTGGAACCAGGGATTGAACTCAGGCCCTTGCGCTTACCAGGGAAGCGCTTATTCTACTGAACCATCTCCCAGCCCATCTGTTTATTTTTTAAAACACTGAAGTGAAATACTATAGTGACACTTTAAAATCCCATCATAAAGACTATTTCTGAACTTCTTAGCTTATTTTTTATATAGCTGCAATTCTCAAGCCAAGAATCAACTTTTTAAATCTTTAAGAGAAAACTCATTGCCACTCTGCAAAAAGGCTAATTTCTGGTGTGAATCTACAAAACTGTGTCTGATACACTGTTTAAAAAACTGAAAACTTTTAAGAGGCATTCAAAACTAAAAACTGAATTTCATACATTTAGTTTTCAAACTTCTGGCACACTCCTTTGATCACACACCAAAAATGATCATGTAATGAAATACTTTCCAATAATTAAAATGACATGCGTGGGGTGTGAGGACACAGGCCTATCACCCCAGCACTTGGGAGGCCAAGGCAGGAGGACTGCCATGAGTTTGAGACCGGCCTGGACTACCCAGCAAGACCCTGTCTCAAAAAATTTAAGTGACACAGCATGCACTATTTTTAAGAAATTAGGGTGATGATATTCACTCTCTTTAAAAGAAAGGAACACCACAGAGCATGGTTTTATGTCTGCATACCTCCCACCACCTTCTTTACAGTTGGGACAGGTGCAGGCTACTCTCCGAAGTCTTTTTCCTTCTTGATGCTGTTGGTCCCCTTCTTCATCTACCACCTGAACTCGTAAGTGTGTTAGGTCATTGGTATTCAATGTAGAATCACCACTGAGCTGCCATTCTTCAGGATCAGGCTCTTCCTCCTTGATCCTAATATCTAAAGAAAAAAACATAGATGAGAAACAGCCCACTGAAGAGGAAGAAAGTGTGAGGTCTGAACTCCTGTACGATCAAGTTAGTATGTTGTAAAGTTTAAAAAAAAAAAAAAAGGTCACCTGTTTATACAGCATAATCTTTGCTACTTATAGCTTATTCCTTTCTAATCAATCTACTAAATATATCAGAGATAAAAACATAAATTCAGTAAGAAAGGGAAACTTCCATTACATTTGCTTAGTCAACAAATCCAGTAACAGATTCAGGCCAGAACAAATTCTAATGTCTTGAATTTTTTCAATTCATTCATTCATTTGGTACAGGGCCTCATTAAGCAACTCAGACTTGTAGTGCTCTTCCTGTCTCAGCTTCCCCAGTGCTGGGATTCAAGGCGTGTACCACCACGCCTGGTTTAAATGGCCAGCTCGGTGCAGGGCTGGCAAGCATTTGGTACCAGGATTCAAACCTTGGTCCTTGCACTTGCCAGACAGGCGCTTAGACTCCCAAGCTATCTCCCCAAATTCTATTTACTGATTTATTGATTTACTATGTATTTGGTACAGGGTCTCAGTATGCAGCTCGGACTCACAGCAATCCTGTTTTCAGCCTCCCGAGTGCTGATTACAGGCATGAACCACCACTCCCGGCCTCTCCCGGCCTCTCCCCAAATTCTAATGTCTTTAATCTTTCACAATTTGCACAGAACTGAACTGCACAGAATGCACAATATGGACACATATGTAACTGCTACTCACAAATTTAAGCTTTAAAGTTAATCAAAACTAAGATATTATGGACCAGCCAGATAGCTCAGTGAATTAAAGCGCCTGCTTGGGCAGAGTGCAGCTGCCGGGGATTCGATACCCAGCATGCTGTATCGGCCCTGCCCAGGGCGTGCCGAGATAGCGAATGAGACTGGGCATGGTGGCACATGCCTGAAATTCCCAGCACTTGGGAAACTGAAAACAGGAGGATCACTACAAGTCCCATCTATGTTGTAAGACCCTGTACTAAATACAATAACAAATAAAATGTATATAAGATGTATATAAGGTCCATGACGTGACTACAGGAGGATATTCAGAATTATAAGGCAATTTCTATGCTTAAGTTTATTATAAACCAGACAAGATAAAATGATTTTTAAAAAAAGTGAATATGGCAGAAATCAGCCATTTTCTTACCAGACAAAAACATCTCTATGCTGATTATATTTCAGAACAAATACTGCCAATACAATAATCCTCTGGAGAAACCAACTTCCAAATTTTTCTTTATTACAGGAAAACTAAAAATCTTACTCTAGATCTGTAATAATCACTAATATATATGGTAAAAATAACCTTAAATATCCAGCATGCTGAGCTAGGATACAGTTCAGTGGTATAGTGTGCTTGGTAAGAGGCCCCAGGCTCAATCTGTAGCACCACAGATTAAAAAAAAGAAATATCTAACATATCTAGTAACTTCTGTATGTATAACAGTAATGAAAACTAGAAGGTTTAACCAACAACCAAGAAAACTGCCTCAAATACCTTAAAACTTACTATTTTAGCAGAATAACCACTTCAAGAATCAAAGGAGGTAAAATGAGAACGAATAAGGGGGATTCCACCTTGAGCAGCCAAGTGGATGGCCATTCAGTAAAAGGAAATTCCTGAAAATGTTCTAGATGGAGGAGAGCAGTTAATGAGTACATGTTTGAAGATTATTGAGTTTGAACTATCTATGAGATACAGAAGTAAGAAAACTAGACCTACTGGTCTGAAGCACAGACAGAACTGTTGTCTCCTTTTTAAAAGCAGAGGTGAGAATTATCAATACATACACAATAAGAAACCTGGCCAAAGAAGTTACATCACTTGTGAAATTGAGATGAAGTGGCCTGAAGAACGCAACACTGAAGGTACATGGAAAAAAAATCTAGAAAATGCACAACAATAGAAAAGAATGTGCTCCAAGAAAGGAAGTAGTCAATATCAAATGCTTCAAGATAAAGAGAAAACTGACTAAAGAAGTGAGAAAGTACCAATGACAGATTTAGACAACTTCTACACGTTGGACTGAGAGACAGATCAGGGTAGTATAAGCTAAGGGGAACATAAAAGAAAGAAGATGCTCCGTTCTGAAAAATAAGACTATGAGAAAAGATCCACCACAAGGTGAAGTGAATTTCCTACAAGTCAAAAGGAGATGATAATCCAGAGCAGTTATGGGTTTAGCTGATGGAGCACAATAATCTTTTCCTGTTAGAATGAGAAATGAAGGATAAGGACATATTTACAATGGGCATTCATAAGTATCTACTATTTGCCCAAATGCAGAGATTTCATTTGACTACTGGAAACTGAGGAGAAAGTGAAAAATACTCAATCTGTTATTGCCATAGCTCACAGAAGAGAATATGATTTAAATCTTCCCAGCCAGGTGTGGTAACATAAACCTGTAATTCTTAAGATTTCTGTTCCTTTCTCTATTTATAGACAACTCTGAAAACTTAAATATACTCTGAACATTAAATTCATAATCTGATGTTCAGAATATAGTTTTATTCTCTTAACAAATAGGTAAGTGGCTACTGTATAACATTCACTGCTAAGTTCTAAGGAGAAAGCAGTTAGTGAAGTTTGTACCTTTATAGAGCTTAACTTTAATTGGGAAAAAGACACAACAAATAAATAACCAGTACTTGAAATGGTAGTTATTTAGGGAAAAGGAAGGATAAATAGGGATATGAACTGAAATGGAGGGACTGGTTGTCTTTAGCCTCACGCTCAGAATTTTTGTGCCTCCACCTCTTGGTAGCAAGCATGCTAAGCCTAACCCATCACACTGAACTGAATCAACAGCTGTTACTAAAACTGTCTGGATAAGAAAAGCTTCTATCAATGTGATGACAATGAACCTAAGGAAAGGAACAGGGCAAGAACGGTCATAGAAAAGCAAGCCGGAATGTGCTTGTTATGTTCTGAGATTAAGGAAGCCTGTGTCACTAGAGTAGAATCAATCAAGAGGAAGGGTAGTAATTAAAGATCACAGAGGTAAAAAAAAAAAAAAAAGGGGGGGGGAGTCATATATATGGCCAAAAAATGTATCATTATCTTGTAGGCCATTGTAAGGCCTTTACTTTTTTTCCTGTAGAAAGCCAGGACCGGAGCTGGCCAAATAGCTCAGGCAGAACACAGTGGCCAGGGTTTATCCCCTGCCTGCCAAGCCGACCCCACCCCTGGGGCACACTGAGACAGTGATTGACACTGGGCATGGTGGCACACCTGTAATCCCAGCATTTGGGAGGCTGAAAACAGGTCAATCACTCACTACGAGTCCAATCTGTGTAGTGAGACCCTGTAGACCCTGTACTAAAATGCAAAAAAAAAAAAAAGCAAGCAAGCAGGCAAGCCAGGACGGATTTAGAAGGGTACTATAACTTGACTTGCATTTTATTAAAATACATCCAGGATCACTTCAGATGCTGTACAGACAAGTGTTAAGAGCAAGGGCAAAAGTAGGAACACTTTTCCAGCAAAAGTAGGAACACTTAAGCAAATAAAGCATGCTTAAGCAAATGCAAAAGAACTGAACTTTTACCATGCATACTATCAGGTCATAACACAATGAAAGTAGAAATCAATAGCAAAAGCAATCACATAACCTCCCATGTTAGGAGGCTATGGTAATTATTAAAGGAAAAGATGACAGAGACCTAAGGATGGAAAACAATATTCTATGCAACAGTAATGTAAAAATAAGCACGGGTAGCTATGCTATGTTAAGACAAACTCCATTTTAAGCCAAAAATAATAAGAGGCAAAGAAGGTCATTACATATTAAGGGAACCACTCAATAGGAAGAGAGTGCACCAAACTTCATTAAGCAATCTTTAGCTTGTATATATATTAAACAAATTATAGCATTTTAGGTCCACTACTGGACCTAAAAGCTAAGGATCAGTATAATTATAGAGGGACTCCAATAGTCCACTATCATAAATAGATCAACTAAACAGAACAAAAAACAAAAAGACATATCAACAGTTGAACCAAACTTTTTTCTTTTTGAGACAGTCTCACTATGTAACCCAGGCTGGCTTCAAATCTTCTCATCTTTCCAAGTGCTGGGTCACAGGCATGGATCACCACACCTAGTTGAATCAAACCTTTAAACAAACAGGTGTGTGTGTGTGTATGTGTGTTCCAAGAACAGAATACACATTCTTCTTGGCAGTACATGGAACTTTCTTCAAAGACCACATGTTAGCAAATAAAGCACGCTTAAGCAAATGCAAAAGAACTGAACTTTTACCATGCATACTATCAGGTCATAACACAATGAAAGTAGAAATCAATAACAAAAGCAATCACAGAAATCAAGTAAATGCATGGAAATTAAGCAATATACTTTTAAATAGTCAATAGGCTACAGAAGAAATTTAAGAAAAAGCCAGTTCCTAGAATTAAACAATTCCATACTAGAACTTAAGGGACACAATGAAAACAGTCCTCAGTGGCAAGTTTATAGATATGAATGCCCACAAAGCAAGCCTCCCCCAAAATAACTAAAGATCATACAGAAACAAGAGTCCTGAAGTGAAATAGAAAGAACCAACAAATCAAAGACTTCATTCTCTGAAGGCAAAAAAAAAAAAAAAAAAAAGGAAAAATACACATTAATGCAATTAGAAATGAAAAAGTGAAGTCACTATTACTATAGTTACTTCACAAATGTATATACCAATGCACTGGAGAACTCAGAAGAAATGGAGTAATTCCTAGATATATATGAATTAACAAAACTGAACTAAGACTTAAAAATCCTGAACAATAAAATTGAAATAATAGTAATTTTTTAAAAACCTTCTTATCAACTAAAAAACAACAACAAAAAAAAAATCACCCAGATCTGACAGATGCACTGCCAAATTTTGTAATATCATCAAGGAAGAATTTACATGTCAATACTCCTCAAAACCTTTAATGAAACTGAAAGAAAAGTCCCAAAGTCATTCTTGAAAGCCAGCAATACTGATTCCAAAACCAAACAAGGATCCAACCAAAAACAAGAACTACACTGGTCCCTCACATTTATTTTAGTATTTATATGTATTTAAGGCTTCATAAATCCTTCCCACACTCTTATAAATCTTTCCCACACTTCTAAAGTTCTTAACCATTTTCTAAACTCGCTAAGACTAAGTAATTTTAACAACATACACATACTGTATGGTACTGCAAAATCCTGTTATAGAAAAAAATCCATAATAAATAATTTAGACTAATATTTTTTGAAAGCTCACAAAACAGTGAATCCGCAAAAGTTGAATCACAAAATAGCAAGGGACTACTGTATAAGCCAAGCTCTCCAATAAACACAGGTACAAAACTACAACAAAACACTGGCAAACATTATGTAAGAAATTATCAAAAAGGTCGTACACCATGACCAAGTAAGCTTTATCTTGGAGACTGCAAGGATCATTCAATGTATGAAAATCAATAAATGTAATTTACCACAAAAATAGAAGGACAAAAATCACATGATCTCAATAAATGCAGAAAAATTCTTTGGCAAAATCAGTATCCAATCTAATAAAAACCATTTATGACAAACCTATGACCAACATCATATTAACAGAGTAAAAACTGATGGCTTGGGCTGGGGAGATAGCTCAGCAGTCTAAGTGCCTGACTGGCAACCACGAAGACCCAAGTTTGATCCTGGTACCACATGCTATGTAGGCCCACAGTTGGTAGCGCCTGTAATCCTAGCACTGGGAAGACTGAGACAGGAGGATCACTATGAGTCTGAGCTGTGTAGCAAGACCCTGTGCTAAATATTTTGTTTTTCTTTAAAAAGGGGGACAGGGTGGAGGGTACACATACAGAAGTAAGAAGTCAATTAATCATTATTTGCACATGATATGATCCTCTACCTAACAAAACCCAAAAACTACCACTAAGGCTCCTAGAATCAATAATAACCAAACTGAGCAAAGTAGCAAGATTCAAAATCAATAGCATTCCTATACAAAATAATGAACTATGACAAAGAAATTAGAAAAACAATTTCATTTGCAATAGCATCAAGAAAAATTACATACTTTGGAACTATTCTAACCAAGGAAGTAAAACACCTCTACTATGAAAAACTACAGTGCTCTGAAAAAGGAAATCAAAGAGGCCATTAGAAAATGGAAAGATATATCATGTTCCTGGACTGGCTGAACCAACATAGTAAAAATGCCTGTACTTCCAAAATGGTTATATAGATTTAACACACTCTCAATCAAAATAACAAAAGTATTTCCCATAAATCTAGAGAAAACAATCCAAAAATTTGTGTTGTACCAGAAGAGACACAGAAGAGCAAAACCAGGTAATAATAGCAAAGTATAGAGTATTAGAATCTCATATTTGAAATTATATTACTGTTATAAAGATAAAAAGTATGGCACTAGCATCGAAAGGCACACTGATCAATATAACAGAATACAGAAACAATTCCACACACATTCAACTATTTGATTTTTGACAGACAGACGAAAATCATATACTGGAGGAAAGACACCTCCATTAGTAAGTGGTACTGAAAAAAATCAGATACCCACATGCAGAAGATTAAGCCAAAACCCATATATCTCACCACTTATTAATAGATCAAAATTCTAAATGTTAAAATAGAAACAATTTGCTGAAGATGAAATAAGTAAGATTTTTAGAAGATGTAAGTAATAAGAAATATAATGTGGGGCCAGCCAGATAGCTCAGGAGAATAAAGTGCTTGCTTAGATTCAGGGACTGGGGTTTGATCCCCTATGTGTCATGTCCCCCCTCCCCCTGCCCCTAGCACATACTGAGCCAGAGACTGAGACTGGGTATGGTGGTGCATGCCTGTAATCCCTATGATCTGTGTAGTCAGACCCTGTAGACCCTGCACTAAATAAAATTTTTTTTAAAAAGCATAATGGCCTAAGAAATAATACGAAAGGGCCAGCCAAATAGTTCAGTGGATTAAAACATGTGCTTAGATGCAAAGGCTGGGAGCTCAATCCCCTGGTCTGCAGTGCCAGCCCCGCCCCCAGGGCACACTGAGACAGTGATTGAGACTGGACATGGTGGCGCGAGCCTGTAATCCCAGCACTTGGGAGGCTGTAAACAGGAGGATCATTACAAGTCCAATCTATGCAGTGAGACCCTGTACACCCTGTCCTAAATACAAAGAAAGAAAGAAAGAAAGAAAGAAAGAAAGAAAGAAAGAAAACCAAGAACAAATAGGGTTATATCATATTAAAAAGCTTCTGCACATCAAAGGAAGCATCCAACAGTTAAGACAGAATGGGAAAATAATTCTGCCAGCTATTCTGCAGAGGATTAGTATCTAAACATAGACCTCAAATAGGATCCAATAAATAAAAAGCAAAAATAAAGAACAGACAATAGCCTGGCAAGCATAAGAAGGTACCTCCATCCCCCCAAAACACGTAATAGGAAGTAGAAAAAGCTTCAAATGACAAGGGGTACAAGAGGGAGGTAGGGAAAAAAGGGAAAAAGAATTTTAAACCACATCAAACAAAAAATGGAAATAAAGCTTTTTCAAATAGGAAGGAGATAAACATTTGGAAGCTGGCTGTGGTGGCATATGCCAGTAATACCAGAAATTGGAAGGCTGAGGCAGGAAGATTGAGTTTGAGGCCAGCCTGGGCTACATAGTGAGTTTAAGGCAGCCTGTACTACATACCAAGACCCTGTCTCAAAAACAAACAAACAAAAGAACTGGAGAGTTCAGAAAGAGATGGGAATGGACAACAAAGAATTAAAATGTATTGAATACATGTAAAAATTTCCCACAGTAAATATAATCATTATGTACTTCAAAAATGTACAGTACCATTTTTTGAGAACAACAAAAAAGTTGTAGCAGAGGGGTGCCAATCAGGAGCCTCTTTTTATACATGAAAGCTTTGAGATTCTTTTAAAATATCCAGATGAAGACACTGATCAGACAGTAAACGGACCTGGAGCTAAAGGAAAAGACTATGTCACCAATATAAATTTGAGTATCACTATCATATACAACTGGTGTTGAAAGGAACATAGGACACAATGCATACAGACAGAAACCCTGGAGCTCTCTGAAATGAACACACAGAGGAAATAAACAGTGGGTGAAGAAGGAAAATAGCACCCAGGAGTCAAATGAATAAATCACTTTGAGAATATTACCATGTCCAATGTCTGATAAGTAATTATTTTCAGATGTAACAATGTTGATAGCAGTTTATCTTAGTTTCTTATTAGTACATGTTTACAGCAACAATGATTACAATTATTGTGGCATCTGTAGGTAGATGTGAATAACATATTAATTTTTGTTCCCTTCCCTCCCTGCTCCCACCAACTCTTAAATCTCAGTAAGAGCTGTTTCAGTGAAGTGAGAGCAATAGATTCAAGAAAATGGAATGACAAGTATACCCAACCCCTTGCAAAGAGTTTTGCTATGAAGGCAAGGTGATGACTGTAAAAGCTTGTTCTCCAGGGTGGCACTCCTGCAAAGTGGAGGAATCTTTTAAGTGGTGGAGCTATGTGAACCCAGCTCTTCCTTTTCTTTTTCACAGCCATAACATCAATGGTTCTGTTCCCCCCATGCAGCCCTTCAATGATGTGCTGTTTAATTCAAACAATAAGCCCACTGATCACAGTACTGGAATCTCCCAAGCCATGAGCCAAGACAAACCACTTATTTATTATATAAGTGGGATATCTCACATAATCACGACATTAACATAGCGCCTGCAGGTTAACCCTGCAAGCATTATAAAATGATAATAAATTTCCTAAGTAGATTCAACACATAGAGTACCTGAAACATTGTAAACTAGCCTACGAGTAATAATATTAGCAGTACAAAAAGTGAATATGCTTTTTAAAACGATTTTTGGGGTGCCGGGGAGATGGCTCAGTAGAATAAACACTTCCCTGGCAAGCGCAAGGGCCTGAGTTCAATCCCAGGTTCCACCAAAAAAAAAAAGGTACTTAAAATGATTTTTGGTAGTTGAGGAAAAACAGTTTAAAAGTAAAATTTTAGGTGACAGAAATTTAAACATCATATATAAGAACTTTACAAACCAACAGCACTGATTTTTTTATGTCTATTCTCAATCCCAAAATGTTTGTTTCCTTGCTGGGGTAGTGGCACATTCAAAGAATGAAATGTATATACACAAGTATACAAAATGACGACAGAAATAAGACTGTCAATATTAGTTAAGTGTTACTGCATGCCTGTAATCCTTGCATTCAGGAGGCTGAGGCAGGAGTGCTGCGAGTTTGAGACCAGCCAGAACTACACAGCAAGACTGTCTCTCATTTTATGAAAATTCAGGGTATATCTAGAATTCCATTAAACTAGTTGGTAATTATTTAACAATACAATTAATAGAATATTTAAATTCTTAAGTGGTTTACCAAGTCTGGAAGATACACTTTTAATCTAAATAGCTAATACTAGACAAATATGAATCAGAGCGCTGTTAATAAAATGAGACATTCTTCTTTATCAATAGCATACTATTAGGATTTTGTTGTTCTTATTAAAGTTTTTCATAGTTTCTGCCTTCAATTTTTTAGGCACTGATGAAATTACTCCATTTGATTCTAAAAGGTTTTGTTCACATTTTCCCTTTAATCAGTGTCACCTGCCATAAAAACCACCTAAAAAGAATTCAGCAGTCCCACAAGATTTCATATATTGTTCAGATTTTGATAAATATTCAAATTCATATGGGTGTTTTAGAGCTACCAGAAAGTCTTTTTTTCCCCCCAGCTTTTAAGAGGATAATTCTAAATTATACACATGGGTTCTTAAAAACCTAGCTTCACTGCTTAGGCAGATGCAGCTGCCAGGGTTTGATACCCGACATGCCCTGCCAGCCCCTCCCCCAGGGCACGCTGAGACAGCTACGGAGACTGGGCGTGGTGGCATGCGCCTATGATCCCAGCTCTTGGGAAGCTGAACACAGATGGATCACCACGAGTCCGATCTATGTAGTGAGATCCTATAGACCCTGTCCTAAAATACAAAAAAAAAAAAAAGACTAGCTTCACTGTCTAACCTAAAGATGTTAACACTTTAGGGGCCAATTTTTTTTATACTTCCTTAACAAATACTACCAAAAGATAAATGCATCATGTTATCTGTTTTAACATTAAGCAATCTTTTACAAGCTCCATTTCCTTACATTTGGACCAATTATCTATGACTGCTTCCCCAAAATTAAAATTAATCTTATTGATCTTCCATTTTTTTATAGCTCTTTTTCAGATTATCTGAGAAACAGGCTATTAAAAATATTTTCCAACCATTTGGAGATTACACATTAATAGAATTATTCTTCCTATAAAATCAAGACAATACAATCTTACATAAGATAAACATGTATTAGGAACATAGCTAAAAATACTGGTTTTCTAACAGGCCTTACAGAAGCTCTCATTTTCTGGAGGTATTAGAAATGTGACAAAAAGACCATATGGACTATAACAAATACACTGAACAACAAATTATTTGCTTTATCTATTTAATCTACTAAGGTACTAGATAAGTCTGATGAGAACAATGCTCAACTCATTTCAGATGATGATGGTGGCAGTGAACACATCAAGATTTACTACTTGCCAGGCAGTGCTGTAAGCATTTATATCATCTCGTACATGCTCCCAACTTCCTTGAGGTTAATGTTATTTCCTGAGATGATAAAGAGGTTACATAGTATGCTTAAAGACACACTGCTAAAATAAATAAGACTGAGACGCAAAACCAAAAAACTACCATAAAATCACATTACAGCTATTGCTAAAGATCCGTTCTTTATCAGGGCCAGCTCATAAGCAGCATTAAGTTAGCTTCCATTACATACAAATATGTATGATTTTAACTGTAGTTTTATCAATGAAGATTCATGTCACTTTAAAATCTAGGAAGAATACAGAAATTTTAAGTATATACCATACCATGATGGGTATTATAAAACCTTAAAAAAGAAAAACTTTTTACAACACAAACAACAGGCCTCAGGGACACTAGGCCAAATGAAAAAAGCCATACACAAAAGGACAAATGCTGTATGGTTCCATAAATACCTAAACCATCTCAAGTAGTCAAGACCATGGAAACTAAGTAGAAAGGAAGTTACCAAAGCCAAGGAGTAGCACACAGAGAACTGGTAATAGACACAGAATTTGTTTTGTAGCAAGATGAAGTGGTAAAATGTGCTATCAATCAGGTGTACAACAGTGAATATACTTAACACTGTTAAAGGGAACACTTAAAAATGGTTACGATGATAAACGTGTCTTGTTAAACAACTTTTTAAAAAAATCCCACACTGAAATTACCAATAGCAACAGAGGTCAGAAGATGCTGGAGAAGATGGGCTGGAGGAAAGGAGAGGGCCTAGGGAAGGATGGCTGAAGTGTGAAAACTCCAATACAGCTTCAGCTTTGGGAACACATGCAGGCCTGCGGACAGGCAAACCATCCTTAATTAAAGATGTCCTTCTTCAAAGCAAGACAAAAAAAAAAGGGACAAAGCCAGAGAGGTATTTGCTGAATGAAAGCTTTCCTGAATCCAAACCTCCAAAGGATGCCCCAGGGACCATCCCTTGGGTAAAAGGGACTGGGGAAGAACAGTCACAGAAAACAACTTCAGCTTCTTTAGTTCAATCCCCGTTCCGCCAAAAAAAAAAAAAAAAAAAGGAATTTGGAGACTCTTACTGCAAAAAAAAATTTCCCCAGTAGAGTCAGTAACACAGACAGCTGTGTCACAGATACTCTTCCATGATTTAGAAATGTGTAATAAAGTGTGGTTTGCTGTTTGTAAAAAACAGACTGCCCCCCACGTACTTCCCACTTTACAGAGGACTTATTTTAGGACCACTGAAGATAAAAATCTTCAAAGGTGAGAAGTTCAGAATAATTATAAAACATTATATATATGTGTATATATATGTATATATATAATAACAGTATAAATTATTTCAAATTTACAGATAACAGTCTTTCCTAGGTTTTCTTCCACTCCCTAACCTTTAAAGACTACATTTCCCCTCCCTTCAAATTAAAAAAGACTGAAGTTTAAAAAAGAACAACAAAAAAACTCACTAGTTATCAATAATTTCTCATTTCCAAGGAAGTCATTTGAAGCAAAGCACAAGGGCACATACCAGTAATCCCAACCACTCAGGAGGCTCATAAATTGGAGCTCTACCTGGGCAATGTGGCAAGACCCTGTCTAAACCAATATAAAAAGCACTGTATGAAGACCCCTGGTTTAAGCCCTACTCCTACCAGATGATGAATTTTCTAAGGATTAGGAATGTATCTTAGTAGCAAAGCATTTACCTAGCATTCATGACACTCTGGCTCAATCCCCAGTTGCCACTAAAAACAGAAAAGATTTAATTTTCAGAGACAACTAAAGATGATTTGAAGTCATATTATTCATAGGTCATACTATGAAAACTGGGAGATACAATATTGCCGTTGATGTTTAAAAAATGACCACATCACTTTTCTAACCTATAACCTGCCAAAATCCGCTTTATACTTGGAAATCAGGACTGTTAAAACTATCTAAAAATATTAGATAAATTAGGCTCAAAGAAAGGATATGCAATTATTCCAAAGAAACCCAAATCATCCAAAATGAAGCTGGCCACAATGGCTAAGCTAACATCTGCTCTAGTAGACTTTAAAATTTTTTTCTTTTTGGGGAGGGAAGGGTCTACAGGATGTTCAGGGTCTACTACATCTGACTCATGGTGACCCACCTGTTTATAGCCTCCTAAGAGCTGAGATTACAGGTACATGCCACCATACCCAGTCTCAAACAACATCTCTGGGCACCCCAGGGGTGCAGCCAGCACCGCAGGCCCAGGGATTGAGCCCCCGGTCCAGTAGACTTTAAAACTGTTTCCTTAAAAGACACTGTCAGATGAATAGTAAAGATGTATAGATGGAGTCCTCCTATAAATCAGAGCAACCCCACTAAGATCAACCTAAGGCTTCACTTGACAAAGGGTTCTGCCCTCATACTGAATAATTATGTTGCTGCCACTGCTGCTATAGCTTAAAAGGGGAGGGGTTGTGTGGAGTCTTTCCCCATTAAAAAAATACTGCCTTTAAACAAATCAATCCTTTTTCCTCAAACCTGTGATAGAAAGGCATATTATTTTTCTAAGTATTATTTACAATACTTTCTGTAGACTGAAAACAATTCTAATTTGGGTTGAGATCAGCAGAAAGAGAAAACAATGGTCAAGGGTCCACTAAATCACACCTAAATATCCTGTGAATAACTAGTGTTAGTTAAAAGCATCATGGTCTTTTTTTCTCACCTACTTCCCTTCCCACACTATGTAACAAGACACTTAGTTAACATGTGAGCCAGCTATCTCCAAGAATATGAGCCAAGAGGCTAAATCATGCCAGTTTTAAAATTTGTACATTTTTATTTTGCACTCATTTCAATGTACTTAACTCTAACACTGATCGAATCCCCAAAATTATATTCTAAATCAGGGTCTTCCCACACTGCCCAGGTAGAGCTCCAATTTATGAGCCTCCTGAGTGGTTGGGATTACTGGTCTATGTGCCCTTGTGCTTTGCTTCAAATGACTTCCATGCTCAATAGAATAAGCTCTTGCCCGGCAAGCACAAGGGCCTGAGTTCAACCCCTGGTTCTGCCCAAAAAAAAAAAAAAAAAGTTGAAATCAAATGACTTTCATGGAAATAAGGAATTATTGATAATTCCTACTGTTTTTAATTTTTCCTCTTTCTTTCAATATCAATCTCTAAAAAGCAAGTAAGGAAGAGCCAGGCCTGTTGAGCATTCAAGAAAGAATCCTGGCATATTTGGGACCCTATAGTAATGACTGAATTATACAAAATACTAGAAATTAAGTTTAAAGTGGCAAGCAATATAAAAGCACCTCAAGGAGGGGCTTACAAAACATTACTGAGGAATAAAAATGTATTGGTGGTGCCAAAGGGCTAAGGATGTAACCTGATGAGAGAGTACTTGCCTAGTACAGCACAATTGAGGCCCTAGGTTCAAAAAGTACTGCAAAAAATACAAACACAAAGAACTTACTGAAGTTGAAGTTGGGTGGTCTAACTTACTAATTACCTGTCTAAGACAAAATAAGCCTTTAAGAAAGAGGTAGATATCATCTAGAACTGAAAATCTGTACAGAAATTTTTCTGAAGGAAAATATGACAAAAACCAAAAATAAAACTATTAACTGATCCCAAAGTAAGTTTTCTAAAGGGAAACTTCAGGGGAAAGAGAAATCCTCTAAGTCAAAGAAATCTATTACCTTCTAATAAAACTTTATTGGCCTAAAAGATGATCTTAAAAATGCTATCTTAAAAATTAAAATGTACATTTTCCAGCATGTTTTACTGATGCTGACTTAGTGGTTAATTTATATCCCCACTCAACCCTCAAAATTTTCCCAAAACATCTACCTTTTATTAACTAACCTCCTTGTTTCAGTTTATCTAATATCTTGATTTCAATGTCTAATAACAGGCATGGTGGTCATGCCTATAATACAAGCTACTTGGGAGGCAGAAGGCAGAAGATCATGAGTTCAAGATGGGAACTGTGCAAGACCGCCTCAAAAAACAAACACCTAATTAACAAAACAAAGCCTGAAGACATAGTTCAATAATCCAGGGTTCAACTCCCAATACTGGAAGGAAAAATGCCTACAATCTCTATCCTACATAATTCTAGTCCTATATGCTAAGTTCAATGTCTAGCTCTCCCTATTAAATATAATTTCAACCTAATAACATATATTCAATCAATCAGAACATTAATTTGTAACCCTCAAATCAATCAGCTCTTTTAAACTGTTAACAATACAGTCTTTCTTAGAACAATGGAAGTGGTAAAGGAGATAGCTCAGCGGTATAAGCACTGCCTAGCAAGCACAAGATCCTGAGTTCAATCCCAGGTACCAAAAAATATTTCATCTTTTTTTATTAATCACCAGTCTATAAACTCCTATGAAATATCCAGCATCTTTATTTAATTATTGTATAGTTCTTTGTGTTTGCCTGCAGTATTGGGGATTGAACCCACCCAGGGCCTCAAATGTGCCATGCTAGGCAAGTGCTCGCTCATCAAGTTGCATCCCTAGCCCTACAGCACCACCTTAAAAAAGATTTTACAAGGAGGAATTAACCAGGGGGGGGGGGGGAGTATAATTAAAGTAGCCTCCTACACCTTGAGTAATAGTTCCTTCCCACTTCAACCTATTGCTCTTAAATCTATTTCCCAAACACTGATTTATTCATGCTGCTCATCTTCAGAAACTTCCTGTGACTCTGAAAACACTCAAATCCTCATCACTAGGAGATGGTGATCTATTCTCATTCTTATCCTTACTCAATACTAGTGGTTTCTTCTCAGCCACTAGTATCAAACAGTTCAGATTGCTATTTATCATATTTATTTCCCAAAGTACAATAGTTCTTCATAATTAATCCAATGACATATTATTAATCACTACAGATATACAATGTAAATATATTGTTCAGAATTTCTCAAGCTTCTGGTATGCAGATAAACACTTTCATAACTTAATATCTATTAACATCTTACAAACTACTTTGAGAGAAATGTTACGACTGTTAAACCATCCCTTGGATAGGCTGCTTCTACTGTCATTCAATACTTTGTACAATGTTAATAAAACATCTTCTCCCCATCTCTCCACCTGCACATAATCCCAGACTCCCCCTCCCTGCAGTTCAAATTCTCTTTTCTGTTTTCCATTAACACTGAAGTTCTTGGGCCCCTCAGTACAGTATTTCTTTCTCTCTCTCTCTCTCTCTCTTTCTTTTTTTTTTTTTGGTGGAACCAGGGATTGAACTCAGGCTCTAGTGCTTGCTACTGAGCTATCTCCCCGGCCCCTCAGTACAGTATTTCTACAATTCCCTGCATCATGCAATTTAGTAACATTTCATTTTTACTGTCAATTATAATTACTGATTACTACTCCATGCCCTAAATACCTTAGATCAGTAAGCTTCCTGAGGGGGAAAAAAAAATACATATTCCTTTATACCACCCAATGTGAAGAAAGTAGCACTTACATAACTCAATATAGCTCCATTCTAAGAAACCTGTTCATAGCCTCTCTTTCTATAAGTTCTCGATTCTTTACTGTCTTTCTCCAAACAGGGCAGACAAAATATAAGGCACCAACATTTATCTTAAAAAGTGGCTTTAAGCTGGGTATAGTGATGCATATCTGTAATCCTAGTACTGTGGAATGCTGAGGCATGAGGATCATAAATTAGTAAGACTGTCTCACATAATAAAGGACTAGGGAGACAGGTATAGTGCAGCATACCTATAATTTCAGATTCAGGAGGCCGAGGCAAGAGATTACCACACATAAGAGGCCAGCCTTGGGTACGTACTTAGTTCAAAGCCATTGTGAGATCCCCTATCACCAAAAGACAGTTGCTTTTCTCTTCATGTGCAAAAACCAAGAATACTTCCTTAGTTTAGTGTGAGTGGCTACCCCATGAAATGTACCAATTACTATCTAATATCAGAAATAAAGCAGTAAAACAACCTGGAGTCAAAAATATACCTTCTGGACTTTCACAGAACCACAAAATTATGTTCCCATGTGTGAGTCAAATCAAATAATCACACCCTGTCTCACAAGATTTTTTTTAAAATGGGTAATAAATGAAAAAAAAAAAAAAGACACAAGAAAAAGAAAAATGTCACAGGACTGTCCTGCTACAATACTGTATATGGTTAGATTTCTAAATTTCTGTGTAAAAATATGTTTATTCCTATTTTTTAAAGTATTTTTTTTCTTCATATTCAGTAAGGACTTAAAGTTCAACACATCAATATTTGATGGAAAATACCTATTCCACGTTATACCTAAGATGTTTGATATTTAGACAGGTAGGGTAAACTGAACTGCATATGTTGCAGGGTAATAATAAGCTTCTCTTCTGGAGGGTTAACAACCTAAGTTTGCAGATCAAAAATTTCAGAAAAGGAAGAGATGCAAAGTCCACCAACATTTTGGCCCTAGCCTTTCAAGGTCACTGAAGACTGAGGACATAGGAGAACCTGTACTGTAACATCATGTAACTCAGCTGTGCCCCAAATTTTCTGATCAAGGAGATTATGGAGCCATCGATCCATAATCATCGATCACAGAAGAATGTGATCGATGATGTATAGTGTGCCTAGGGAGAGTCACATGGAGAGAAAACTTTCAGGCTTTCACAGAAAGCAAATTGGTCAAGCAATGGCCATGACTCATCCACATGGCTGACAAAGGATCTACAAAGTGCAGTACAGGGTTACAGGATAAATCCTGAGGGGACTTGACTGACCTTATCAGATACAAAAGTTACATTTCTTGTTATATAGGCCTTGCTTTATCTTGGTCTTAACCATCCAGCAGAAAAGTATAAAAACGAGGTATATAAAGTAAAGCCTTATTAGTATGATGAGCTGTAAAAGGCTTAAGTCAACAATTTCTGCAGATAACCCACTATTATTGTGGACTGCTGGACTGTGTTGGATTGTTTTGCTGAATTCAAGCACCTATAGTATTTAGATGCCAATAGAATACCCATCTCTGACAGAACTAAACAAAAAAAGGGGATACAAAGGAAGGAGCATTTTGTATTTGTATATACAGAATAGTTAGGATAGATATACAGCTACTTTCACTTAATTCAATGAGAAAAAAGATTTCTAATAATAGTGTTAGGACAGGATATCCTGTCTGCTTCTTGTACTATGGATAACCACTAAGAAGATAACAATGTACAAGGTATTAATAATTGAAAATATCCTATTGATCAGCTTTGAAACTGTCTCACTGATATTTCTCAATAAAATAAAATAAAAAATAATCACACCTTCCCCAAATATTATCATCAACACCGATTCACTAAGTATCATGGGCAATTTTTGGCACCAAAACTAAAGTTCAATCCTACTAGCGTTTTTTTTTTTTCTAAAATTCATAATTCAAAGTTTCTATTCATCAAAAATATGAGAAAGCAAAATGTTCTCAAAAGCTTTTCATTGCTCGCTCATAAATTAAAAGGGGATGCTACAGATGTAGCTCAGTAAAAGTTGAGTTCAATCCCCTATACCACACAAAAAAAGGCTTTTTATTATATAAAACTTCAATATGCACAAAAGTACCATAACAATCCCCAACAGCTAGGCATGGCAGTGCATGCCTGTAATTTCAGCACTCAAAAGACTAAGGCAAACTTGAGGCCAGCCTGGGCTACACAGTAAGATCCTGTTATATAAAAACCAAAACAACAACAACAACAACACACACACACATACACACACACGTACCCCCAAAGTACCTACCCCCCAGGTAGGTACAACAAACTGGGTCAATTCTGTTTCACCTATTCAAACTGCCTTCATTTTTTAAAAATTCCAGATATAACATTTTGTTCAGAATATGTATCCAATGCATTTTACCTCAAAGATTAAAAGAGTACATTTAAAAAAAATTTTTGTTAAAAAAATAAAAAATAGGGGCCAGAAAGATGGCTCAGTAGAATAAGCACTTGCCTGGCAAGAGCAAGGGCCTGAGTTCAATCCCCGGTTTAGCCACAAAAAAAAAAAAAAAAAAAAAAAAAAAAATTCATTATGTTACTCTCAAAATACATGAAATGTATATAGAGGCACCTTGGTACTTATGATTAAAAATGGTTACAGGAGATGCAAACAAGAGCAGTGAGTCGGAAGACAGTCAACATAGACCGTTCTAACTCGCACAAATACCCAGGACAAAATGTTTATGTCAAAATGTGTTGAGTATTAAACTTGACTAATTTCTAAGTAGTCGAGTACCAAGGTGTGATTATAATCCTAAAAAGGTCTGTGAGGTCAGTCACTAATTCTCCTAAATTATCTCCTACACAGGAAGACAATAAAAAATTACTTAAGTTTTTACCCACCCATATTCAATACATGTTAGTTTTTGAAACAATTCTTTTTATTTTATTTATTTATTTATTTATTTTTTTGAGACAAGGCCTTGCTATGTAGTCCAGACTGGCCCAGAACTTACTATGTAGCCCTGCTTGACCTCAAATAGTACCCTCCTGCTTCAGCCTCTCACTACTGGGGATTAAGTGTGTCACCTGGCCCAGCCATTTTTCTTCTAAAAAACTGTTAACTTTAGGGGCTGAGAGCATGCAACTCAAGTGGAAAAGCACTTGCCTAGCATGCACAAGGTTCTGCAGTTGAGCCTGCACAATATGAGGGGAAAAAAGGCTGTTTTAGCACTGTTATCCAATGCACAATATAAATACTGCATGCATCTCACATGTAAACAAAGCAGCATGTCAGAATTAGTTAATATTCGTTACCACACAAACCTAAGCTCATTCTGTATCTGTTCATTTATTCACTCTTAAAAGAAGGTAAGAAATGACTGCTAGATCTCCAAAAACAGTCACAAAACGAACAGAAATACTACAGGATGAGGTTGTATCTGAGGCAGGCCTTTAAAAATGTCTACCTGGAGGTCACACTAAAGTGGTCATTCCTTAAATGCTATGGTACTGATACCAATGTACCACTTACTACATTATATTTGAGTCTTCTGAATTTTTGTGTAATCTAATGGTTCTCAAGAGGGGAGGGTCATTTCTGCCATCCATGGAACATTTGGCAATGTCTGATATGTTTTTCCATTGTTTAACAGGCAGTGGGAAGACTCTATCAGAATCTATGGCAACGCTGGACAACATTCGATAAAGCAGAAGACAATCCCAGTGCATCAGACCCAAAATACCAATAGAAAAAAAGAGAAAGCACGGCTACATACTTCCCTAGGGATGGACATTAGGGATTGATATCCTAAATAGTATCAATCAACTTGAAAGAGCCCAAATGAGTCACTAGCTCAACCCCAAACAGGAAGAGACCCTATTCCGTATTGGTGCCCGCTTGCTGCTTTCCCATTTGATACTGGATTTAATCAATTTTACCTGAGCAATGGTGCTTGTAATCTCATTGGTTGACCCTAGTTTTGTCCCATCTGATGCCCAACTAAGCGAGTTCCCATGTCTTCTCCACCACCTTAGACCCGCTTCACCACATGGTTTTCCTCTATAAAAGTCCCTGCAAGAGACAACTTGGGTGGGGGGGGAGAGAACTACCCGCTCAGGCCCTCCCCTCCTGTCCCTCTCTCGGGACAGGAGCTTTCTTTCTCTCAGTAAATATATTCTGCTCATTTTAAAAAAAAACCAATAGAGCAGAGGCTGAAAAATCATGGTCTCATTCATGGTATTAAGAGTAACTTCCATGCAAGAGCATGTTTTTATCTTAGTGTGTAGCACACAGTGGCTCCATACATATTTTGTAGATGTAACACTGATATAAAGGCAACAGGAGCCAATGAAAAGTTTAAAGGAGGTATAGGGTCTGTACTTAGATGAGTGATGTAGTAGGACGTGGTGGCATACACCTATAATCCCAGCACTCTGGAGGGAGGGGGAATCACTGAAAGTTTGAAACCAGCCTGAGCTATAAAGCAAGTTCAAGGCGAGCCTGAACTACAGTGAGACCCTGTCTCGAAAAGACAAAAACAACAAAAAGTGATTTAAAAAAAGAATATAATGAAGTAATTTTTAGGATCTTCAAAAAAAAAATCAAAACAAAAAACCCACATCCATCTTCTATCCCAGCAATTTTGCTTCTGGAGATGTTTCAGACACAAAGGGGGGAAAACACATTTGTATAAGGATATTGACTATTTGAAATAAGACTGAAAATACCCATTAATAAACCTTTTTTTTTTTTTAGACAAGCAGCACTATGTAGTTCACTAAATTAGCCTTGAACTCACTATGTAACCCAGGCTGGTCTCAAACTTGTGGCTGCATCAGCCTCCTAAGTGCTGGGTTTAAAGGCATGTGCCACTGCACCAGTATAAGAATTCTTATTAAATAAATTATGAAGATAAATAACAAAAATAAATGAGCCCTCTGCTCAATATTGTTATACAACATAAAAATCTTAAATTCAGAAGAACTAGTATGGTACAATTTCAGGGAATGGCAGAAAATACACAGGTATAGCAATGTTTGTGTAAATATATCATTCCACCAGAGATATTTTTCTTTCTTTATTTAGGGGATTTACCTGGGACCTTTGCCCTGCACTATAACCCCAGTTTTTATTGTGAAACACGATCTCACTAAACTGCTACTGAGCTCAAATTTGTGATCTTCCTGCCTCAGCTCCCAGAATACTTAAGATTACATGCATACAATTCACCAGGGATAGTCTGCACTTTAAAACACTACAAAGAAGAACTAAGAGATTAAAATAATGAAAAAAAGGCCTGGCATGTACACCTATAATCCCAGGACTCCAAGAGACTGAGGTAGGAGGGCAGATGTGAGCTCTGCCTGAGCTATTCAGCAACTTAGTGAGACCTTGGCCCAAAATAAGTATTAAAAAAGGACTGGAGATGTAGATTAAATGGTTAAATATCCAGTAAAATCACTACAAAAGAGGGAGGCCTTTATTGATTAGCCTTTATACATATCTTCTGAACTCCAGCCTTGTGTAGGAGTTGCCTATTCAAAAATGAATACTTCTTTAAAAATTATTAAATGTGGGGCCAGGGAGATGGCTCAGTAGAATAAGTGCTTGCCTGGCAAGCGCAAGGGCCTGAGTTCAATCCCTGGTTCTGCCAAAAAATAAAAAATAATTAAATGCACTGGAAACTAGAAAGATTAAGAGGCATGGGGAAAAAAATCATACACTATAACAATAGCCTGTGTCTGCCACAGCAACTACTGAAGTACAGTAACCACGGCCCTCCACTATCCCATGGCCCTGGGCCTCAACAAGGGCCACAAAGCGACTAAGAATGTAAGCAAACTGAGGCACAGCTGCCATCGTGCACATCTCACCAAACACACCAAGTTCATGCAGAACATGACCTGGGAGGTATGTGGCTTCGCCCCTACAAGCAGCGCACCATGGAGCTGCTCAAGGTCTCCAAAGACAAACATGCCCTCAAGTTCACCAAGAAAATGGTGGGGACGCACATTGGCACCAAGAGGAAAAGTAAGGAGCTGAGCAATGTGCTGGCTGCCATGAGGAAAGCAGCTGCCAAGGACTGAGCCTCTCTGGAATAAAGCTTTGCAGAAAGTTTAAAAAAAAAAAAAAA
>NW_004524641.1:6419103-6430791 GCF_000260255.1 Octodon degus | reverse complement strand
ACTGCAATAGCCTACCAGAGTAAGAGCCAGACTAACAAAGCAAGAATGGAGAGAAAGGAGTTCTTAAGAATATGACAGAGGGCCAGCCAGATAGCTCAGCGGATTAAAGCGCCTGCTTAGGCAGACACAGGGACCAGGGTTTGATCCCCCGTGTGCAGTGCTGGCTCTGCCCCAGGGGCGCACTGAGATGCCACTGAGTGTGGTGGTGGTGCATGCCTGTAATTCCAGCACTTCGGAGGCTGAAAACAGGAGGATCATTACAAGTCCAATCTGTGTCTGAGATCCTATAGACCCTGTACTAAATACATTTTTAAAAAAAGACAGAGACAGTCTAAAAAAGAAAAGAAAAAAATGACATTCTCAGACTTGGAACTTCCTCCTAGAGATTATAGAAGAACTAACCCTCAACCTGTATCCCAGCAAACAGCTGAAGATTACTGGAGAAAAAAAAAAACACAATTGTGCTAATTATTAAAGTGGACACAAAGATCACAGCAATTGTTTCACATTTCAATTTCTACTTTTTTCAGATAACCATCTTATACCCTCTTTTCTGTCAAACTTTTAACGCCTGCTCCCTAACTTATCTCAAATTATAAAAAGAAACTAGGAGATAACTCATTAGACTGTTTCCATCATAGCTGCATCTGCAAAGCTCTTACCTATACCCTTCCCCTGTTATAACATGAGAACACCCACATCTATGCCCAACCCCTTTACCTGTGTGTCCTATACGTGTTTCCTCTTGCTCACCTAAAATCTTTTCCCCACTATACCGTCTTTTTGGCATCAACTTCCCACTTCTGTTTTGGTATCAATATTCAGGAGATATTCCAAGGAGAGAACCTCTCTCAATCAACTCCATCTACAGCTACCATCTTCTATTTCAAAGTTTTTCCTAACAGTCCGTAAAATATTTGTAACTACTGACACTACCCCCATGCTCCCTTTTAAGTCATTCTGCTCAGTTTCAATTCCACCATACTATGTTGAAATCTCTTAAGGATCACCTCTGACCACTATCTTGCAGACTTCTCTCTCTCATTCTCTATCATTCTATCCTTTCTATAGTATGTGAAAAGTATTTCCTTCACCTTAGTTTACTTATTAGCAGCCAGGTATCAATCTAAGAAGGTCCTTCTGTTCCCTTTACTGCCCATCTTCAATTTTTCACCTTCTAAATGTTGGTTGATGTCTCTGGACATAACTTCTAATTTTTTTCTTCAAGTTTGGACCCTTTACATTTCGGTTCCTAAATTTTGGGGGGGTTTGTTGTTGTTGCTGTTATTTTGTTTTGTCTTGGAACAGAGTGTTGCTTTCAGGCTGGCCTTGAACTCAAAGTGTAGCCCAGACTCATGGCAATCCTCATGCCTCAGACTCCCAAGAGCAGGGATTACAAGCCTGGCCCAAATTTCTCAATTTCTATTTGGTTCTTCTACAATGACAAAATATCATTTTTCTTACTGACTACAACTCTTAAAATTGTCAAGCTTGGCTTTTATCTCTTAGAACAGTGGTGGCAAATCTTTCAGAGACTAAGTACACAAACTACAATCTAAAACCCATTTACTGAATATATCGCAAAGTGCCAACACTGCAATTAAACCTGAATACTGAGGTTTTAATTAAAAAAGAAAAACTCATACGTTAAAATAAGAACATAGTAACACCACTTTCAAAGATAAAAACAGCCCATTGTGGGAGACAAGCCATAAATTCGCCACCACTGTTCTACACTATACCATAGTAATTTTAGTTCTAATGGTCTATTTTTTTTATTTATTTATTTTTTTGGCAGAACCAGGGATTGAATTCAGACCCTTGCGCTTGCCAGTGAAGCGCTTATTCCACTGAGCCATCTCCCTGGCCCCAAATGGTCTATTTCTATTGTTTGTCAGTTCTTTCTTGCAGTTTCTCATCTCCTCACATGACTAGTATCTTCCATTCCACACTACACATTACATTTGAAAACTGTGGAAAAACAATTTGAGGCTTGGAATCATATTATTTTCCAACCTCTTTTCCATTATACTTCTTCTCCACTAAGTTAGGTAATTCAAAAACCCGCTATACTTCAAAACCCCTTGGAAACTTCTTAGACTCATGCAGAGGAACTGATTTGGAATTGGGAAAAAGGTAAACACACATTATTGGCATTTTTTAAGTTCTAAGTCTACCACACAACAAAAGGTCCAGAAGCTATAACCTAATAATTTCCCCTAATTACATCCACATCCATAATGACATCCCCACATCTTACCCTCGACCCAACCTAAACACCAGTTTCTAGTCTCCCATTATATACTTAAGCCATCTATCTACGTGCCTACCTAATAAAAACTTAAAATTTAACAAAGCCAAAATTCCCTCTTTACTGCACTTGACCCGATTTTGTCTAACCAAAGTCACTGTCTTCTTTTGCCTCTATTACTCTGTGAGTGTTGTCCTTATTCCACTGCAGGATCTGCTCCTAGGGGAAAAAAAGGTAGTGAAAATACCTCACAAGAGGATTTATAAGGTCAGATTTATTACTCTTTAAAGGCTAGAACAGAGATCATTTTTGTTACAAGAAAGCTGTTTTTTTTTAAAAAAGGGCAAATTCCAGAATCCTGTGGGGAGGTTTTTGGGGGAAATGGAGGCTGTTTTCTCCTTTAAGTGGTGCCTCAGTTCATGAACTTAATTCTTTCCATGATAAACAAACTTGGACAAGAACTGAATCAAATTCCCATAAGGCCAAGATAGAACCTAACCACTGAATTAGATTTGGTTCTCATCCAATCTGGTTTGCAACCAGAATTATAGAAAAATTAAGTTTGGGGCACCACTGTTATTTTAGAAAATTGTTACATTAATTACATACTTCTCAAAAAATGCAATCCAAGGGTGTCAAAATTTTATGCATTTTCTTCTGGACATATTATGCCTTCTACAAATAGAAAAACTTAAGAGGAAAAAAATTTTCAAATGACCTGCGTGTGTGGTGGGTACAGGGATGACACCAGGGCCTTGTGCACCTAGACATGCTCTCTACCACTAAGCTTCCCCACCATTACGTCACCTCCTTATCAGGTCTAGTACACTAAAAGAAAGTTCTCCTATTACCTCATGTCCTCAAAATAAGAATGTTTTCCAAACTAAATATGCTGCATACCAACTCATCATTTTAACCATTACTTGCTTTATTTTACTTTCTTTCCCCATTTCTTCAATATTGAAATAAAATTCGAGTCACAAATTTTCTAGAGGTTTTTGTAACATATCAAGTTCCATAAGCTTATGTAAAATTTTTAAAACTGTTTCCTAAAAAATTTTTTCAAATATTTTAAGAATGTCTGAGAACTTGAAAATGTTTTATTTTAGACTGTGGAAACCTGTCAATCTTAGCTGGGCATGGTGGCTCAAACCTGTGATCCCAGCATTTGGGAGTCTGGGGCAGGATAGCCGTTAAGGCCAGACTGGGCTAAATAGTTCAAGGCCAACAACTACACCCTGGGACCCTGTCTCAAAACACACACACACACACACACACACACACACACACACTCCCATCACCTTGCCTGGAGTCTCCCACCTTCTTGATCTCAGGATGCTTCAGTATGTGGACACTGGAGTTAACAGCTCCACCCACGTTAGCACTTGCACTAGCACTAAAATGCAATGTCAGCTCAGGAATCATTTTTAAAGTCAAAAACAGTATTAAACGTCTCAAAAACCACTTGGTCATGTAAGAGATGTACAATGCATGTATATTATGTGGATGTAGAAATATTTCCGCATTAAAAATAAGGAAAATTTTAAAATTCATTTAAAAATAAACAGTAGAACGCTATGTTTCATCCTTAGCACCAAAAAAGTCCATTAATGCTAACATAATTTTATGAAAAATTTGCCAAAACAACAAATAGGTTTAATGAGGAAAAAAAATCATCCTTTATACACTTTCAAATACATACAGCTGGAAAAGGGTAGTTTAATAGCCTTTCAGCCAACTGTGGTTTATCTTTTATTTATTCATTTATTTGGTCCAAGGTCTCACTGCACAATTCAGGCTCGTAGTGATTCTTGTCTCAGCCTCCCCAGTGCTGGGATTATAGGCGTATGCCACCACGCCCAGTTTCATGGGGCACAGCAGGGGCTGTCACGGCATGCGGTACTAGGGACCCAACCTGGGTTTGTGCACTGGCCAGGCAGGCACTTAAACTGCCAAGCTATCTCCCTATCTGCTGTGGTTATTCTTTTAAAGTTTATTTATTTAGTGTGTGTGTGTGTGTGTGTGTGTGTGTGTGGCCAGCTCAGCCCACCAGGGGGCGGGGCTGGCTGGCATGTGGTGCTGGGGGATTGAACTGCGGTCCCTGTGCTTTGCTAAGCTTGTTCTAAGTAGGTGCTTTAGACCACTGAGCCATCTCTCCAGCCCTGCTGTGGTTATTCTTAAAAGGTAAATCTGAACATAGACTCTTAAACCTTATCAATGAACTCTCCATTCTGTTTTTAGTCTATTTTGCACTCTAAATTGGTCTTTTACCCATATATGATTTCACAATACAATGAGTTGGGCCAGAGATGAAGCTCACCTGACAGGCACAAGGTCCCAAGTTTGATTCCAGGTACCCAATAAACGAACAAACAAACAAGCAACAAGGTCATCATATGAAAACTACTGGCACACTAAGCTTTCATACAGATCTTCAAAGTGTTGGCTTATCTCTTTACATCAAAAAGACCTATTTATTAATATCACCACCCATCTCAGAAAAATGTAAGTATTAAGAAGCTTTTCTGTGTGTATGTGAGACAGAGAGACAGACAGACAGACAGAGACACAGACAGAGACACAGACAGACACACAGACAGACACACAGACAGACACACAGACACAGACGGACAAAACTCACCATGCAGTTCAGGCTGACTTTAAACTTACTATACAGGATGGCATGGAACTCAACAGATCATTCTGCTTCAGCTTCCAGAGCACTGAGATTACCAGTGTGTGATACTAGGAAGGCTGAGGCAGGAGGATCTTCCTGAGTTCTACACCAGCCTGGGCTACATGGTGAACTCAAGATCAGCCTGAACTGCACAGTGAGACCCTGTCTTTAAAAAAAAAAAAAAAAAAGCAGCAGCTTTAATTGTTTTACTACAAAGGGCACATTTTAATTAGCAAGAAACAGATTCAAGTGACAAGCTCATTTTTTGCCTAAATATGTCTCTTAATACATAAAGTGTCAAAAACCATATTTTGTCAGTTCTTTCAAATAAAAATGTTTTATGGAAATAGTCTAGTTCAGCCTGCAACTCACAACTGAAAACAGTAGTTTTCTTCAAAGCCAATTATCTTCTTTTGGTATGCAGCACAAATGCTTTATACTTTCCTGTTGGTACATTCCAGTAATCTCATCTCTTGAGAGGCTAAAGCAGGCCAGCCCAGGCAACCTAGTGAGATCCTGTCTCAAACTAAAAAATGGTACAATCCCCAGTATGAAAAAGTAAATAAAAGATGTCCCAAAGAACATTATAAAGACACGCAGGGGGAACTGCAAACCGAAACCACAGTGAGGAGCTAGGGATATAGCTCAAGTGGTACAGTGTTTACTTAGCATGCATGAGCCCCTGGGTTAAATCTCTAGTACAACAAAACTAAAACCAAACCAAGAGATACCACTTCACACCTACTAGAATGGCTATTAAAAAATGATCAGATGCCAGGTGTGATGGCACACACTTAAAATCTTAGCACTCAGGTGGCTGACGCAGGATGATTACTGCAAGCCCGCGGTCAACCAGGGATACTTTTAGAGTTCAAAGCCAGCCTGGATTACACAATGAGACCATCCTTATCTTAAAAACAAAACTTAATTAATTGAAAAGTCAGGGAGTGAGTATAGCCCAGCGGGACAGCAACAACCTAATGTGGCAGGGCTCTACGTTCAACCCCCAACACTATCAAAAGAAAAGAGGGGAAAAAAAAAAGTCTGTAATAATCATTGTTGGCAATACAGAGAAACAGGAAGCCTCATATACTGCTGGTGAGAATGTAAAATAGCGTAGTCTTTGGAAAAACCATTTGGCAATTCCTCCAAAACTTAACCAATGGACCAATGATGTAGCTCACCAGCACAGCACCTACCTGGCAAGTGCAAGATCTTTGAGTGCCATTACTCGCACCACCCCTAACCCCCCCCAAAAAAAACCTTAAACATAGAATTACCATGAAACCAAGCACTCCGTGGGTACCTAGGTGTACATTCAAGAAACTACACATCTCCACCAAAAAAAAAAAAAAAAAACATTCACAGGATATTTGTTCTAATAGTCAAAAGATAGAAACAATCCAAATTTTATTTATTTATTTATTTATTTTTATTTAGGACAGGGTGTACAGGGTCTCATTGCATAGATCAGACTCATAGTGATCCTCCTGTTTATAGCCTCCTAAGTGCTGGGATTACAGGGGTGCAGCAGCACACCCAGTCTCAATTGCCTGCTCAGTGGGGGGGGGGCAGGGGGTGAGTGAACTCAAAACTCCTAGCCCCTGTCTGCCTAAGCAGGGGCTTAAATCGGCTGAGCTATTTGGCCGGCCCCCAAATGTTTAGCAACAGAAAGATAAATATTGGTATATAATGGAATATTACTGGTGATAAAAGGAAATGAGGTACTGATACATGCTTCAACATGTATAACCTTGAAAACATAACAATACATGAATGGCAAACATAGAACTAGCAGGCAAATCCAAGAGATAGAAAGTAGATTAGAGGTTGTCAAGGGGCAGAAGGGAGGGGAGAATTATGAATGCCTGCTAATAGGTACAGCTTTCTTTTTGGGAGTGATGAAAATGCTCTAAAATTAGTGATGATGGTTGTATAATAGAAGTCACTATAATTTAAAATTACTGAATTACATGCATTACAGGGGAAATTTTATGGTATGTGAATTATATCCCCCAAAAAGCCATTTTTTAAAAAAAGATACAGAAATTAAGGGCCAGTATTTAGTAAAAATGACCATTTTTACTGGTTCATTTAAATCATTATTTGTAAAACTGAGTTTTGCTGCAAGTTATGACCATAAATATCGTTACTAATAGTACATTTGAAGTTTAAACCGCCATCAGTGACAACGTGAACAGAGTGGAATAAGCAACTCCTGAGCATTACTATGAAAAATGCTTTAACATGAAGAATCTCGGAAAGGGACTGAGATCTATAGGTCACACTACCTGAGGAAATGCAAATGCAATTACAGGGATTTACAAATACAGATCTGAGAATTCAGAACAATTTCAACTTTCTAAGCATACATCAAAAACTTCTTGAAAGAAAATAAAAAAGATAAACAATCAAATAACTGGAGAATAAAAGTTACTACAACCAGTTTAATTCAAATGCCCCTTCTAAATTTGGAATCACTGACTCAGAAGGATACAATATTTAATCTCTATAGAGATCCAAACACAAGAGTTAAAGTAGGGGACGGGGAGATGGCTCAGTAGAATAAGTGCTTCGCTGGCAAGCGTAAGGGCCTGAGCTCGATCCCCAGTTCCACAAAAAAAAAAAAAAAAAAAAGTTAAAGTAATAAAATTCAGGATATAGAAAACAAAATGTTCAATAATATTTTGACATGCAGTGTACCATTAACTGATTGTTTTTTAAAATTTATTTAATTCTCACATAATATACAAAGAGCAGACTGAAGAAACTTCTCATATTTATCAACAGCTATTTTCTAGCATATCTAGGTTTGTTTTATTTGATTTTTTGTTTGTTTGTTTGTTTGTTTGTTTGTTTTTGGCAGGCTCTGACTCCATAGTACAGGCTGGCCTTGAACTACACAGTCCAAGCAGGCCTCGAACTCAAGGTGATCCTCTTGACTCTGCCTCCCAAATGCTGGGATTATAGGCCTGTGCCATTACATCCAGTTGATCTACACTTAATGTTCACAATCACAGTACTAAAGAATACTAGTATTTCTAGCACAGCTGAGTTTAACACCTTCCTATCAACTTGAACCACCAGTACTACAAGCATGACTGTCCTACCAGGTAGCTTTTACACTGGCAATACAAATGGATCTAATCACTTTTATGAATCTTTTTACTAATTAACAAAAAGTCTATAAATGAACCAAATCTCGATGCCTGAATTTGAGTTACTTCCCAAATATAAATACTATTCATACAAATTTAAAAATTACAACACTGGGGCTGGGCAGATAGCTCGGTGGCCTAAGTGCCTGCCTGGCAAGCACAAAGATGCAGGTTCGATCCCTGGTGCTGCATGCCATGCCGGCCACGAAAACCAGGCGCTGTGGCACACACCTGTAATCCCAGCACTGGGGAGGCTGAGACAGGAGGATCACTACAAGTCCAAGCTGTGTAGCTAGACCCTGCACCAAATAAATAAACAAATAAAGATTTTTTAATTTTAATTGTAATACTTGAACACATTTCATTAAATTATATTTATGAATAACTTATCAATAATTAACTCTAATTTTTAACATAGGAATCTTACAAGTATCCCATTGCTAAGTATATATAATATACATCTACCATTGCTGTATCAAGTTATCTGATTACAATTTCTGTATCATTTTAATGCTTTCCTTAAGGAAATGTAATAGATCATTTGCTTTGCTAAATCAACTCTTTCTTTGCATTACTGTCATCAAAACACCCCATGAGTAGTACAAGGTACCAATTAGGAAAGTCATACATGTATCACTATGGTTCAAACCTGAGAAGGGAGACACGATCAAATTCAAATTCAAATTAGAGCCACAAAGACAGCCCTGTTGTGAATAGCACGTGCTAATGCCCACTAACACAGATTCAAAGAATTTTTAGTCTAGAATGTAACCTAGGTAGCTACATTCCTTCAACTCAATTCCTGAGAAAATTGAGTTTGTGGGAGAAAAATACTTAGGCAGTAGATGACACAACAAAGTACTCTTTACTCCCAATGCCATATTTTCACTGTGCCAAACTGAATGCCCAACCAAAGATAATTCACAAAATACGCAACCCAAATCAGAATGCCAACCAAGGCACACTACCTGTTAAATAAAAATTCTGTAAGGCTTGACAATACCAATATAATGTCAAAACAAGCAGTAAACAATTGTAAGGAAGTATCACAAATGTAACTGGTATATTAGAAAAATGAGTCCTCAACTTTAAAAACTATACTTTTCAATAAAGACCAATTTGAAAGATACTTTAATATCATTTAAGACTCACCTGCAGGACTGTCAGCATTCTCTCCTGGGTGTAGCTGTATACCAGTAGAATCTATAGAGTTTACAGTAACTGTCTGTAGATTTGGCAACTGACCAGTGCTTAGACTAACTGGAGTTGAAGTCAAGGTTCCACCTGCTGCAACTTGACCAAGCGTGAGTGTCTGAACAGGCGTCAAAGTTATTTGTTGGGCAGCAGTGTTCTGTATTTGCAAATTCTGCAAGTTCTGGACCCCTTGTACTTGAAACGTTTGCCAAGTTATCTGTCCAGAAGGGGTCACTGTCTGTGCCTGAATTAAAAAGGTTCCAGGATTCAGCTGCAATTGAAGATTTTGCAAAGCCTGTTGTGATATATTTTGACCACTAGCTTGCACACCATGGATTGTCTGTGGTGTAATACCTTGCACAATTTGGGCTTGACTGGTTGGCTGCTGAGACTCTTGAAGTTGTAGATGTTGTACAACAGGCTGTGCTGTAGAAACCTGAATATTCTGAGCCTGTGTCTCTTCAGAAACAGGCGACTGGATATAATTTCCCTGAAGATCTGAAGAATGAACTTGCCCACTAGAAGTAGTCAAGCTATTTGTGTTCTGTTGTAGGATACCTGTACTGTCTATTGTAACAGGCAACTGTGATGACGAGGATGTTGGCACAAATAAATCTGTATCAGTATTAGTTTCATTAATGTCAGGAGAAACCCTCTCACCAGTCCTTTCAGAATTGTCTGAACTATCCATAGCTTGTCCTGTGTTTATCAAATGTCCATCGGCATTAATGCCTGCAGTCATTGTCTGAGAACTGCCCGAAAGTCCCAAAGAATCTAGATCGACACTATTGATTGGTACAAAGGTAATATTTCCTGGCAGACCAAGAGGCACATTAGCAACTACCTGGGTTTGGCCAGGAAAAGATGAACCACCAATTGCAACTCCCTGAACCTGGACTTGACCAGTCTGTGGCATGAGATTCTGGATATTAGCAGGAGGTGTTCCAGAAGCAAGTAAGGTTTGATTAGAGCCAGGAATAATCTGAATTTGACTGCTTTCTTGATTTAAACCCCCATTATCTGAAGAGCCTGTGAAACCAATCTGAACCTGCTGACCATCTGTTGACTGAATTTGTGGTATTACTTGATATTGAACATTGGACACTGTACCATTTGATGAATCTGATCCTGGAGCAACTGAAAATATTTGTTGATTCTGCAAATTCTGAAGGGGAAGGACATACTGCCCACTCGAAGTAGCAGCACTTGGAATCTGTACTAGATTACCAGCTTCGTCTTTTATAGTTGTAGGTGTGGCTGACAAAACCTCCCATCGGTTTGGTGCTCCTCCTAACTGTGCAGAAGCCAAATCACCTGTCTGGATGAAAAAAACAAAAATGTTGTGATATATTTATGGTAGGTTTAAATCAATACTCAAAAAAACCCCTCTATACTAGTATAAATTCTACTAGATGAAAATGAAAGTTATCTTAAAATAACACATTGAATTAATTATCTCTTCTAGTTTTGTTAGTTACTGAAAAGACAGCCTGTCCTATTTAAATGGGGGGGGGAATATTAACCAGAACATTCTAGAATGTTATTTCATCGGGGTGTTTTTTTTTTTGAGACAGTCTCTCTATGCCCAGGTTGGTATTAAACACATGTGTTCTACCTTAAGACCCCTGAGTAGCTGGGTATGTAGGCATGTGTCACTGAGCCTGGCTGCACAAATTATGTTTCCTCAACAGCAATGCTGTACAGTTTTTTGCTATTGTTTTTGTCTACCTTTTTTGAGACAGGGTTTCACTATGCTGTTCAAGCTGGCCTCGAACTCACAGCAACCCTCCTGCCTCAGCTTCCAGAGTGTTAAGAGATTACAAACATGTGTCACCATGCCTCACATTGTATTTCTTAAAGGTATATAAGTAGTTGGAAGAGATTAACCTTACCTTCACTACTGGAGAGTTAAAAGTTATAAAACCCACTACAAATATATGATACACTGCATTTGTGAATAGAAAAGAAACACTGGTACAGTTACCAAGTTATTTGAGTTGGTATTATTACTGTAAACTTTAAACAAGGCTATTCTTTCATGGTGTGCATTAAATATATTATAGAATAAACTCCTAGCTAGAGCTATTCCATTAGCAAGCCACCACTCTTGTCTAATGAACTAAGAGAACCTAAAAAACGAGGAAACGTCACTGCCAAGACTACTTAGTAAAGCAACCTTATATGAAAAGTTCTTTGAGACTTTGAAAGTTGGAAGACATATACTGTGGTTTATTTATACACTGCAACAGAATACCAGGCACGAATGTCTTTATTCTGTATACTTCTGGAATCTCAGGTACCATCCCAACAGTTTATGGAATACCGACATTGGAAAAATTCCAATGTAGGAAAGCAGAAATCAAAATCCTATACATCAGTATCACATGGTAGTTTTAGGGATTAGTAGC
>NW_004524641.1:6411456-6419003 GCF_000260255.1 Octodon degus | reverse complement strand
TATATATATATACATATACACATAAGGAGGAGAGGAAGGGACAAGGTCTTGCTATATATAGTCCAGTTGCCCTTCAACTCACTATGTAACCCAGACTGGCCTCAAACCTGTGATCTTCCTGCCTCAACTTCCCAAGTGCTGGAATTACAGGCATGCACCACCACACCTGATACATAACATTTAGGTTTTCCTTTTTCATACCAAGTACTGTAATAAAGCTTATAAGATGATATCATACACCCTTAAAACAATTCTATTAAGTAGGAGTTATCCCTATGTCACAGATGAGAAAATTGAGGAACAAAGTCACATAGTTATCAAGTGGCCAAGACATGATTTAAAACTAGGCTAAGCCCAACTCTACAACCCAGACCCTTAAGTACTGTCATACTTAACTTCCACTAAGATCTAGAGTAAACACACCACAGTAAGACCCTATACTATTTACTCACTACCAAAATAAAGCCAGCCCTATCTCACTCACATGTGCAACTGTGATTTTCTGTAACTGCGTATCACTACAGAATGAGAGCAGAGAAGTATATAATGTACCTAGCCTAGGTCTGTCAACTGAACATACATGACTGCTTCAAAGAATCTTCTAATTCCCTAAAAGAGCATATTAACTTTTGAGAAAGCAATTTGGGTTTGGGTGGAGGGGAGATCATCTAGTTTCACTAAATTCTCAGAGACTCTGAGATCACAAAAATGGTTAGGGCAAATACTGTTCACCTAACTATAAAATTTAGTGCAAATATTAAACCAAAACATCTTAAATTTAAGGAAACAATTTTTAGTTGTGAAATGTACATTTCAAAGGATAAACTACAATTTAATGACTCAAACACTTAAACATACCTTCCAAGATGAAATAAGCATAATGAATACAATATCTTCAAATGGTTCTCACTCTTGTCAAGTAAGCATATATATACATGCTATTACCGTACAAGATGAAAAATGGCATATACTGACTATAAAATCAAATAGTATGTAAGAACTAGGAGACTAAAAAAAAAGATTTCACAGAAAAAGTATGTAATCATTAAAATAAAACAAGATTTCACTATGCTCAGTTGGTAACAGAAGCCATTAATAGAACTATAGAAATAGGGGCCGGTGAGACAGTTCAGGAGACTAAAGCACCTGTTTAGGCAAGCTAAAGCAAGTGCAGGGACCACAGTTCGATCCCCAGTACCAAATGCCATGCCAGCCCCACCCCTAGGCAGGCTAAGCCAGCCAGAGTTCTGGCATAGGGGAGCACGCCTGTAATCCCAGCACTGGGGAGACGGAAAGCAAGAGAATCACCACAAGTATGAGCTGTAGTGAGACCCTGCAACAACCAAATACATTAAAAAAAAAAAAAACCTCAAACTACAAAAACAATACAACTACAGACAAAAGAAACATTACGCAGTGTTGATGAGTTCAAGAGGATCCAGAAAAGGCTTGTATTATAGACATAAGTATAGTAGGAAAGGACTAGAGAGTTTTATCAAGGTCTGTAAATTGCCTCACAGTTCTAACTAAGTTGTTTGGACTTTACCCTGCAGACAGTAAAAGCTACAAATGGTGTGTAAGCAAGTAAAAGGGACGATCATATCTGTATTTTATAAAGATAAAACTAAGGCCCAGAGGAGACTGAAAGAATGCCAGAAGAGAGGAGGGAGGGAAAACTGGACCAAGTATAAACCTCTATGCTTAAACTGTGATCACTTAAGCAAGTAAATGAAACTTATCAATATTAAATTTTAAAATGAAACATCAGGTCTTAAGTCACATGTCATTCTTCAATTTGGTATGGACACTACAGGCTTATGCATTACCATAACAATTTGCTTTGCGTTTTAGTCTTTTAGGCATCTTAAGTAAACTGAAAGTTCATGCAAAAATGTCTAAAATTCATTCTCTGCCAAGTATGTTGATGGACACCTGTGATCCCAGCACTTGGGAGGCTGAGGCAGGAGGATCACCACAAGTTCGAGGCTAACTTGGACTATACTGTGAGTTCAGGCCGTGAGACCATGCCTCTGAAAACAAAAAGTCAACCTTTATCTCATGCTGATAGATACTAGGATCTAAAGATTGAACGCAGGACCTTCACATGGAGTTACAGCTTCCCCCAGCCTCCCTTTTTTTAAGACAGAGTCTTCGCTACACCAGGCCCTGAACTCACAGTATAGGCCAGGCTGCTCTCAAACTCTCAGCAATCCTCCCATCTCAGTCCCCACAGTGCTAGAATTACAGATATATGCCACCACACCCAGTTCTCCCTTTTGATTTTTTTTTTTTTTTTCTTTTTTTGAGACAGGGTCTCACTATGTAGTGCAGGCTGATGTTGAACTCACTTCTGTAGCCCAGGCTGACCTCAAACTCATAGCGATCCTCCTACCTCAGCCTCCCAAGTGCTGTGGTCACAAGTATGTATCACCACGCCCCGCTTTTTTTTTTGGTTCTTTAACTTAATTTTTCCTGTACCAGGGATTGAACTCCGGACCTGGCACTTCCCAGGCAGGCGCTTATGCCCCTGAGCTATATCCCTAGTCCCCTTTTTTATATTTTGAGACAAGAGTCTGATGATCATTGACTTGATCAGGTTAGGTTCAAACCTGAAATCCTCCTGCCTCAGCCTCCAAGAGGTGCCACCAGACCTGGCCAATTTGTATTCTTATTTTTCTTTTGTAGGGTTGAGGCTGGAACCCTGGGCCTCATACATGCTAGGTAAGCATTCTACTACTGAGCTCAAAGTTACTGTTCCAACTGAAGAATCAAACATTTTCTAACCAGCATTAAATCTGCACCATTTATAAAAAATATGGTATCATGCATAAATTAACTGTACAACTCTGGTATCCCTTTTTCTTTAAAAAAAAAAAGTCAAACTTAATGGCACTACAGTATGTGGTTTTTGCAGTTATAACAAAGGTATTGTAAATACAACTAATTCAAATGACAAATCTGAATAAATACTACCCAAGTCACTCCCTTTCCAGAGCTAAGTAGAAATAAACTGTAATAACCATTTTCCCAAGTAATAAGGGCCATTGTCACTTTTTTCTCACTGCTGAAACAAAATAACTGCCACCCAAAGTTAAAGGGTAAGAGTTATTTAAACCCCGCTTATACAGATTTCAGTCCATAATAAGCTGGCTCCAAGGCAGGGTGGCTCATGGCAGACAGGCACTGCAGAGGAGAAACAGTGCATGGCAGACAGAAGGTAGCAAAACAAGCAAGGGAGGCAAGACAGCCTCATCCTGGCCCTTACACAGTAGCCAGGCTACCAGGATTTCCAAACTTCTGTGAAAAAACTTAACATGAAAGGCAATATAAAAACACTAAAGAACCTCAGAGAAGGAGGAGCAGGAGCAAATACATGACTTGCAACAAAAACAGACAAGACAATTTTTTATGTAACAAATTTGCAGCTTTGAGCAGGGGCTGTAGTTCTGCAGCAGAGCACTTGTCCAGCACATATGAGGCTCTGAGTTCAATACTCCACTAGTGAAAGGGAAAAAAATGCAACTTTAAAAAGATCTACTAAAAAAAATTTTAATGGCATGGAATAGAAAAAACATAGCCCAAATGAGACTTTTGATGATTTTAAATTCTAACAGTTCTAGTCCTAGCTAGAACTGTGGAACTGTGCAATTTAGAACAAGACCAGATTTTCTCATGTTAATACAAAAAATAAAAAAAATTTAAAAAATGCAAAAAATAACTACTTCCCAAGGAGGAACAAAAGAATCAAGTCTTAAATTTCATAAATTAAAAAGCATTATACAATTTCAAGGCATCATAATCACTAACATTATGAGAACAGACTTCAAAAACATCCACAGATGACTAGCACAATTCCTGGCACAAATATCAGTATGTAAGTTATTGAATGAGTAAAAATATTTTCCTTTTAAAATCATTACAAAGAAAATTACAGAAATGGATCAATAAAACTGATTTTGAAACATTACAGCCTTCTTTAAAAAAGTATAAATGTATCTTAAGCCTATTTCCATAATCCTGCCATAAGTACCAAATATATAAATATTTCAAAACCATAAAAGCCTTCTAAACCCATTCATTAGTAAAAAAACACTTGGTCAGCATTACACTACTAAAAAATACCAAATGGGGGCTGGGAAGATAGCTCAGTAGAATAAGCACTTGCCTGGCAAGCGCAAGGTCCCGAGTTCAATCCCCGGTACTAAAAAAAGAAAGAAAAACACAAAAGAAAAACATGGTATCAGTCATCTGACACCAAAAAAAGGTATAAAAATACTGGATACTAAGAGTATTTGGAAACCCAACAGAAACAAAGGAGAAACCATAAAAACAACCCAATCAAGGGTAGTGTTAGTTTAGGTGCAAGATAACTACATAAGTTTACAAACTAAAAGAAAAATCCACTACTGTTTTTTCACCATCTATAGTCTTCTTGGACAATCCACAAACAAACATTATCTAACACGAAAGCTGGCATTATTGTAAAAAGTTGTACCACAAGATAAAAAGGACCACAAACTACAGTAGTCCTGGGAGGGTGGCACCGGCAGTGATGTTGCTATAGCAATTCATTACAAGAACATATGTCAGTGCAACTAGGCATAAAAATGAAGGCAGTGGGGCTGAAAGAATAAGAGAATGACTCTCCTTAGATAATACCTGTGGAAAAGGAAAAAGTCCACACCACTTATTGCACTTTGAAAGGATAATGAACTTCTCAGTCCCAAGTGGCTTTATAAAAGCCAGAATTTAACTGAAAACAAGTGTGAAGCTAAAGTGTCATGATCAAGAATAATTCTAAAGCAGTGTACTCAATTTCATAAAATCAAGGAACATTAATAGAACTCATGACTTTCAACACTACAGATCCCAATACTAGAAAAATAACCTAAAGTAAATATTACTCATTTTAGTTCACTGACGTTTACATGGTAAACTAGTGAACATTATAACACAAACCAAAGATCAGGCAATAGCTCTCATAATATTTACTTGTTCAGTCTCACTAGAGTACAAATCCAGTACAAATAGCCCACAAGTTCAGCCAAATGTAATCTCAACAAATTAACACTTGCATAAAGGTGTTTTCTATTTCCTAGTTTATTACTAAATACTAAAGTTAATCACACAACTTTTAGTGCTAAAATACAGAACAGCCTTGCTATAAAATCATCTTTGGGTGTCCATGTTGTAGGACACCACAGATGAGACCACTCTGTGATTAGACTCAACAAGGTACTACAAAGTATAAACAATCTTTGTAACAATTTGCAAACTCACAATGGCATTTAAAACAAATCTTTAGTACAGCTGATTGATTTTTCAAGGTCCTTTTAATCTTGAAATACCAAGCTATAAAGGCATAAAGCTGAACTGTATGTGCATATTTTCACTTGACTTTAAGCACTGTATACAATGTATGCTGTACATAGGTCCTGAGAGCAGAAGACATTAGTGAGTAAACTAGCAAAATCCCAATACATCTGCAGTTACTTTAGTTATTAACAGCAATGTTAATTTCCTAGTTTCATCAATGTACTACAACTAGGTTAAAAGTAGGTGAAGCTGGATGAAACACAGAAAGTAATTTTTGGTTGTACTGTGTTCAACTTTCCTATAAATATAAAATTATTCCACAATACATTTGAGATGAAAAAACTGGGAGATCCTGAGAGGTAGAAAGCAACAAGAAACTGGATTGCCCCATAATACATGTTTTAAAAACACAAGCACAAAAAACCTTTATAGACCTATCACGATTTCCAGTGATTTGAGTAACTAAGATTACCTAAACTCATTTTTAAATTGGAAAAAAAAAAAAAAAGAACTCAGAAACTCAACTAAATTCTCTTCCATTTTCTGATGTAGATTTGTTTTTGCTAAAGCCAAGACATACAAGGTAGTCTTGCCAACTTTAATCAAAGTGAAAAATTTTATGCACAGGTGCCAAACATTTTTTAAAAACCTGTGTTTTGGAGGTTTCCTTAAAAACTATATATTCGTTTTATTAAGACTGCCAAATTATGAGGCATGATAAATCGCAGATTTCTCAGACTGACTCTATTCAATGTTTATCTGCAGGGAAATGTCAGAAGTGATTTGCTAAGTTACAGTAAGATCTAAAGAGACATATAAGCAACCCTATACTAGTAAGGCCACAGCTGGCTACACTGGAGACAGTACTCCAATCCTGAGTTTGAGATTACCACATTTTTACCCCAACTTCCTGCTTCACTTTTCCCCTCCCCCATACGTAAACCGATATCTAAATCTTGTAAATTAAAAGAAAGTCTTCCGTTCTACTTGAAATATTAAAAAGTTGAAGAAATCTGCTTTCCAGTTTTACTCCTGTGGTGGTTTATTATGATTAACAGCCCATCTGTTTTGGCACTTTGGCAAGGAGAGGCATAATTTACATAAAGGTTTATGAATCTCTAAATTTAACAATGGTTCTCACAAACATAACTTTATGCTTTTACACCTTAATCTGCTCACAAAAGCACATATGAAGCACTAAAATTACAAACATACCAAGAATTAACCATTAGCTTAACTTACATGACTTGACATACTATGTATTCGCTATACCAAACAGAAAACTTTTGTCACAGTGACTTAAAACTATATAAAAATCAATTCCTCTAAACCCTCTCAAAAAAATTAGATGAGTATAATTTCACCTAGTTTAATAGGTGAACACATCTACATGTTAAACTAAAGCACCAGCAATGACCAAAACAAATATAAAGTACATAACTAACCGTCAACAATCCGTTCCTAACTAATTTCCTATTCAGTCCTCCTAACCCACTGGCAGCCCCCCCTTAAAAACACTTCCAAAAGAATCCCTTCACATCCTACCAGACTGGATGAAAAAGTTTTAACAACCAAATTAAACTGTAAGAGTTGAATTAACATGCATCTAAGTAAAATTCTTTACCTCTATTTTTGTAACACAGATACTCATATTCAATTTCAATGGCCGACTACTTAACTCTAATTTTAACGGTCAACAATTAAAATGTCACTTTTCCACTCTGTGGAAAAACTTGTGCAAATTTGAAGGAGTCTACAAAAAAGAAAAATCCAATTCTGAACTTAAAAAGCTCTCAACAATGTTAACTCCTGCCCACAAAAAGGCTACATCAAGAGCAAACCCCTTTATATTTTATGATCGACAACTTGAGCGACTAATATCTATTAACTTCCCGCAGAAAAAAACTCCAGGTTCAAACATTCCAAAAGCTAAAGCCACCGTCTGTGCAGTCGATCCTATCTATGGCCGACAGGCTGTGCTTAAAAAGCAGAGCGCTCAGCGGAGGAGTTTCGGCTCACCTCGGAACTGCTCCAACATCCATTTTGGAGCCCTGCACCCCCCACCCCGACTTCATTTTGTAGAGCTCAGGGAGCGCGGGGCAGCGGTGACAATTACGAGAAAGCCCGGGCCGGCGGGGCCCCACGCGGGGACACTAGGCCCAGGCCCGGGCGGCCCGCGCGCCGAGGCCTCCCGGCGTTGTCGCGGGCAGGCTGAGAGGCCGCGGCGGCCG
>NW_004524641.1:6406245-6410551 GCF_000260255.1 Octodon degus | reverse complement strand
CCTCCTCCTCCCTCCTCCTCCTCCCCGCGCTGCCCCTGCCCCCTCTCCTCTCCTCCCCTTTCCCTTCGCGCCGCTCGCTCGCACTCGCGCTCGCTCCTCTCGCACCGTCAGTCACTCACACACCCGCGCCCGCACACAGGGGGACGTGCTCCCGGCGGGCCGAGCCGCCCGCCCCGGGGCCCGGCGGGAAGACGGCATGGTTAGGGCTGGGAAGCTGCATGGTGGCTGGCGGGGAGGGCAGGCGGAGGGGAATGCGGCTTTCTGCCTCTCTCTCAGACACTCGGTCGCACTCTCGGGGCCGGCGGCCCGCAGCGGCGGCCCCGGACGGGCTGTGGTCAGCGGCGGCAGCAAGGGTTGCTCTCTCTCGGCTTTACGTACCGGTCATAGTGTGTTTAGGGCACCTCAGGCGGGGCTCCCCGCCGCCTTACACATGGTGAGGAGCGAAGGCGGCGGCGGCGAGAGAGGATGCGGGAAGCGGCGGCGGACACGGCCGGAGCGGTCCGGGGATTTTTTTTCCTATTTTGATTGACTGTGCGGGAAACACAAAAGGTGGAGCCTCCAGCCCAAAAGGGGGGAAGAGGGTGACAGCCTGCCCGGAAGGCCCGCCCCTCTTCTTCGCTCTCATTCGCCGCTGCGCTCTCCGTCGGCTGTGCTCATTGGTCCGGGCGCTCGTCCGTCGCTTGGCCTGGCGGCGCGCTTCCTGTTTGCCCCCCGGGTGGAAAGGGAGAGACAATGAGCGGCCGAGTCGGCGTAGGTTCCCGAGAGCGGCTAGGGCTTGTCCGTTACCCCGCTGTGCGCGCCGCGTTTGCCGGCTACCGCGGCCAGGCCCCAGGCGTAGGCCTCTTTCGCCTCGCTGGCACTCTGAGTAGGCCCCGCCAAGCCGTGGAGGAGCTGAGCTGGGGATGAAGTCCGTCCCCGGTGACTTCGGCGCCAATCGTCGTTCTTCCATCGCAGCGCAGCCTCGGCGGGTTCTCCCCAGGGCCTCGGGCGCTCTGAGCCGCAACTTCTCGGCGCTGCCAGGAGGCCGCCACCGCCGCTCAGCCCCGGGGTTCTTCCGCGGCCACTGCAGCTACTGAGCGAAGCAGATCCGCCCCACGGGCCCGGGGGGAGGGCACTGGTATTGGGGGAGACACCCCCTCCGAGGCTGGAGGAGGATTTCTCTCTCACGTTCAGCTCTCGGATTCTCAGTGGAGCCATCTCATTCTCATCCTTCCAAGCCACAGGTTCCCTAGTCTCCCACTTTCACCCAGGAGGCAGGCATTTTAAAGCCAAAAAATCTAGTGATCTTACATATGGGAGGAGACCTTTCCTTCTGGACAGTAATACCAAGATGGACTTAAAGATAATTTTATTTTCTATGTAGTGGATATGTTAACATACAAAATCCTTTCACTTAAAGTCAGTTTACTGTACACACATTAAGTTCCCTGCATCTTCCTCTTAATACCAAATCAGATATTATCTCCTTAAAATGCTATTCATAATGGTGAACATTTTAAAAGTCATACTGAAGTTCCCTGCACCCTTGGACCATTTTTTGTTGTCCTCTAATTCTAAATACTGTTTTGCTTAGTGACTTGGAGTAACAGTCCTTCTTGGTTCCCTTGATATCTTGTCATTCTGAGAGAAAAATGTTCACGTTTTATGTGTGTACTCTGCCGGGTATCTCTGTCTAGTAGGTTTGCTTGCTAGGAAGAGGTTAAATTCAAGATATGAAAACTGTCCTCAAAAATCAGTGTCCAATTATTGTGATGATTCTTTCCTACAATAAATGAGGTTGTGCTGGGAGAATGAGGTTGTGAAGTCCAAGCACTTGAACTAGATTTTGTGTGCACTAAATAAAAAATATATATATCTTAATCTTTTGCTGAAGACTGAGTTTTCGTCTCAATTCCAAAGTACATATACTTTGCCAGGTGTGGTGGTGCACACATGTGATCCCAACACTATAATATCAGCACTCTGGAAGCTGAAACAATACTGAACAGAAGTTCTGTACTACATAGTGAGTTCAGGCCCAACCTGAACTACATAGTGAGACCCTGTCTCAAAAAACAAATACACTTAAGCTTGCCACCAGTGCTCATAGAATGAGAAACATGGGTACTTGCCTCCTAATTAATGCAAAAGACTAGATTACCAAGGAATTAATTTAAAAGTCAAAAGCTACAGATAGCAAAACAAGACTCAAAATTCTGAGTCCAGAAGATGGGCTGAAGGGAAGGGAGGGGAGGGGAATAGGAACAAAAAAAAAAAAAAAAAGCAGCATAAAAATATATTATGCACAGCTACAAATTCCCTATGATGAATGTTAACCATATAAAATGAACCAATAAAACTTAAAAATTCTGAGTCCAAGAACAGGATTCATCTCTTCTAATACTTATTTGTTTAGGTCTCATATTGAACTAGAAGAACCCCTTAATAGTTGGAATAGCACAAATGATGTGCTATTTTACACTTTTTTTAAAAGACAGTCACACTATGTAGCATAGGCTGGCCTTGAACTGAGAGTGATCCTCTTGCCTCACCTTCCAAGTGCTAGGAGTACAGGTGTGTACCACCACACCTGACTACACTTACTTTTTAAGAAAAAATAAAAGTTATAATCTTGGGGTGGAACAGAAAAAGATGTCTTCTAGAGCAGGACAGAGATGAAAATGAGTGGGAGAGGGACTCAGTATTAGCACTCTTGTCTCTTAACTGGTTATGTTGGATACAGGGCAGCTTTTACCCTGAAAGGGGTGTTTCAGACCTTTTCAGGTGTTTCTCCAGGAGTAAGGATATGTTTTATGGACCTAACTCACTGTCTCTGTTCCTTTTACAAAGGGTTAGGCTAACCACAATAAAGAGCAAGGTACTTAGCTACAAGAATTCATCTTCTTTGATATTAATCAGCAGAAGACATAGGTTGTTTTTAGGCTTTCTAATCCATAGACTTTTGACATACAAAAACACTTCTGGCTGGGCATGGTGGCATACACCTTTAATCCCAGCACTCAGGAGGTTGAGGCCGAATTACCTCGTTTACCATGTGGGCTACATAGGGAGTGCAAACTACAAAGTGAGAGGGCTTGCCAGATAGCTCAGCAAATTAAAATGCTTGCTTAGGCAGACACAGGGACCCAATTCCATCCCCAGCCTGCTGTGCCACCCCCTACACACACACACACACACACAAACACACACACACACTGAGAGGCAATCGAGACTACGCATGTGGTGCACACCTGGAATGCCAGCTCTTGGGAGGCTGAAAAACAGGAAGGTTCACCTCAAGTCCGATCTGTGTAGTGAGACCCTGTACTAAATAGATTTAAAAAAAAAAAAAGAGTGAGACCTTGTCTCAAAAAACAACAGCAAAGGAGGAAAAAAAAAAAACCCCACTTCTTATCCTTCTGGAAAAGAAATAACATACCTGAATTCTGTTCTTCATGCCAACACTTAAATGATACAGAGAGCAAAAGCATCCCAACTACAGCTTGATTCAGAGAACCTTCTCAAAACTGAGTGGAAAGTTACTGCTGTTGAATATCTTAAAATGGCGGAAATGAAGATAGTTTCTTGAAAGATTTTAATTATTGTAGTAAAATCATGAAATACATTTTAATTGAAAGATAATTATTGTGGGCCAGAGAGATGGCTCAGTAGAACAAGTGCTTCCCTGGCAAGCGCAAGGGCCTGAGTTCAACACCTGGTTCCACACACACCCACAAAGATAATTATTGTCTTAGTAGAAGGTTGTCTCTCTGTGGCACATACTTCTGTATTTCTGCAGGAACCCGAAGGTACTTAACAGAAGTGCTGTGCTGAATTTTGTTTTTATTTCCTCCTTTCCAAGATGGTTTGAAGGTGCTCACATAAGAGATTTGGGCATCATTTTATTTTTCCTTTGCCTTAGTACCCTTTTTAAAAGTAATTTTTGTAAGGTTTTTTTTTCAGAAACTGGTATTTATTATGTCATATTTGATGCCAACAAGAGGCCACAACTACAAAAAAAATTGTGCACATTGCAATCTTTTTTCTGCTTTGTTTTTTTAACACTGCAATCTCAATGCAAACAGTCAAATGAAAACCCCAGTCATTAAAAAAGTAATTCAAATTACCCAAAAAGCAACTGACTTTTAAAAATATCTTTATACAGCCAACCAACAAATTTAAGTGGTCAAGAAAAAAATACAATTTCAGAGGGCTGGTATTGATGTTTTAAAAAGGCAATTACTGGGCTAGGGAGATAGCTCAGTGATCTAAGCATCTGCCTGGCATGAGTAAGGACCCGGGTTTGATCCCCGGTACTGCATGCCAT
>NW_004524641.1:6397781-6405024 GCF_000260255.1 Octodon degus | reverse complement strand
GTCTCCCTTTGGTAAGGCCCTCTCATCCATTTTGATGAGCATTGTCCTATCAAATATCACCTGCCCATTAAACAGATCTTGCACAGCTTCAGTGGTTCAAAAGTCCCAGTGCCTATTCCATGACTTTTCCCATCTTTATCCTCCAGAATGCCTGCTCAGACCACCACACCAGCCATACCACATTATTTCCTTCAGTTTCTTCCAGCCAACTTTATAATCCAGATTTGCTGCGCTTCCAAGTACTGCTGTCGTTTGCATTGCCCCCCTGGCAAGCTCACTGTCAGGATCTTCTTTGACTTTCTGGGGTCTTCCACTCAAACTATGCTTGTTTAGAACTTCAGCGCCTTTTCTCATGCTTTCTTCCACCTTGAATTCAACCATAGCCCATCACCTTGACTTTCCTTCAGCCTCCGTTAAGAGCTCCACGTATGTTACCAACATTTTCTTTAACCAGGTCTTTCAGAGACTCCCTCTTCACACTGAAAGGTATGCTCGTAATGATGGCGCGGTATCTTTTAGTCAGATGGGCAAAGAGCTCAAAGGGACTGCATCGTCTTTTTATATTTTTCTCCTTCCTCTTCTCATTTTGAATAAGCTGTGCTCCTTTAACCCCCGGCCCGGAGCCCCGTCGCCGCTCCGCACGCCAGGCGCGCCGCTGTCCTTCTCCAGGCTCGGCTCCGTCGCTGCAGCTTCAGCGCCCTCCTCACCCTGCCATCTTCTCCGCTTCTGGGCTTTGTGTGAGGGAGCGGGCTGCGCGCACTGCGCCTGCGCGCTCACGTGACCCGGTTGGCGGTCTCTTGATTCTGTGGAAGTCTGACAAACGTTTGAGAGACCCTCAAGTCATCTAGGCACCAACAGACTTGAATCTAACTGCTTTCTCCTCTGCAAAGAGACAGGTCACTAAGTCCAATCGGCATCTGAGCTTGGTCTTTCTGGACTCTGGCCTGGCTTCCGGGTCGCACTTCTTCGGACTCTTCTGTCAGTCTCGCCAGTCAACAGCAAGGCTTCCTCAAGCAATCGATTTAAATGGTTCACCCATCCATTATTTGAAAAATAATGAATGATAAAGGAGACAATAGGGGGTAGGAGCGTACCTGGGCAGAAGAGCAAGTGCTCCTTAGAATAGAACTCAAGTCTTCCTTAGAATATGAGCTTCTTAGGTCAGAGGCCATAGATTTTAAGCTCCAGGGCCCGAAGGGCCGGGGCGATGGCTCAGTAGAATAAGCGCTTCCCTGCCAAGTGTAAGGGCCTGAGTTCAATCCCCGGTTCTGCTAAATAAATAAACACTGCTGAATGCTGTCAAAGCCTAATATTAGGCAGAAAGATTATCAAGATGAATATCTTGTGGGGAAATAAGCGATGATTAAAAGCTTTAAATTATCTGATAATACTGTACAATAAACTTTATTTGACCTTATAATAGTTTATCTCCTCCCCAGTGAAGTGCTTTGAGCGAGTTAGGCCCAATTTTTTTTTTTTTTTTTTTTTTTTTTTTTGTGAAACCGGGGATTGAACTCAGACCCTTGTGCTTGCCAGGGAAGCGCTTTATTCTACTGAGCCATCTCCCTGGCCTCACGATTTTTTTTTATTTTTATTTATTTATTTATTTATTTATTTTTCAGAACCGTGGATTGAACTGAGGCCCTACTCGCGCTTATTCTACTGAGCCATCTCTCCGGCCTCTCAAATTTTCATTCACACTCCACACCAAGGATGTTTCCATCCTACAAAAAGGGCTAGTATCCTTATAACTTAAGAAGTCTCTCATTACGTACTGCAAACAATACTAATAAAAATTTAAACTAAAAAACCAAATCAGTGGGTGTGGTGGTACACACTTATAGTCCATCACTGGGGAATCTGAGGTAGGAGGATCCCCTTGAGTTTGAGGCCAACCTGAGTTACAAGGCAAGACCTGGTCTCAAAAATTAACCCCCCCCCAAAAAAAAATAAATAAATAAACCTCAGCTGAGTGTTATGGTGCACATCTGTGTTCTAGCAACCTGGGATGCTGAGGCAAGAGAACAAGTTGCAGCCCAGCCTGGGCAGCTTGGCAAAATCCTGTTTTAAAATTAAAAAGGGCTTGGAAAGAAACTCAGTGGAAAGGCCCTGAATTCCACCTCATACTAGGAAAAAGAAAGAAAGAAAGAAAGAAAGAAAGAAAGAAAGAAAGAAAGAGTGTTCTCTTTATACAGGCAGATGAGATTCCTTAGTGGTTTTTTTTTTTTTTTTTTTTTTCAGAACTGGGAATTGAACTCAGGCCCATGTGCTTGCCAGGGAAGCCCTTATTCCACTGAGCCATCTCCCTGGCCCCATTGTTAGTGTTCTAAAATTTCTAATTATCAACAACACTCTTAAAGTCAACTTCCTGTCAGGCCAGGGAATGTAATCAACTGATGTTAGATTTTTATTAAGGGCAATTTTCCAAGAAAAGATAGTTTATGTATTTCTACCTCATGAAGAACTGTCTCTGAGGTAGAAGGCTAGAAAATATTTTTGAGCGTGTAATGGTTGATACATTGTTTCAACTTGGAAAGGTTAGAAGTTTAAGTACTCAACAAAGGGCCAGGGTCCTTCCTTTGTAAACATCCTGAGCCTGTCCAAGAGGGTAGGGAGATGGTATGGGTGTAAAGGACCCACTCTAGGACAGATAGCCTGCCTATGATAAAAGGATGAAGGCAGGCTTGCTCTCCCACCTTCTTACTCTTGCTGCTTTTGCTGTCTTCCTCGCTATGAACTGCTGCCCCTGTGTCATGCCACCCTGCCTTGGAGCCAGCTGATTACAGACTGAAATCTCCATGAACTGTGCACTAAATCAACATTTTTTTTCCTTAACTCTGGACATTGAGTATTTTGTCTCAGCAATGAGAGAGGAAAGAAGCTAAGAGTGCAGGAAAAAGAGTGCAGGAAATCTGTCCATGCACTAGAGACCAGAAGAATCCAGCTGAGGGCCTGGATGCCACAGCAGTGCCCTGCACAAGTCCAGCTGGAGGCCTAGAGCCCACAGGAATGTCTCATACAGACCTCTTTCAGGGATCTGAGCTGGGATCCTAAACTTCAGAGGTGGAAGCTAGAAAGTCTGCACCAGTGGATGAAGTACCTGTGCCAGCAGGCTGAGGGGTCTGCACTGGAGCTCAGAAGTGACACAGAGGGCAAGGACGAGAGCTTCCCCCAAGGAAACAGCAGCAGTCCTCAGTGACAGTGAGGATCCAGGGCCCAAGCTCCTGGATAACAACCAAATGCAAATCAGGAAAACCAGCATGACAAGCTTCTCTAGGAGAATCAGCAGCTCACCGTCTTCCCCTCCAGTTTTGCTTTTATGCTCTTGGCCGGAATCTTCAGGTGGGCCTTCCACACCCAGTGCCATGCTGATTTAGTTCAGCTGGGTATTACAAGTTGCCCATTAGTTAATCCACCTATCTCAGAAATAAACAAATAAGTAAGTAAAATGGCCATTATCAAGCCAGGCTTGGTGGCACATGCCTGGGCAATTTGGTAACTTAGTAAGACCCTGTCTCAACATTAAAAATGGGCTGGAGATATGGGTTTTTTTTGTTTTTATGTTTTTGTTTTTTGAGATGTAATTTAGTTTGAAGATTATGAGTACTGCAGACATGAATAAATTAATAAATAAATAGTAAATGCCCTTAGTATGCAGAGCAGCAGGGTGTGTTTTTTTCAGAATGGGGAGGAGGTTGAGACAAAGTCTCTGTGTAGTTCAAGCTCAAACCCAAACTCACAGTATCCTCCTGCCTCAGCCTCCCAAGAGCTAAGATTATAGCTGTGCACCACCACACCTAGCTCAGAATGGTGTGTTAGTAGGTTTCCCAGGGACTTTAAAAAAATACGTATATTTGGTACAGTGTCTCACTATGCAGCTTGGACTCATGGTGAGCCTCCTGTTTTCAGCCTCCCCAGTGCTGGAATTACAGACATGCACCACCACACCAGATCTTGGTGGCCAGCTCAGCATGCCCTGAGGGTGGAGCTGACTCTACATGCGGTGCTAGGGATTGAACTGTGGTCCCTGTGCTTGCCTAAGGTTACATAAGTAGGCAATTTAGTCCATTGAGCTATCTCACCAGCCCCAGACTTTTCTTTTCATTCGTTGACTATGGTGTTGCAGGCCTGCAATACCAACTACTGAGGAGGCTGAGGCAGAAGGATAAGAAGGCCAGGCGGGGCAAGTTAGAAAAACCCTACTTCAAAGTAAAATAAAAATATGTTCGGAAAAAAAAAAATGTGTTTGGGAGGGCAGATATCTGAGGCTGTAGCTCAGCACTCCCTGGGCCCCATCCCCAGTACCCACTGATACCCAGACAGGGCAGCTGGTTGCCCGGTGAGGGAGAGAATGAGTCAAGGGGGGCCAAGCTCTCCAGCTTTTATATGTGGAAAGATGAACTGAGATGAGGAATATAAGGACAGGGCACTGGGCCAGTGGACAATCAGGAGAGAGGTATATATATATAAATCATTTACATATTTATTTATTTATTTATTTATTTGGTAAAGGGTCTCGCTACACAGCTTGGACTCATAGTGATCCTCCCGTCGCAGCCTCCCCAGTGTTGGGATTATAGGCGTGCACTACCATGCCCTGTTCTGGTCCCACATGGTACACTGTACAGGGGTTGAACTCGGGTCCTTGCACTTGCCAGTAGATTGCTGAGCTGTCTCCCCAGCCCAGGAGAGTGGTGTTATTTATTTATTTATTTATTTATTTATTTATTTAATGTGTTTAGTACAGGGTCCCACTACACAGATCAGACTCCCAGTGATCCTCCTGTTTTCAGTCTCCCAAATGTCGGGATTACAGGTGCACACCACCACACCCAGTCTCAATCACTCTCTCAGCGTGCCCCTGAGGCATGATGGGCACAGCACACTAGGGATGGAACCCAGGTCCCTGCGTCTGCCTAAAAATGTGCTTTAATCTGCTGAGCTATCTGGCTGACCCATGACAGTGGTTTTAGATGGGTTGCGTTGGAGGTGCTCAGAAGACCCACAGACACTTTTTTTGTGAATGGGAGCCTCCAGGTAGAAAGAGAAGTGTTTCAGTGTAGACTAGGGACCTTTGCCACCCTCACAAGCCTGGGTCGCTTTATCGTCAAAGGCGATCAAATCTCCCTGTCTTTAAATATCCCCAATGCTCCAGTTGCTTCTAGTACTTGTTTTCTTTCCTTCCTTTCCTGTCCAAGGTCCAGATGATGGGCACTGGTTCCACTGGCTCCATAATTGAATTCTACACCCAGTTTCAGCTGGTGACACCATAAACACTTCCTCCTTAAAACACTCTCCTCATCATCTGCTTTCTGGTTTTCTCTGCACTATTTCTCTGTACCTTTGCAAAGCTGGCAATGGAAATGTTCTGTCCTCCCTGCCCATTATAGTCTCCACCAGCCATGTGTGGCTCTAAGGCACTCAAAGTGTGGCTAATAGGGCTGAGGAACTGAAAGTTTTATTTAATTTTAATAAATGTAAACCGAAACCGCCACATGTGAGCAGGGACTTCTGTATTGGACAGTGCCTCTCTACAGTCTCTTTTCCTCCTTCCAGCACCCAAATATGAATGCAACTCCAACTGGATCCGATCCCTTGGGCCTTCCCCTGGGAGTTCTGGAGCCCAGCACGCCTGCACCCTCAGCCCTCCTCTAAATTCAACTCTCAGCCTTATCTTGGTTCTGTGCTGCAGCCTCAGGCTCCCTGGATTCTTCTGTAGTGTCTCACTCCACCTCCAACTCCAGAAGTGCACTGTGCGCTGGGACTCAGCTCTTCTTGCTGAGGTCCTGGCAGCCAAGTCACCGCACTGTAACAGCCAGCTCTGAGGTCACTTTTGATCCCTCCCTCCCTCCCTGCTGCTCCCATAGGTGGCCAGTGACCTGCTGGCAGGTTTTTCTGCATAATCTTGGAGGAACACCCTGAGAAGACCAGCAGAAGTGCTCACTGCCTTAGAGCCACACCCAAGCCTGTACACTGAGCTACATCCCCAGAACTTTTTTTTTTTTTTTCTTTTTTGGATTGGGAATTGAACTCAGGACCTTGTGCTTGCCAGGCAGGCACTATGCCACTGGGCTGTATCCTCAGCACCAGCACCTAAAAAAACCAAAACAAAACAAAAAACACCCCCATGTTTTTCTTGAAATTGCATCTCACTAAGTCACCCAACCTTGTGAGCCTCCTGCATCCACCTCCACCTCCTGAGAAGGTGGGATTACAGGTGTGCACCTCCACAACCATTGGCCTGAAGCTCCAAATCGATGGAAGCTCACTGTGCGAGACACTGTCTGGCTCCTATGCTCAAGATCATCCCCATTAAAGACCAAATAGAAACAGTCACAAATTCAAATAATAGGAATAATGCATGTATTGCCTGAGAACTCCCTCAGCCCGGTCAGAGATGGCCTGGGTCAGTTAGCTCCTGGTGGCAGTAGAGCAAGCTATCCGAGCTGGCTCCTGCAGCCCTGCCTCCACCTAGACCTTACTGCCCCTTCGTGTGGTACCAGCTATCATTTCCTTCTCTGGCTCAAAAAACGTTCTTGATTTCCAGATGGGAACATCTGCCTCAGCTCCTTCCTTCCCCGGGAGTTAGTCGCGCACCTCTGAGGGCTGATTCCTGTAGACCCAGCATTTGCCTTCCCACCCTCTGCCTCCTGCTGGTCCTTCCACTTCATCCAAGTCCCACCTTCTCTCAGTCACCGTCATCCCACCACCCATGACAGGCCCTCTCCTCTCTTACACGTGAGCATGCTGAGTGGGGCACAACTGAACATCAGAGCTTTCCTTTAAGCTTTTCAAGCCATCATTTTTCAAAGAAAGAAGTATATTTTGAAAACAATACAGATCTTTGCACTTGCCACAAGGGCTTTTCTTTTTACTTTTTTTTTTTTTTTTTTTGGCAAACTATGACTTTTAATTCACTTGAATTTCAAGTAAAGAAAAATGTGGGCTTTTTTTCTTCTGCCTTATTAAAAGAAGCATGTTTTAGTGAAGGAGATTGAAAAACAGTTCTATAGTGGTGAACAAAGAGGAGATAATTAACAAATACCAGCTTAACAAATCGCTGATCTCAGTAAACCATGATTTGTTCTTCAGACTTATTTTACTGGTGAAATTTCAGATTTCTTATTTTAACGGAGAAATGGTTAATGACCTATGAATTATAAATGGACCACAAAAGCTATATCAACAGTTTTAAAAAGGTAATCGTTAAGTGTCCTTACTAGGTACCATTTGAGATATAAAC
>NW_004524641.1:6329965-6397681 GCF_000260255.1 Octodon degus | reverse complement strand
TAAATTATAAAATATAATAAATGATAAATCAGGTGACTCCACCAAGTTTGAGAAATTTCTTTTGTGATAGACTACCCATAACCAAAGTATTCTATTAGCCATAAAAACGTGTGTCCTTCATTGTGCTCTAATTATATGTACTTCAGTGAGTTGTTTTCTTTCATTAATACATACCAAGATATTTATTTAAATTTTATAGTCAATATTTTTGCCTTGCTCATTTGAATGATTTTGTTTGTAGCATGCTTAGTTACTCATCTCTTGGGTTTATTTCCTTTTTTGCTTTATCTTGAATGTTCCCGCCTCACATTCCTGGGAGGTAATCTTTCTACTTCATATTTCCTTCAACTGAACTGAATAAGCCACTTAAGTGCTTATGTGCCTAGTCTACTGCAGTCATTTCATTCCTTCTTTGTGTCTACTGTCACTCCCTCTTGTTTTGTATAACAAGCTTACTGCATGTCCCTTCTTCCAAGTCACTGACATATAAAATGAATAAAATTGGTCCTAATATTGATCACTGGAGCTTTATAACCCATCCATTCCTAACTGTCCCACACTTTGATATCAAAATCAATGTTTAATCGAGTTAAGTAGTGCATCCCTAAGCCACACATGCCTGACTTCTGGATTCTTTGTCTGTACGTGCATAGTCTGTCTTTTCATTGTACTTTATCCCAGCATCCAAGTAGTTGGTTCATTCTTCCCTCAGCTGATATTTCTTGTTAGGCCCCAAAGTTATTTCACCTCACTGAGGCAGATGAGAATACATACTGACTCCTTTTCTAATCATCAATTTCCTACAAAATCTACTACTATTTTCTCTACAGAAGTTAAACTTTATAATTGTGAATCATGGGCCTAGAAGAAAAGGGATTTCGTGGAATGAACAATAACTCAATGAAGGCTTTATATTCAATACTTTAATAACAGTAAAAGATAAAAGTATTTTAAATTTCCTTTGTCTTTATCAAAAAATCCAAATGTCTATTAAGAGTCAGGTGATACAAACTCATTTTATATTTGAATAAAAAACATAATTTAAATTTTTCTTTAAAAGTATCCCTTAACAAAATATACAATTAAACATGACTTGAGGTGATATCTAACATTCTTTTCTTTTTATATATTTGGTATAGGGTCTCTTCACACAGCTTGGACTCATAGTGATCTTCCTGTTTTAAGCCTCCCCAGTGCTGAGATTAAAGATGTGCACCACCATACCCAGTCTCAATTGTGGTCTCAGTGCACCCTGGGGGTGAGTGCCAGCCTGTCAAATATGAGGTCCTGAGTTCAATTTCCAGTACCAAAAAAAAGTCCTTTTCATATTTGATTTTTGAGACAGGGTCTCAGGGCAGCCCTCCTGCCTCAGCCTCCCAAATGATGAGATTTGGGCCTGTGCCACTATGCCTGGTTTAGAGGCTCTTAACACTGACTGTTTAATTGTGGTAACTCTTTAGGAGGAGCTAAGAATGTATGAACACAGGCTTCGAGATAAATGTTTTGAAAGTATGTAAAACCCATGGATAAAGCAGTGGAATAGAAAGAAGTCTAAACATTTTAAAGCCTGTTTACCATCTACTAAAACAATTCCCAGTACCCAAAATGGTAAAAAGCAAGACAATAGAGAGCTCCCATCTGTATCATCCCGGCTTCCCCAGCGTGATGGGTCCGTTTGCCTGGACCATCCAGCTCGTAGCACTGAGTCACACCTCCAAAGGAGCCCCTTTCCCGCAGCAGGCCTTAGGGCCAGTCACCCCATTAGTGTTAGCATCTTCTGCTGACCTGTTGCATTTGTCAAGGCTAAGAAGCTAACAATGTATTTCTACTAAACTCCAAACTTTCTCCAAATTTTGGCAGTTTTTCCTCGAGATTTGGTCTAGGATCTCCTGTAGGGCACCACATTCACTGTGTTTGGGCCTCATGTTCGGAATCTCTGCCTGTTTCTCTACAACCTTCGCTCTTCTAAGGCACTGGTATTTTGTGGAACGTGTCTACATTTGGGTTTATTTGATGTTTTCCTCATATTTAGACTGTGTCATGGGTTTTGGGGCCCTAATTTATTTATTTATTTATTTATTTATTTATTTTTCTTTTCAAAGTTTTATTGATAAACATATAGCAATGAGACAGTTTCAAATCAAATCAAAAGTACAGTTTCAACAAATAATACACTGCATATATTCCTAATTTATTTTTAAACTCTGCAAATGTCAGTGCTTATTTTCATGGTTGCATTCACCATTATGGATTTCAAATTCCGCAGAAGATCATTTAAGTAAAAAGGACTAAGTGAAATCCTGTGACTAAAACCGTAGAATAAATCTGAGTGAATTTTCTGATTCTAAATCTAGTTCTCACTTTACTGTTGCAAAAAGGTCAAAATCAGAGGAGGTGGCAGTGGCAGTGAGAAAATAAAAAAGGCAAAAATCAAAATTGGGAGCCAGGCGTGGTGGCTCATGCCTGTGATGCCAGCACCTGAGATGCCAAGGCAGGAGAACTGCTACAAGTCCGAGGCCAGCCTGGGCTACGTAATGAGCCTCTGTCTCAAAAACAACAACAAAATCATGATTGCTTCAAAATTTTTAAAAAATTTTTAAACTTGGAAGATTGCCAAGAACTTTGGCAGCCATGAGACCTTTTAGTCTTTTTCTTTATATCATTTTATGTAAAAATTTGATTACTATTATATGCTTTTTTGGGGAGGGGTGTTAGAGACAGGGTCTCAGTGTAGGCTGGCCTTGAACTCACTTATGTAGCGCAGGCTGACCTCAAACTCCCAGCAACCTTCTTGCCTCAGCCTCCCAAGTGCTAGGATTACAGGTATGTAACACCATGCCTGGCTTGTTTAGTCTTTTTAATGAAAATATTTAAGGCAGCAAAAGCTTCACATTAAAGAAAAAACAAGGGCCAGGGAGACAGCTCAGTAAGTTTGCCTGGCAAGTGCAAGGGCCTGAGTTCAATCCCCGGTTCCACCAAAACAAACAAACAAACAAGCAAACAAAAACAAGTAAAATTTTAAAAAAGGAAAAGTTGAGGTAAGAAGTTGGCTTAGCCTGGTTCACGTTTGGTAGAAATAATTTGCTTCTTTTTTCAATTGACTGAGACTGTAATAGATTTATGGTATGCAGTATGGTGTGGTTTTGTTGTGTGCGGTGCTGGCGATCAAACTCAGGGTCTCGGGCATAGAAGCCAAGTGTTCTACGACTGAGCTACACCCTCAGGCCCAATACACTGTTTTCTTTGTTGTGGTTTGGTTTGGTTTTTTGAGACAGGGTGTCACTCTGTAGACCAGGCTGGCCTCAAACAGCAATCCTCCCGCCTCAGCCTCCCAAGTGCTGGGATCACAGGCATGCACCACCAAGCCTGGGGATGTCCTTTTTAAGGCTGAGTGGTTTCCCATTGTGTTCGTGTGTTCCATCTTTTCTCTATGCTTTCTGTGGTGGATGGATGCTGATGTGTCTTAGCCAAATGAGTGCAGAAGTGTGGGTATCTCTGTGACACTTCACTGGCTGTGCACCCAGTGGTGGGATTGCTGGATCACATGTGGTTTCAGTGTTGCCTCATGCTGGAAGTTAATTACCATTGTGACAGCATCAAGAGATGATTAGGATTAATGCCATTATTGTGGGAGTGGATTTATTATTGCTAAAGTGGGCTTCTGATCCAGAGGATGAGTTTGTCCTAATTTTCTCTATCTTTGAGGGCTTGTTTATCCTGCTGCTATGATTTGACATAGCAAGCAGGTCCTCATAAAGACAGGTGTGATGGCACTTAGCTGTAGTCCCAGCATTCAGGAGGCAGAGGCAGAATTGTTACCAGTTTAAACTACATAGTGAGACCCTGCCTCAAAAAAATAATAAAATAAAATAAAATAAAATAAAAAATAAAAGGGCTGGCCAAATAGCTCAGCGGATTAAAGCGCCTGCTTAGGCAGATGCAGGGGCTGGGAGTTTGATCCCCGGCTTGCCGTTCAGGCCCCACCCCTGGGGCTCGCTGAGATGGCAATTGAGACTGGGCGTGGTGGCACATACCTATAATCCTGCACCTGGGAGTCTGTAAACAGGAGGATCACTATGAGTCCAATCTACACAGTGAGACCCTGTATACCCTATCCTAAATACAGAAAAAAAGGTTGTTGGGCCTGGGATATAGCTCAGTGGCAAAGCACCTCCTGATAAGCATAAGGTCCTGAGTTTGATTCCCAATACCAAATAAAATAAAATAGTTTCTCACCCTACTAGGTGCTGATGCCATTCTCTTTAAATTTCCAGCCTCCAGAACTGCAAGCCAAATAAACTTTGTTTCTAAGTGTCCAGTCTCCAGTATTCTATTATAGCAGCAGAAAATGCCTCCCAAAAAGCAACATGGTAGTTTTTGTTTGTTTCTTTGCAGTACTGGGGATGAAAACCAAGGCCTTGGTTATTAGCTACATCCCCAACCCTTCTTTTTCTTTTTTATTGTGAGATGGTTTTACTAGGTTGTTAAATTGGCCAGAATGGACTCAAACTTTTGACCTTTCTGCTTCAGCCTCCCAGACACCTGGGATTACAGGCTTGTGTCACTATCCCCGGCTGTATTTTTAATTTTCTAAGGATTCTCATTACTGCTTTCCAGTATTAATCTACAACCCCATCAACAGTGTACCAGGGTTCTCTTTCCTCTACACCCTCACCAACATGTCTTCCATCTCTTTGAAAACAGCTGTCTTAACAGATGTAAACACAGTCTGATTTTGCGTGGTGAATCAAGGGCATCAGGAGGCTCCCTTCCCCACACATTCCCTAGAATATCTCCTTGGTCATGCTCAGTTTATTTCTGAAGCGCCTGACCCAGTACCCAGACAGAGGTGAAGAGCTGTCCACAGTCAGCCTGGGAGGTCCTGAGGTCCCCGAACCGGGTTGAGCTATGCCTCTAGTATGTGGCCATTCCTCCAGCCATGCAGAGCTGTCTTCAAATCCACCTGGTTGCCTTCCTGGTGAGCAAAGCGTGCTGGTTGGGGAAGGACCTATGTTGCCTGGAGTAAAGGGAGCTGCTAAGAGAGGGACTGTACTCAGTGTGTCTCCTGGGCACCCAGCTTTGGTCCTCAGGGAGAGACCTTTCCATGCTCAAAGCTCTAAAAACTAGTGAGAGAACTGGCTTCCATACCACCCCCGTCACTACGCCTGGAGGCCACCGCGCAGACTGCAAAGCTACACCGCAGAGCCACCCGACATTCACACACTCCAGAACAGTCCTCCCCTTAGCTGGGCGAGACCACAGCTCTGACTCTGTGCAGAGTAACTGCTCCGGAAATGTTTTCTTCAGCACCTCTCACTGCCTGCTTTCTAGAGTTTCCTTGTGGGGGACCTGTTCTGCTCTCCAGCCTGGCATCCCCACGGGTGGGAGGAGTGGCAGGGCTGTCCTGGCTTGCACTGAGGCTGGGCTCTGGGCCAGGACATGGATCTGTCTGGGCGAGTCCATGGGCCTGCAGGAGTCTCTGCATGAAGGACAGAGCGGACGTGGGAAAATGACATCCTGAGGCGCTGGGGGCAGGGACAAGTCACAGGCAGCAGAGTCACCAGTGAAATTTTTAAAAATACAGACTCGCACAAGTACATCCCTCATTCTGGCGCTGTGTGTGTGTGTGTGTGTGTGTGTGTGTGTACATGCAGGTGTGTGTGTACAACACAAGATGCACTGTGTTAGCACCAAAACTGGCCCTTACAGTGCTGCAGATCAGCTGCAGCAGCACTGTAGTGTGAAGGGCTCCAGAGAAAACACACAGACGTCTGCTTCTAAAGCTCCCAATTTCTCAAGGCTCTGGCTCCGTGAGCCTTCGAGGTAGCTCCAAACACCAGTAGTCTCTGCACTTCAGAGAATGCCTACATCAGGAATCCCCCCCGCTCCTCCATTATTTTGCAATAGGTTCTCACTGTGGCAGTTCAGGCTGGAGTTGAACTCACTATGTAGCCCAAGATGACCTCAAACTTGCAGCAATCCTACTATCTCAGTCTCCCTGACCCTGGGACTATAAGTGAGCTCCACAAATAGCCCGGGGACCATGGCCCCCTTGGAGTCCCACTGTGGGTGAAGAGTCCGTGTACTCACGAAAGCTGTATACAACTCATGGAATGGATGTGTTGATTTTTCTGGAAAGAGGTTCTGCTTCATCGAGTTCACAAGGGAGGATGTGAGCCTCAAAAGGTTAAGAGCTGTGGCCTCTGGAACTGCCAACTAAATACCAGGTGGGAAGAGTTTGTGTAGGATTCCGAAAGTGCTACTACGGCAAGTACTGGCTAGGGAAATGTAGGTTTTTGTTTGGGTTTTTTTTTTTTTTTTTTTTTTTTTCAGTGACTGTGATTTACCTTGAGGCATCAGTGATCTGACCAAATCCTGGTTGTGTGGCAACAATGATGTCCCACCCAGGCCTCCAGCCCATCTCACTCAAGTCCACCTCCTCCCCAGCTGAAGCTGCTGTCCCTTGCCTGCACCATGGCTGCCTCTTCTGCAATAGCTATTCTGTACTGAGTGTTTAGATGCATACCCACATGCACAAGCACCTTCTCCCCATGACAGCATCCAACACACCCATGTCCTTCATTATCCCTTGACAAGGGAATGAACACATCATAAATACATCATATCTGCTACACCTTTTTTACTATCTCTATTAAAAATGACTAACCTGGGGGGTGGGGAAATGGCTCAGTGGAATAAGCACTTCCGTGGCAAGTGCAAGGGCTTGAGTTCAATCCCTGGTTCTGCAAAAAAAAGGGACTAACCCAGTGAGATAACTTAGTAGACTTAACACCTGCTTAGGCAAGCACAGGGACCTGGGTGTGATCCTCAGCACCACAGGCTGCACCAGCCCTGCCTCTGGGTGCGCTGAGCAGGCCACCAAGACTGGGCGTGGTGGCGCATTCCTATAATCCCAGTGCAGGGGAGGCTGAAAGTGGGAGGATCACTATGAGTCCAAGCTGCACAGTGAGACCCTGTGCCAAATATATAAAACAAAAAAAGATAAAAACATAAAAATGACTAACCCAATTTCCTATGTGTTATGCATTTTATGTATGTTCCCCATGACTTATACTGTCCTAGTCATTTGCTTTACTTAGCTATCCAGTATTTGCCTGTCTCCGTTTGCTTGGTTGTGACTGCTTAGAGGACAAAGATCACTTCCAAACCCCTGTTACATAAGCCTATAAGACCCTCGGGAAGGGTCCTGGTCTGTGGCCCAACAGCACAGAAGTGCCAGGGGCACATTTCGTAAGACACAGGCACAGACAGAATGGATGCTGGGAGAAATGGGAAATGAAAGAAAGAAAAGACAAAGTTATTAATGTAGGAATTAAGCAAAGGAGCCAAATCATCAGGTTGTGGAATTAGATTCTGTAGAGGAGATGAGCCAGAAGGAGACGCCTGAACCTGTCTGTAGAAGCCAGAAGGCAGCCCAGCCTCAGAGGTGGGTGGGGCCTGGCCAAACTGCTTGGAGCTCCCAAGAGGTCCAGAGCAAGCCATGCTAGATCTGCCCATTTTCTCTCTTTTTTTCTAACCCTATTACTGTCTTTGGTTTTTTTTTTTTTTTTTTTCCGGCTTTTTTTTTTTTAAAAAACCCCTGACTGCAGTTATTATATGTGAAGCAATGTTGATGAATTTGATTTCCATAGTCTGTTTTCAAAGTAGAGCACAGGCCGAATATTTGTGAGTGGATCTGAGCACATTCCTGATTATCCCAGAGTGGCACCCATGGAGACTTGGCCATTGTCTCCACTTTTTCTCCTTTCTTCTCAGTTTAACACTGTTCTTACTTATTGGCACACCCGCCACACGTTAACCTCCCTCAGTTCCATGCAAGCAAGTCACCTGATTGTGTTATCTTGCAGTAGGGGCCCATTACATCTTAATGACTGAACTGCATTAAAGAGGATCTAGGGATACTGATTATCTGATAATGGGTACAGTATCAGTGTCCGATTTAACAATCCCACAGGTCAAGCTCAAATTAGAGAGAGTGAAAGTTGTAGAAGTTAAGGCTAATGCAACCAGCCTAAACTACACAGTGAGGCCCTGTCTCAAACAAAGCAAAAAGAAGGTAAGGTCAAACCATTTTCCTGCTATGCACAGTAGCCTGGCTAGTGATTCTAGATGCACCACTACAGCCCAGATGTAATTTTAGGGTGAATGCAATTTTAGATAAATTAATATTGTGTTGCTCATTTATCTTATCACAAGTTTAAAGTGCTCATTCATCATTCACCAAGCTTGAATGGTGTGCCTAAGTGTGGGATCCATCATTAAACCGAGCAAAAATCCCACCCTGAGAAGTTTATATCCTAGCAGAAAACAGTCCCGTCTGGGCATCATCTGTCAAGCCTTCTCTACAGGTCTGCATTCTTTTAAGTTATTAATCCTGCTTGTCCCTGGTGTTTGCATCTCTGGGCCTGAAAAGAGTGTTCTTGCCCCCTGGGTCTTTGGAGAATCTGCCTTTCTGGGCTCCAGGTCCACACCACACCTTTGTGGAGGTACCTGTACCTGTAAGAGATGGCTCCACGCTCCTGGCCTCAGCCTGGGCTTCCCAGGTGCTGGTCACAGAGAAAGGCTCAGAGCCGAGGAAGGAGAGTCTGTGTAGGTCCAGCTTAATCCATTTACTCCCACATGAGGAAACAGATCAGAAAAGCACTGGTCTTGCCACTGTCACACAGGGGTCTGGAGGTATGCCTTGGCCCCAGCTTCCAGCCCAGCACCTACCTTATTACTCTCTTCCCACAAAGCCAAAACACCAAATGGCATCCCCTCTGGAATCCAACAGGTCCAAAGAGCCAGAGGAACAGCAACTCACACTTAAAATAACAGGAGAGAGCCAGTGAGATAGCTCAGCAGACTAAGCGCCTGCTTAGGCAAGCGTGGGGACCTGGCACCACATGCTGTGTTGGCCCCGCCCCTGGGTGCACTGAGCTGGTCACCAAGTCTAGGTGTGGTGGTACACACCTGTAATCCCAGTACTGGGGAGGCTGGGACAGGAGGATCACTATAAGTTAGAGATGCATAGTGACCCAAAAAATAAATAACAAGAGACAGAGGTGAATATCTGAACACTGGGAATCCATCCAGGCTGGTATTTGATTTTTTTTTTTTTAATGTATTTAGTGCAGGGTCTACAAGGTCTCACTACGTAGATCAGATTCATAGGGATTCTCCTGTTTTCAGTCTCCCAAACACTGGGATTACAGGTGTGCACCACCACGCCCTGTCTCAATCACTGTCTCAGGGTGCCCCGGGGGCAGGGCTAGCAAGCCAGGGACTGAACCTGGTCCCTGCACCTGCCTAAGCAGGTGCTTTAGTCTGCTGAGCTATGGGGCTGGTATTTGAGTACCTTGGTGTCCATCCTCCTGCCACTGCTGACAGGATGAAAGTCAGGCAGGCCCTGGTGTGGTGAATCCTAGAAGCCCAGCGACTCTGTCCCAACTGCAGTTCAGTGACAATTCATAAGAATTTGAACATCTGTGTTCCATAGATAATCCATTTACATAACTCTGTCATTTCTTTCTGAGTTTACCAGGGTGATGAGCAGAGTTTGAAAGGGTCCAATGTTGTCACAGCTGGGCTGGACTAAGCGAAGAGGAAAGAATCTTTCCAGGGCCCTTTCACTATTGGGGACCAGGGCTACATCTACATGAGCCAGCAGTGCTGATCCATTGGGTCAGAGAGACCAGGAACCCAGGAAGCTCGAATTTGTCTCTCACCTGAGATTGCCCTTAGAGAACCCTGAAAGTTAAAATTTTAATAAGAAACCATATGATCCAAGACACCTATGCATAATTCATTGGCTTTTTCTTTTTTTTGTATTTTAGGGAAGGATCTACAGGGTGTTCAGGGTCTCACTACTAGATCAGACTCATAGTGAATCGCCTGTTTACAGCCTCCCAAGAGCTAGGATTACGGCGCACGCCACATCCAGTCTCAATTGCTGTCTCAGCGGGAGGTGGGGGGCCCGGCACAGCAGGCCTGGGGATTGAACTCCTGGCCCCTGTGCCTGCTTGCAGGTACTTTAATCTGCTGAGCCATTTGGCCAGCCCTCATTGACTTTTTCAGTCCTTACCAGCTAATCAATTAGTGGTTAAACAACAGTATGGGTTGGTGTCAGATTTAATTTCTTTACATACCAGTTTTATGTCTTGGAGAAAGATCCTTAACTTTTTCTGAGCCAGTTCTCCACCCATAAAACCAATAAAACTTGCCTGCTGTGCTCTCTAGGTTGTGAAAATTAAGTGAGCAAGCAACAAATTTATTTTTTTATAAATCGTGAGGCACTGTAAAATCTTAATTATCATTATCAATTAGCATTCAACTTCACCTTGCAAATTAAACTCCATCTTAAATTTAGTAGTGAGATGAACTTAAAACTCTGCTTTGGGAAGGGTACATGTTACTGATGTCAATTTTAAAAATACAAAATACAAAACAAATTTCTGAAGTTGCAATTATGTGCATGAAAATATTTTCTGTATGTAATATCTTGGGCCTGGAGATGGATCAGTGGAATAAGCACTTCCCTGGCAAGTGCAAGGGCCTGAGTTTTCAATTCCGGGTTCCAGGAAAAAAAAATTATATATATATATATATAAAATTTCTTTTCCTCATCACAATGAAAGCTTTAAAAAGAACCACTAGGCTGAGGGTTTTTTTTTCTTCCATTTTTTATTTATTTATTTATTTATTTATTTATTTATTTTGCAGAACTGGGGTTTGAACTCAGGCCCCTGCACTTGCCAGGCAAGCCCTTATTCTACTGGGTCATCTCCTTGGCCCCTCTTCCATACTCTAAGACGCAATTTTGACTCAGTTGCTACAGCCCATGTTCTTCTCAGTAGCCATTGCCCATCCTTCCCAGGGCTCACACATTATGATGACTAAGAAAATCTCACTCCTTTGGACCCTGTACTTCAATTTTCCATCACAGAAATGTTTATTACTTGGTCCCATGTTATATGAAAAGCAAAGCTTTGCAACTTGCAGTCACTTTCATCCAAAACTGATTCCACAGATTTGGCTGCCTGGACAGGTTGATGGATGGGCAGAGATCCATATAACACGCAGGACTGAGGAATAGCCTTAGAGTACAATCATTCTTAAAATCCACATCTGCCAGCCTCCAAGGTATAATTAACATTATTTTATTTTATTTATAAAATTGTAGCCTGTGAAACCCTGCCCTTGGGTGTTAGTTGAGAAAATGAGCATATTATAACACATAAAATATTATGGAACAACAAGTTATAGCTTATACTAATTAAACATGAGAACTCATAAAATAGTCTTATTGCCAGACTGCTGGGAGAGGAGCAAAGCCCTTTAACCACCAAGCCTCGGACACATTAAAGAGGTTTTCCTTAGCTGCTCAAGAGACCTGGGCATCGGTGGAGGGAAGAACAGGGGAACAGCAAGCTTTCCGGGGAGCAAATCACTCCCCAGCCAGGCTCACAAAAGGTCCCCAAGTAAGGTAATAAGCTAGGGCTGCCCCCAAAACCACAGCCAGGCAAGGTCGTATTTGATGCCTAAGATGTGTAGTCCAACTTCAAGTCATCAACTGAAGCCTTCCCTGCTTAATTTTCCTGTCAGTCTTATGTGATGTCATCCTTTTCATTTTCCAAAATAGGCAAAATGATAATATGTAAAACCAGAGCCTTGAAACCTAGACAAGTACCCTACCATTAACCTATGCCTCCAGCACCCCAAGCTTTTTTATTTTTTGGTTCAGTTTTGTTGTTGTTGTTTGTTTGTTTTGGTCTCACTATACAGTTCAGGCTGGCCTTGAGCTCACTTTATAGCCAAGGCTGGTCTTGAACTTGCAATGATCCTCCTGCCTTAGCCTCCCAAGTGCTGGGATTACAAGTATGAGCCACCACACTGGCCTGGTTCAAAATGTACTGCTACTTACCTATTCCATGTATACAATTCATAACACTAAAAATACATATTACAAATAAAAGTACACATATGTAAAAGTATATGCACACACCAGTGCATTATATACATGCACCCACATGTCAGAGGTGCAACAACATGGGGAAACAATTTATCTATAATCCAAAATACAGGCTCAGTCCACTATGTTTCCTTAACATCAGAGTGTACTCTAAGTTTTCTTTAAGCTTCTGCAGTTTTGCATTGCTATCAAAATATTTTTGGAAATTCTGTAGTGTTTCTCCTTTTCCCTTGGCTTCTTATTGCTGGCAAGGACTAAGCCCCAAAATATCTTCCCTTGGGGACACTGAAATAACGGTCTCAAAGCAGCTGCTCGATCTATAGCTATTCAGAGATTGGGGACAAATTTCCAAGGAAGGCCACTTGTAACTGAGACCAAAGCCCAACCTCATAAGACTTTGAGAGCCCAGGTGCGTGTGTGGTTTTCATCTTTCTGGATCCTCTCATTTTCATTTGCGATTCTGTCTGCTGTTTCACTTCTCTTTCTTCTCTCTCTTTGTCTCTGTCCCACCCCTCCTCAGGGTTTTATTTTAGATGTGCAGAAAGAAATCAGCCAGCCCCCTTCCCCAGGCCCTGGAACCTTTTTCTCTTCGCTAACTTCCCCAAAGCTCCCTTCCTGTCATGGTGCATGGCACTGGGTTCCTGTCATCCTGGACCACCTCCCTCAAGAGCAACTTCAGGGCACATCTGGTGGATGAAGAGGGACAAGCACAGCTGCCTGGTGGCTTGCACTGAGGCCTCCTGCAGACCAGCAAGGCCTGGGGCCCATTCTGTGGCCCCAGGGCGTCCTCTGTGCTGGAACACAAGCCATGCACCTTGACCTCAGCAGTTCCCATTCCAGAATCACCTGGGAATTTTTTTTACAAATTTTTACCTTTATCAAAAAATTGTTTCCAAGCAAAAACAAAAAAAACCTTTGTTCAGGCCCATTGAGCTGAATCTCTGGGCCTGTGCCGGGGCGGCACAATTTTTTTTAACAGCTCCCAGATGACTCTATTGAGCTGCAGGGCTAAGAACCTCTGCTGTAGATTCCGCTCATGGAAGTTATCCAACCCCGAGCTCACTCCCTTCCTTCCAAGCACACCCCAGGAGATTCCTCTGCCTGTTCTCACACCAGAGGTTTCTGGGAGCCAGGAAATCAAGTCAGAAGGCTTGGGAACACAGGGAGAGAAAGGAAGCGGCTGAAAAGAGAGGAGGTGCCACGGTGGCAGAAGCGGTGTGTGGGGCCCTCCGTCCCCTCTCCACACGTGGACTCCACAGCTGGTGGACACAAAGCCTCCTCCTCTGCCAGAGCCTGAGAATCCTTGGACATGGGGGACGTGACACTGGCAGTGTCATGATAGCAGTTTCTTTCACTCTGGGATGGGAGAGGGGAAAACACAGGTGCTGGGGGCTCAGGAATTGAGATTGGGAGACTCTGGGGAGGAGACCGAGGTGCTGTGATCTCCTTTGTCCAGCTGGCAAAGGACAATTGTAAAACTAAGTCACATCTATGCTGCAAGGGGCGGGATACAATAACAAATATGATTTCACATGCAGGGGAGCTGGAGAGGCACGCAGCTGCTTGTGTACATGACACAATCCATTCCTGGTCACACCAAGGCCAGCGACAGTGCTAGCTGGGGGGCAGGAGGGGGGCTCAGACCTCCAAAGCCCCAACTGCTCACCTCACAGTTAAGAAAGAATAAGCAAGGCCCCTCTTGGAGCCCGGAGCTCACACACGGCCCTCTCTGGGATTTGGACACCCCTGGTTGCTTAGGCAACTGGTGAGCCCCTCTGAAGTTTCTAGGCCAGTGGCCTGCTGGGAGAGGGGCCTGCCCTGCTGCTGAGCTCCTGCTCAGAGCTTCTTGGCCATCTGCCTGCCTTCCTCTGGCACGCTGGAGTTTCTGTTGCACTCTTGGCTCGTTCTAAGCAGGACTGTCTCCCTGCCTCCACCCCTCTTTCCGTCTGTCTCTCTCCCTCTCCCCAGATGTCTTGGAGCTTATGTGGGAAGAAAGCATGAGCTTACAGCCTAGCAGGGGCTTTCAAGACAGCCTCCCCATGCCGCTTTAGGAATCTGCTGCCCCTAGGACAGGAGGGGACCAAAGGGAGGGTGAAGCTGCTCTGCCTTCTCCGATGAGCAGCTGAGTGGCTCTGAGTCCCCCCATCCCACCCCACACCACCCTCTGATTCGTGGGCTTTCAAAACTCAGGCCCTTGCCCTTGGAACAGCCATAGTTAAGGCAGGTGAGCAGTATGGATGAGCTCCCACCAGGGAGGAACCAGGGGCTTTTTTTTTGGTATAGGGTCTCACTACGCAGCTCAGACTCATAGAGATCCTCCTGTTTTCAGCCTCCCCAGTGCTGGGAATATAGGAATGCACCACTATGCCCAACTCAGTGGCTGGCTCAGTGACCTGAGAGCAGGGCCGATGTGGCATGAAGTGCTGGGGATCGAACCCCTGTCCCTGCACTTGCTTAAGCAGGCACTTATTCCACTGAGCTATCTCACCAGCCCTGGGGATTTTGTATCTTCTTGTGCAATGAAAATCCTCCTGTCATGCAACATCGGTGCCTCCAACCTAAAGAAGCTTCCTTACTTGGAATGTGGGGTTCTGTATCTGTCTTTGTCCGTCTCTCTGTCTCTCTCTGTCTGTCTCAGAAATTCAAGCAAGCTGTGCATAATGGTGCATACCTTTAATGCCAGCACTTGGGAGGCTGAGGCAGGATTGCTGTGAGTTCAAGGCCAGCCTGAAGTACATAGTGACACCTCCCCAAAAGAGAGAGAGAGAGAGAGAGAGAGACAGAGAGAGAGAGAGAGACAGAGAGAGAGAGAGAGACAGAGAGAGAGAGACAGAGAGAGACAGAGAGAGACAGAGAGACAGAGAGACAGAGAGAGACAGAGAGAGACAGAGAGAGAGATAGAGACAGAGAGAGACAGAGACAGAGAGACAGAGACAGAGAGAGAGACAGAGAGAGAGACAGAGAGAAAGAAATTAATTCAAACAAAGACCCACGGCTAGAGATGTCTGATAAAGAAGGCTCACTGTGCCCCACTGCTGATCCAATGTGCCTTGAGGCCTATGTGGTCATGGCCACTCCCTCCTGCACCCAAGCCAAGAGCAAACTCCCCGGGACAAATGTGTGTGCCTCTCTACTTTAAGAATGTTTCTAAATGAAATGCATTTGCGTTCTGATCTAATATTCAGACCCAGACACGCCTGGACTACCAACTGTGATATGGCTTGAAAACTTTCTGGGATGATCCTGGGCTGGCAGTAGGAATGCCCTCCAGGCTGATCCTCCCACTTGAGACTGGCAGGAAACTCCCTGCCTGGAATAAATACTCCTGCTGCAGGGGCTGCTTGCCACTCTCAGTTTTAGAAACCAGAAAAACATGAAATGTAGAAAGGCCTCTGGTTCAACCCATCCCACCCAGGCCTGGCCTGAGGAAAACTAGGACAGGGGCCAGGAAGGCCAGGCCAGGTTCCCAGCCCAGCCCACTCCTGTGAAAGCCAAGGACCTTGATCTGTAGCTCGGAGTAGACAGAAGTAGCTCAGGGCATGAATGAACTGAAGTCTTTTTATACAACTTAGCACAGAGGAAATCAGAGATTAACGTCAAGGAGTCAATGTAGTAATCATCCTGATAGTAATGTGATTCTTTCCTTTTGTTTTTGTTTCTTAATTTTTGAGACCGTCTCACTATGCAGCAGTTCTCCTACCTCAGCCTCCAAGGGCTGGATCACCTGTGTGTACCGCCACACCTGACTGCTGCTAGGTTCCTTGTACTACCTGTGCTGCTTCAAGGCTCTGCGACCTTGGGTGAGTCAGCTAACCTCTGTCTTTCTTTACTATAAAATGATGATCATTGTGCCCTGTGCCCTGTGCCCTGGGCTCAGGCTCATCTAAGAACCAGATGAGATCACATGAGAGCTTCTGTGGAAATAGGAATCTGATTTGAAACCCACAACACCTATTTATTCTAAACAGATACGAGGGCAGGCCAGATAGCTCAGCGGATTAAAGCGCCTGTTTAGACAGACATGGGGGCTGAGATTTGATAGCCCCCCCCCACATGCCTTGCCAGCCTTCCCCCTGGAGTACATTGAGATGGCAATTGAGACTGGGTATGGGGGCATGGGCCTATAATCCAGCTCTTGGGAGACTGTAAACAGGTGGATCACTCTGAGCTTGATCTAGTAATGAGACCCTGAACACCCTGTAGACCCTTCCCTAAAAAATGCAAAATAAATAACTCTAAAAAATAAAATACATTATAAAAATTATATTTAAAAAACCAGATATAGCACCTAAAGATTATGCCTAGTAGACAGGGTCTTAGTTACCTACTGATGACTAACTGTGTGAGATTGGGTAGTTTGTGCCACGTGATAGTTTTCTTGGAATATTCTGAAATGTTGCCAGGGAGGTACAAACAGGCTCCCGACAGGAAAGCAGTGACCATGGCCCTTGCGGAAGAGAGTGAACATTCACCTAGAATGTGCTATAGTTTCAAGGGTTCTCAAAAGGTGTTCTGCACAACCCAGAATGGGTGGAGTGAAATTTAATTAAAATACATAAAAAGCATGTCTCTTCTCATTAAATGCAGTAAGCGCCACGATTTGTGAGCAAGCTGTTCAATGAGTGCAGAAAAACATTTCCCTCCAGCTCCAGCTAGCAAGATGTCAAGGCAGGAAAGCAGATTTCCGGTTCCCCTTCTTGACCCCATTGGGATGTGTGACCCTAATTCTCACCACCCCATTTCCTTAGGTCCTCTGCAGGGACTGAATCTACCAATTTCAGTGAACCTCACACAGACAATTTTGATGCACCGCAGCACCTGTAATAGAGAGGACCATGTTGTGAGACTTCAGATTTACTTTTAATTCCATCTTTCACAGACTGGACTGAAGCCATGGCAACTTAACACTAGCGGGAAATTCAAGGGCCCTGCATATTGTAAACATTTTTCTCTCCCCCTGTCAGATCATACTAAGGCATCTCTGCTTCTATCGGGGTGGCTTTCAGACCACAGGAAGGGTTTGTCTGTACTAGGAGAAGGGCAGTGGAAAGGACAGCCGGAAGCCGGCCTCCCTGAGCACCTGGAGATGCAGGAGGAAGGTGATGAGATTGTGCGTTTGTTCACCACACACTTGATAAGTGCTATGGAGCAGGAAGGTGTTTCACAAGACATGTAAAAGCATCACAAATTATATTCACTCGTTCTTAAGTGACTGTCACTATACACATTGATACATAAATTTACCTATTTATATTTATCACTTATTCTGCAATATGTTTTCAGAGATAGTAGCAATATCACTATTAATTATTATTTCTGTTCTCACAACAAAAGCTTTAAGGCGCCTTTGATCTCTGTTTTACAGATAAGAGGCTTAAGAAGATTAGGGAACCTGCCCCATGTTCCACAGCTACTTTGTGTTCCACATAGCTAAGCATTGTGGCACACACCTGCAATATCAGCCCTCGAGGCTGAGGCAAGAGGATCACCTCAAGCTCAATGCCAGCCTGGGCTACCCAGTCCCCCAAAATAGAACAAAATGAAAGAAAGCAAATTCCAACCCATGTATATTTAATTCCTAACTCCAAGTCTTTGCTGTTCTCCAGTATACTCACCTGAGCCTAGCAACCTTTGGGAAGCTGAGGGTTGAATTAGTCCCTGAAGGCGTAGTATGACTTGGATGGCCTTGGATGGAGGCAGAAGGAGCAGGGTGTAACCCAAGTTGCCAAGCTCATGTCCCCAGGACCCCAAATACGACCCATGACATGGAAGAAGTTCAGTATGTGTTTCATAAATGGATGGGTGAGTGGGTAAGAAACAGCATACATGAAGGGACAGAGGCAGGTCTCAGACTAAAAGCCAGGGAAGGGGCCACAGAAAGTGGAAGGGGAAAGGGTCGAACCAGACTGCCGCAGTGTTCATTCCGTCAGCAGTGGAGGTCAACTAAGCCAGAGAAAACCATTACACAGCAGGCTGACGGAATTCTTCAGGGAGCAGTTTAATGTAGTTCTTAGAGCCGCTAGGAGGGAATTCCTTATGCTGTGCCTGTCCAGGCAAAGCTGTGGTCTGTCTTGATGTGCAGGTGGGGAGAGGCAGAGGGACCAGCATGAGGGAGGGTGATGGTAGGGACCGCAGCAAGGATGTAGGAACCGCGAGGGAGAGCCTGGGGCTCTGACTCAGAAGGGAAGGGAAGTGTCTAGCGGAGACTCGGGGCTTAGCTAAAGGACAAGACCCGTCTCCCGTGACTGAGTCACCGACAGGAAGAGAAGACAGTGGGTTCCTCTGTTGTCCGCACATGAGTGCTCAGATGCAGAAATACTCTGAAAATACTGGGCTCAGCTCTACTGTACAAATGACTGCTTTTTAAAAATCTTTTGGATGTGGTAGTACACACCTGAAACCCCAGCACTCAGGAGGCTGAGGCAGGAGGATTGCCATGAGTTGGAGGCCAGCCTAGGCTACATAGTGAGTTTAGTGCCAGCCTGAACTACATTTTGAGACCCTGTTTCAAAAAAAAAACAGCAAAAAAATCTTTGGTCATCAGGTCACAGGAACTGGCTACAGCCCTGAGCTATAGATGGAAGTGCTTTTAATGATCTTCATTGGACTGAGAGGGGGAAAAAAAAACCCTCAAATTATAGTAGTTCCTTTGCCAAACTCAGGTGATCCTTTGCTAGTAAGATTCATGAACCGTAAGGAAGCACTGCTGCCAGGACTGTCCCAGCCAGGTGGCAACTCTACTGGGAATACTGCACACCTTCCTCCGGGGAGAGCCCCACAGACAGCCGAGACCCGGTGCCCAAGACTGAATGCTTCTCAAACAACACGTTGACTTCACTTTCTAGAAACAGGGAGAGCTCTGACTTTATACCCTCCACAAAGGTGAAAGGTGACTCTGCATCTTCTAAAAATTGCTAGAAGAAATAAGGTGTGGTGACACACGCCTGTAATCTTAGCACTGTGGCAAAATGAAGCAGGAGGATTACAAATTAAAATCCCAGCCTGGGCAATTCAGCAATATCCTATCTTTAACGGGCTGGGTTCGATCCCCAGGCCTGCCGTGCTGCCCTGCTTCCCTGGGCGTGCTGAGACAGCAATGGAGACTGGGCATGGTGGCACACGCCTGTAATCCCAGCTGTTGGGAGGCTGTAAACAGACAGATCATGATGAGTCCAATCTAGTAGTGAGACCCTGAACACCCTGTAGACCCTTCTCTAAAAAAAAAAAAAAAAAAAAAAAAAAAAAGAAAGAAAGATAGAAAGAAAGAAAGAAAAGAGTTTTGCCTTTAAGAAATGTACCTCAGGATTCTGAAAGGTCCGCAGTATTCTTTTTTTGGTGGGAAGGTCTCTCTATAAAGTTCAGGTTGGCCTTGAACTCACTACATAGCCCAGGCTGACTCTGAACTCATAGTGATCTTCCTGCCTTGGCCTCTGAATTCTAGGATTACAGGAGTATGTCCTCACACCTGGCTGGGGTTGGTAGTATTCTACAAACAAAAGAAGATTGGAAAACACAGACACACAGATGTCCATTCAACAAGCGTTTACTGTGTGCCTGCTATAATCAGGCATGTTTCTGGCACTAAAACACTTAAGTGAATGGGCTAGGAAGATAGCTTGGCAGTCTAAGCGCCTACCTGGCAAGTGCAAGGACCCAGGTTCAATCCCCAGTACCTCATGCCATGCTGGCTCTGAAACTGGGTGTGGTGATGCATGCCTATAATCCCAGTGCTGGGGAGGCTGAGACTGGAGGATCATTACAAGTCCGAGCTGAGTAGTGAGGCCCTGTACCAAATAAATAAAATTTTTTTAAAAAAGTTTTAAAAACATTCAAGTGAACAACACAGGCAGTTTTGCTTTCATGGAGCTTCCCTTCTAGTAGAAAAAGACAGCTCATAAACAATAAAAATAATCCATAAATTCATAGATTATTAGGTGACATGTGCTGTGAAAAACAGTCGAGTGTGGAGGCTGGGGCAGTGTCGCAGTTTTACACGAGATAGTCAGAGCAGCTTTGTTGAGATGGTGACATTGGTCAGAGAGCTGGGGGAGACAGCCTGGCTGCCATTAGCTACCATACAGTACTCACAGGTCAAGGTTTTCTTAACGAGGTAAAAGCAGTGCACTGACGGGGCATGGTGCCACAGGCCCGCAAGGCCAGCCCTTTGGGAGGCTGAGACAGACAGACTGCAAGTTCAAGCCTAGTCTGGACAATTAGGTGAGATCCTGTCTCAGGATTTTTTTTTTAAATGTATTTCGTAGAGGGTCTACAGGGTCTCACTACACAGATTAGATCTGTAGCGATCCTCCCTGTTTTTCAGCCTCCCAAGCACTGGGATTATGGGCGCACAACACCATGCCCAGTCTCAGTCGCCATCTCCGTGTGCCCTGGGGACGGGGCTGGCACAGCAGGACAGGTCAGGATTAAAATAAAGAAACAAACAAATAAAAAGGCCAGGTATGGTGGCACACACCTGTAATCCTAGCATTTAGGAGGCTGAGGCAGGACAATTGCTGCCTGGGCTACAAAGTGAGTTCAAAGCCAGCCTGAACTGTACAGTGAGACCCTATCTCAAAGAAAGAAAAAAGAAGAAAGAAAGAGAGAAAGAAAGAAAGAAAGAGAAAGAAAGAAAGAAAGAAAGAAAGAAAGAAAGAAAGAAAGAAAGAAAGAAAGAAGAAAGAGAAAGTCAGGAAGAAAGTGAATACCAAACCAAAGCAAAGCAAAACCAAGATAAAAAATTAAAAGGGCCTGGGAATATAGTTCAGTGCAAATGTCCTGGGTTCAATCTCTAGTCCTGCCAAAAGAAAAAAGAAAAGAAAGCAAAGCAGAGAGAAAAGCATGTGTTTGTCTGGGATAAGCAGAACTGGGGAGGAAGTGTTGTGTCATACAGCTAATCAGTCACACATTTTGCACATTTGCATTTTAATAACAAAAGCAATTATAAATCTTACTTCTGCTGAGGGAGGAAGTGTTAAAATAGCATCCCCTGGTCTTATGGGAATAGCTGATGTTCTTGGCTTGGCGCAGCCCGCTGCGATCCGTGGAGGAATGCACCGCACTGCCCAGCCACCATCACCCCTGGGCACCTACTGGAAGGCTTCAGCTGCGTGGTCACCAACCGATTCAACCAATTATTTGATGACGAATCAGACCCTTTGGAGATGCTGAAGGCAGCAGAGAACAAGAAAAAATGGGGCCCCAGCGTCAAGAGCTCACGCCATGGCTCAGACCAACTCCAGCGTGGTGGGCAAGGAGCCCAGAAGGACCGTAAGACCCCACTGCCACCAAACGTCGGTGTGGCAGACAAGAAAAAGGAGGTGCAGCCACCGTGGTGCTGAAGAAAGAAGGAATAAGGCATGTTGGAAGAAGATCCGATCAACAACTTCAGGAAGAAGGGAAAATAATGCATAAGAGACTGGAACGGCGACCACCTTGTGAAAGATTTGAAAAACCACTTGAAGAAAAGGCTGGGCCCGGAGAGATGGCTCAGTAGAATAAGCACTTCCCTGGCAAGTGCAAGGGTCTGAGTTCAATCCCCAGTTTTGAAAAAAAAAAAGTTCAATCCCCAGTTCCACCAGAAAAAAATAAATAAAATAAAATGAAAAGTAATTCAGTAAAATGCATATAATTTAAAAAGAAAAGAAAAGGCTGCCCTTGGGCTGGCCAAATAGCTCAGAGGATTAAAGCACTCGCAAGCAAGTGCAGGGACCCTGGACCTGCCATGCTGGCCCTGCCCCCGGGGTGCACTGAGACAACAGGTGCCTGCCTGTAATCCCAGCTCTTGGGAGGCTGTAAACAGGCGGATCACTATGAGTCCGATCTACTAGTGAGACCCTGAACACCCTGTAGACCCTTCCCTAAAAAATACATAAAGAGAGAAAGAAAAGGGTGCCCTAGTATAAGAACTCAAAAGAAGAAATAAAAATTGAAAGGTATAACACAGTTAAATTGAAAGCAAGAACTTAAGGTTTAAACAACAAAGAGAGAGAAAGGAGAAAAATTAGAAAATATGGCAGGGACCAAACCATACATTTATTTAAACAAGATGGTTAAGGAAATGTTCCTAAGAGTCTCTATCAGCTTTTTGAAAACAGTGGTTAGTGGGTAGAATTCTCACCCTGACTAACCCTATATGCTGATATCTGTGAACTAAACAACTACACTGAGGATAGCGATGTGTAATACTAAAACCATGCTTGAACTACTTGTCATTTTGGCCTTCCAAATGCATACTGCTTCTAATGTCATACCAATTATTGCTATGCTCTCTTTAATTTTTTAAAAGATAATAAAAGAAAACAAGAGACAAGAAAAAAAAATGTCATAGGATTGTCCTGCTACAATGTTGTATATGGTTTGATTTCTAAATTTCTGTGTAAAAATGTCTAATTGTTTTTTCACATTCTATAGGGATTTAAATTTTAGAATATTCATGGTTGCTAGAAAACAGCAGTCCCATGTTATATCTAAGGTGTTTGATATTGAGACAGATAGTGATGTTCAACTCAACTGCTTCTGTTCCAGGGTAATAATATCATTAAGCTTCTCCTCTGGATGTTTAACAACTAAAGTTTGCAGACCAAAAGTTAGAGAAATAGAAAGCTACAAGGATAGCCAATATTTTTGCCCTAGAACTTCAAGGTCAGTGAGGACTCAGGACATAAGAGAACCTGTGCTGTAACATCTAGTAACTTAGTGGCATCCCCAATATCCTGATCCAAGAGATTATGGGGTTACAGAGGAAAGTGAACAATGATGTATAGTGTGCCTAAGGAGGAGAGTCACCTAGAGAGAAAAAATTCTCTCAGGTTTTCACAGAGAGAAAATTGGTCAAGCAATGGCTGTGACTCATCCATATGGCTGACACTGACAAAAGATTACAAACTGCTATACATGGTTCCAGTGTAAATCCTGAGGGGATTTGACTGACCTTGTCAGATACAAAAGTTACATTCTTAGTTATGTAAGTCTTGCTTTAACTTGGTCTTAACCATCCAGCAGAAAAGTGTAATCATGAGGTATAAAAAGTAAAGCTATATTAATATGCTGAGCTGTAAAATGTTCAAGTCAATGACTTTGGACATTTGCCAGTTGTGTTGATAACTCACTACTATTACGGACTATTGGACTCTTTTGGGTTATTTTGCTGAATTCAAGTACCTACAATCTTTAGACTGGTTTCAAGAATGAAAAGGTCCTTTAAAGACTTCTCCAAATACAGCTTCTCTAACTGCAGAAGAACACCTATCTCTGAGAACAACAACAACAACAACAACAAAAAAAAAAAAAAAAAAAAAAGGAGGATATTTTGGGAGCCATGAAGCGAGGAAATGGATCAAATACGTGCAGGTGGGACGTGGCCCAGGGCCTAAAGCAAACAAGCGACCTCACTCCTGAGATGAGCATCCTGTCTGGTTAAGGTTAGCTATCAGCTTCTAGGCAACCTAGTGTCATGTGCTTCACAAAAGTGTAAAGGACAGATTTGTTGTGAAAAAAAAAAAGGAAGAAAAAAAATATATATGTATACAGAAGAGAGTTAGGATAGATATACAGCTACTTTCTCTTAGTACACTGAGAATAAAACTTTGTACTAATATTGTTTAGACAAGATAACATGTCTGCATCTTGTCCTCTGAATAACTACTATGAAGACAATAATATGCAATGTATTAATTACTGTAAATGTCCTACTAACCTGTTTTAAAACTGTTTCATTGTTATTTTATCTTTTTTTCTCATTAAAATGAATAATTTCATTTTTTAAAAAAAGGGGATAAGGAGGAGAATTTTCAGTTGATAGACCCCTTATTGACCAGCCTATCTGAGGGCGTGGTGCCCTTGGAAGAGGAGGTGGCCGTGGCCGTGGCATGAGCAGAGGAGATGGGTTTGATACTGGTGGCAAGCGTGAATTTGATAGGCAGAGCGGAAGCAATGGATCTTCTTCACATTGCAGTGGCCTGAAGCATGAGGACAATCAAGGAGGCAGCGGATCTCACCACTGGGGAACTGTCCAAGGCAAATTAACTGACTTGGATCAATCAAATGTGACTGAGGAAACACCTGAAGGTGGCAGACCCTAAAAATAAAGAGAACAAAGTTGAGGAGGTTAAGAAAGAGGGTCCAAAAGAGATGACTTTGGATGAGTGAAAGGCGATCCAAAATAAAGACTGGGCGAAAGTAGTATTTAATGTCCAGAAACCAAACCACTGCCGATGGGCAGTGGAAGAAGGGATTTGTTCTTCATAAATCAAAGAGTGAAGAGGTTCACGCTGAAGACTCCATGATGAAGCATCACTTCTGGAAGCCTGCAAATAATATTGCGTCTCAGCTGGAGATCAACTTTGGAGACCTTGGCCGCCCCAGACATGGTAGTAAGGGAGGGCGAAGTGGACAAGGGCGCGTGGGGGAGGAGGGCGTCCGAGCTGCGGCAGCAGGACTGACAAGTCGAGTGCTCTGCCCCGGATGTGGATGACCCGGAGGCCTTCCCAGCTCTGGCCTAACTGGACACCTAGAGACACCCAGTTCCTTGGCAGACCCTCTTATTCAAAATTTTGTGCATGCTTATGGATCCCAAACAACTAAGAAATTTAAAAAAAAAAAAGACTGTCATTCACACCATTCACACCTAAAGACTGAATTTTATCTGTTTTGAAAATGAACTTCTCTCGCTATATAGACGTTAACAAATATGGTAGTCAGTTTTGTATTTAGCAATGTATTGGTAACAGGGATGTTTTCATAATTTTCAGAGATTATGCATTCTTCATGAATACTTTCGTATTGCTGCTTGCATGTATGTATTTCCAAACTTGAAATATGGCTGCGAACAGTGTGTACCAGTTTAAAAGCTTTCACTTCATTTGTGTTTTTTACTTAAGGATTTAGGTGTTCCCCCAATTACAAATGGTAAATAGTGGACATTCTATTGGTTTTAAAGCCTGCTTTGCATTTTCACTCACAGTCAACTGGAACATGTAAACTTTGATTTGTCAGGTTTTATGCTGTGTGGAGTACTAAGTACTTTATGTATTTTAACTTAGTTTTAATACTTTCATTGTGGGGGAGAGATCTTTTTTCACTTTTCATGGTAACTGTTCTATATATAAATCTTTATATACAAAAATATCAGTACTTGAGCAAAAAAAAAAAAAATAGCATACCCTAAGTCCTTTTATCATCATCATCATCATCATCATCATCATCATCATCATCATTATATTTATTTGAGACAGGGTCTCGCTGTGTACTGCAGGCTGGCCTCAAACATTCTGCAGCCCAGGCTGGCCTCACGCTCACAGTGGTCCTCCCACTTCAACCCCCCCAAGCACTGGGATAACACATGCACCACCATGCCTGGCCCTGAATCCTTTTGACATGAGAACGTTCTCTCTGTTAAACTCTGGGCCTGCTTGCTGATGTCACTCTCCCGCTCTTTCTCTGAGAACACAGTAACCAATGATATTTTATCAAAATTTAAAAACACAAACCAAATATTCATAGGTCATAATTCATAGCCACCAGCGAGTCTTAGCATTCCTTCAGTAGAGTATAAGAGGAAGGGCTGGGGGTGCAGCTCGGCTGCAGGGAACTTGGTTAGACTTTGAAAAATCCTTGGTTTGGTGGACAGCGCAGAAAAAAAAAGAAAAAGCTAGTTTTAAAAAATTAAACCAAGTATTGTATAAAAGTTATGCCGCTTCTCTTTGCCAGATAAACAATCAGCAGTCCTACTCCTCACCCGCCAACCTGTACCTCCCCATTGGTATTATACTTATGGCTTTTATCTGGAACAAAAAGAGGCTGGGGATTATGAACTGGATAAATCTGACCGTAACAACTTACATTTGAGTTCATGTTGTGGACACTGTAAAGTTCCAGAGTCCAAACTAGTGTATTTATTTTTAAGACTCTTGAATCCCAAAGGTCTCTCAAAGGGAGATGATCGTACTGGTCCACAGGTCAGGGGTTGACTGTGATCAGAACCCACTTCCAGAAAGTGCGCATGCCCCGCTTTCTAGATTCCTAAACTACAGGATGTGTCTGAGAAATCAAAATTCCATGGCTGTTCACTGCCGCTCAGGGCTGAGCTCAGAGACGCAGCCCCCGCCACATCCTAGTCTCCAGCTCCCTGCGGCCTGGTCCTTGCTTCCCACCTCGCTCATGCAGCGCAGCATGGGCTTCTAGAACCAGCGTGTGCGGCCCTGGTGCTTGAAAGCTCATGTGAAAAGAGCTCAACTTCTGCTTTTGGGGGATTTACTGACAGTTACTTTATTTCCTTTTCTTCTATGAAGCAATTCTGTTTCCACAGAAGAACATGATCAACAAATGACAAATCAGAAAAGCAGTGGTCATAAGCCCCACCAAACGTGGACAGAACCAAGTCTCACCAGCAGTATGTTGGAAGCCCTGCCGGAACACAAACAAAGCAAAAGCTATCTTTAGAAAGAAAAAGCAGCATAGTTTAACAGTGACTTAAACAGGTGGGAAACAGTTTGTACCTTAGGCAAAAATACCACACACCACTGGGCATTTAAGCATTGTAGCATGAGGTTAGCGTTACGCTTGTTTCTTTTCCACATCTTTTGTGATGCTCAAGCCCAGGCCTTGGTCTAGAACTGGTATATCCAGTCCAAGCACAGTAGGAAACTGAAGCTTTCCTTCAGACATTTTCACTTTTACCTGTCCTTGCTCAAGGTTCCGTGGAGGGGGGGCAGGGGAGATGGCTCAGTGGAATAAGCGCTTGCCTGGCAATCGCAAGGGCCTGAGTTCAATTCCCAGTTCCATAAAAAAAAAAAAAAAAAAAAAAAGTTCCATTTGTGCCTTTCTACATCCATTGTGCAAGTGTAGGTCTCACGATAGCCTCCCCTTATTATGTAGGTGAATTAACCCGGATGCGATGGAGTGACCGGAACTAGAACTTGAGGCCCCTGACTCCAGCTGGTGCTCTTGCCCAGTGTTAGTCAAGTGATTCATGGAAGGCAGAAGGCTCATTTTGCAGCTTCTGACACCCCCTGGCACCCCAACTTCTCTCACTCCCTTGATGCCTGCCACATCGAGCCCCACACAGGCCCGTGCCACTGCTCTAGTCTGCACTTGTATCCAGTGTCTCTTCTCTGTCCATCGCCTGAGCCTGAGTGCTGCCTGTCTCCCTCAGAGGGCTGGCATTGATGGTATTTACCTGGTCACCCTGGGCACTGGCCAACACGAGGGATGCGGGGTCCAGCTGGCACAGACAGTGGGAGGTCCGAAGGATCCAGGAAGCCCAGCTTAGGAGCAGCTCCTGGGGAGAAACTGGGGAAGAGTCCAGTCTCTATAACTTGCATACTGTGTGTACAGCACTTCTAATTTATTATTTACTCCACAAACACTCAGTGCCTACAATGTATGCAACCTTATGGGAAAAGGGGGGGCGGGGAGATGAGTTGTTAGACACTCCCTTCTGACCTACCTTATTTCTTGGTAAGGTAGTAAGAAATGCTCATCCACAACTATAATAGAAGCCATAAGTCATTTGTATTTCCAGATGAGTCCATCTGGAAATGAGTATGGGAATCAGGGCCAGGGAAATAGCTCAGCAGCATAAGCACCTGCCTGGAAAGTATAAATTCCCAAGTTCTATTCCCAGTACTGAAAATAATATGGGAAGTGAAAAAATGGGGGTTGGAGCAAAGAGGGCTTTCAGAAGAGGGCCTGAAAAAGAAAAAAAAAAAAAAAGAAGAAGAGGGCTTGAGGTCACCACACTTTCAACTTGTTCCCATTTGTCCGCAGTGTCTGCCTATCTCACTTGTTCCTCTCAGAGCTTCCTCCTCCAGCCTCAGTTGAGCCTGGACTAAGACCAGGGTGCACCCTTCCGTGGCATGTGTGCTCTCCCGGTCTGGGTGCCAGGTGGGAGCAAAGCTGTGTTCATATGCACAGGTGGCCATCTGCTGATCATGTGGTCAGCGTCCAACTGCAGGTCCTCCCAGCCCTCGTCGCATTCCCTTATGGCCCTCAACAAGTGCCCACGTGTTCTCCTGGATGTTGGAACCAAGAATGTGACATGCCAGCCTGGGAGTAGGCCCTGGTCTCGGGGAGCCCTACTCTGAGCAAAGGGCAGCCCTTCCCTACCTGGGGGCCACATCCCGCCCTCCTGGGACCGTGGGGGTGGGATAGTCCAAGTTGCGAAAAGGAACTCAGTGGAGACTGTGGGAAAGATCTGAGAGGAATAAGCAGTGTGGAGCCAGCTACAGGCAAAGCTGGATGAAAGTTTAACAGTTGCTTTCACCACCACGTATACTATATAAGGCTCCCTTGTTATTTTAGTTCAAGGGCAAAAATGAAGCCAGGCCTGGTGGCCAGCGTCTATGATCCCAACACTTGGGAGGCTGAGGCAGGAGGACTGGTGAGAAGAGGAGGCCAGTCTAACTATATAGTGAGACCCCATCAGAACCAAACAGGTAAGTAAATAAAGAAACTTTAAAAGGTCAAAACTAGCAATGTGCTAGATAGAGAGTTGGCTAAGGAGTTCCAGGGATCTGTCCCACTCTCCTCCTTGAAGGAGGAAAGTGCAATTACTGTCTACCCAGAAGTGGTGTGTTGGCAGGGAGACATCACAGGAAGTGAGTGATAATCTGACAGGGCCTCTGCCGTGATGCAGAGAGAGATGTCCTGTGCTCCAAGCCTGGTACGACCTTAAACAGAAATATTTGTGTGGCGGCTACAGGCCGGATACCTCACTGCCCTCTTGTAGTGCCGATTCCTGAGAGCAGCTGACTCCTGTCCGCACCAGCCTGCCTTCTAATCTGCAGCCTGGTTTCCTGAGAGACTTTGCTATTGAGCATCCTGTGTGTATCAACAGGTCCGGTCTTCAAACAAAGCCCTCTTCTTATTGTAATTTTTCAAATTAACCTCTTGAATCATATTCATAGAGGCCTATGAATTCTTCAGAAGAATCTAAGATTTTGTTTTCACTTTAAAGATACTTTGAAAACTTTAAACATCACCTGAGTGACTACTTTATATATATATATATATATATATATATATTTGGTACAGAGTCTCACAACACAGTTCAGACTCATAATGATCTTCCCGTTTTCAGCCTCCCCAGTGCTGGGATTACAGGTGTGTACCACCACTCCTGGACTTGGTCACCAGCATGGCACACAGGACTGGGGATGGAACCCTGGTCCCTGTGCTTACCGAAGCAAGCACTTAGTCCGCTGGTCTATCTGATCACCTTTTTACAGAGTTCTGTCTCAGTAGCAATGGCTGAACAGGACTTACACTTGCAACTGCTTTGGTCAAGTGAGTGCCTGGTCTCTTATGTAAATTGGATGAAATGTGTCAAACTGAGATCTACTTAGAGCCTACAGGCTCTGAACCATATGAAAAACATCTCCCACTATAAATAATCTGACAAGCTGGATTACACATCACTCTCTTAGAAGTTTCGCCATGACAGGTTATCCTTTTTAGCTTCATCATTGAAGAGTAGAAATGAGAGTAGCAACCCGGATGTTACTTTAACTGTAAGGCCAAACTCTTTTATCAGTATCAGCGTATTGCCAGTTGGTGAGAGAGCCAGGCAGGTAGTCTCCTCCTGAAAAGCTCTCCTCACAATATGTGATGTTGTAATTAATCAGAGAAACTAATCTTAAATGTGAAATAGAGTTTTCTGATCATCGGTAGGTTCCTTAATCTCTGCTCTCAACTTTATAGAATATAGGTAAAAACTGCCCTCTATCACCCGAGAATGCTATCCTAGTAATTTCAGGCTTTCTCCCATGCTGAGTAGGTCTGACCCAGCTCCTGATATGATAGACTTTATCAAATTTTAAAACATTTGCTCTATAAAAGACTGTCAAGCTGAGAGTGGTGTCATGCACCTATAATCCCATCACTCAGAAGGCTGAGGCAGGAGTATACTGCAAGTTCAAGGCCAGCCTGAGCCATATAGTGAAACCCTGCCTCAAGAAGACAAAAACGAACCAAAACAAAAACTAAACATGGTCTCACCACAAAACCCAGCAACTCTACACACCTTGGCATTTACCTATAGGACTTGAAAATTTCCATCCACACAAAGGCCAGTTTATAGGGCCGATGAGATATCTCAGTGCACTAAGCCTGGACAGCACACGCCACTCCGGCCTTGTCCCTGGAGCATGCTGAGCAGGCCACGGAGACCAGGTGTGGTAGCACATGCCTGTAATCCCAGCACTGGGGAGGCTGAAAACAGGAGGATCATTATGAGTCCGAGCTGCATAGTGAGACCCTGTACAAATACATTTAAAAAAAAAAAACAAAACCTGTTTATACCAGTCTTACTCATAAAATTGCCAAATTTTGGATGCATCCAAGATGTTCTTCGGTAGGTAAATGAATACACAAGCTGTGGTGCGTTCAGTGAGTATTACTCAGCCCTAAAAAGAAATGAGGAGGAACAGTAAATGTATGTTAATAAGGGAAAGAAGCTGGTCCAGTCTGAAGAGTCTACATGTTGTATGATTCCAACTACATAACACTCTAGAAGAAACTGGAGGCCATGAAAGATCAGTGGTCACCAGTGGTGGAGAAGGGCTGTTCAGGTGGAGCCCAGGAGTTCAGGGCAGTGACAATCCTCTGCAAGAGCCTGTAGCCACAGCCATATGTCACTCCACATTTGTATTTGCCGAGCCCCTAGGACATGCACCCCCAGGAGGGAGCCTTCCCGGGAGCCCTGGACTTTGGCGATAATAACATGGCAGTACATGTTCATTTTTTTTTCACTAAGATTCTGCTACGATGAGGAAGTGGATAGTAGAAGAGGCTGTGCATGTGTCGGGAACGCATAGGGGAACTCTCTACTTTCCTCTTGATTTGGCTTTAATAAAATCTCAGGAGGTTCTTTAGGCAAACAATGCATCGAAGGAATTCTCAAGAGTTTGAGGCACAGAAACAGTAAGTGTGCTTTTGGATGCAAGGAACAGAAAGTAACAGAAGGACTCACTGTTCCTGTGATTGAAAGTACAGCAGTAGCTCAGCCGTGGGGTGTCATCCAGTGGCTTGGCATTCTCTTCACAACCGCTTTCCTTCTGCCCTACCAAACAGAGCACGGTCTCCACGCTCGGCGAGCCCTCCTCATGGGCATAGTATGGCTGCCAGCATCCTGCCAGCCATATGCTTTTGCATGGAGATGCTTTCTTCTGCTCAGTATTCCATGCACAGATTCCAAGATTTAGCCTGATTAAAGTGCTCAGAGTGGGAGTGATGTTACACACCTGCTACCCCAGCACTATGGAGCCTGAGGGAAGAGAACCAAATTCAATCCCAGTCTGGACAATTTAGTGACTTAGATTCTGTCCTAATTTTTTTTTTTTTTAAAGGACTGGGGATGTAGTTCAGTGTGAAGTCCCAATGCCAGAAAAAAAATCAATCAGTCAGGGATATATCTCAGCTGTGTAAGTACCTGCCTGGCAAGCACAAGGTCCTGAGTACACCTCTGGTACTGGAATAGTTAATTAACTCATTCATTCATTAAACCAAGTGGGGTAGAACTAGTTGTAAGCCCAGGGCTTAGAAAATGAGGCAGGAGCATCACAAACTCAAGGTCAGCCTGAGCACTTTAAGGAAATCCTGACTCAAAGATAAAAACTAAAAAGAGTTGAAGATATAGCTCAGTGGTAGATTGGCCCTAGGTTTGGCTCCATCCTGGGAGGGCGGGAAAAATGGAGGAAAGGGGATGAGAGAGGAGGAGAAAAAGGGAAGGAAGGGAGGGAGGGAGGAAGGGAGGGGCGGGGAGGAAGTCAGGCCACAGTGCTGCTCAGACCTCCGAGGACCAGGGCATCACACAGTGAAGGCCAGTAACCTTGCATTGCCCTTGCCGACTTGAGTTGGCTCGCTGGAAGCCCATCTAACTTTAGTTCCGCTCCTCTCGGCCTCTCCCTCCCACGCAGCCACCCCGGCCAGCCGGGCCTCCTCACTGTTCCTGGAAGCAGACCACACGTGTTGGGCTGCTGTTCATGGACTGTTCCTGGCTGTCACCTTTGCTCTGCTGGAGGCGCTTTTCTGGAGAGCCGGCTGCTGGCCTCCGAGTCCCTGAGTGAGGTGTGCGTGGAGAACCCACTGAGCCTGCAGCGCTGCGGGGCACCCTGGGCTGCAGGCCCAGCCTGGCTTATTCTTCATTGCTCTCTCGCTCTAGGTATTGATTTACTGTTTTCCTCCAACTGGAATGTAAGGGATTATCATTTATTTGTTCTAACGAAGTGTTCTCAGGCCTTAGGACAGTGTTTCAGTCATAGCCATGCTCAAAACACCCGTGGCAAATGAATGCTGGGCAAGTGGGCCAGCTCCTGCTGTGGAACAGCTTCTGGGTTCTTTGGAAGGAACCCAAAGGAAGAGCAAAGCTGCGAGCGTGGCCAGACAGGAGCAAGACTTGGAGCTCGGGTTATGCTCTGAGAGGTTGGTAAGAATAAGCAGATGTTTGACGTGACTAGGACCTGTGGTACTAATTTAACGTGGTGTTCCTGGTGCCACTACGGCCCACTCATAATCCCTAGGGAGAGAGGTCATAAATCTGATTTTCTTTTTGAGACAGGGTCTTGCTGTGTAGCCCAAGCTGGCCAATCCTTCTGTCTCAGCCTCCTGAATGGCAGGGTTACATACATTCACACTCTGCCTGTCTTTCTTTCTTTAAAAAAATAAAAATAAAAAAACAAAAAGCAGCACATTCCTAAGGGATTTTTGTATTCACTAGAACTGAGTGGTCTGGGGCCATTTAAATGCCTCACAGGAACCACATAGATAGGCTGAGGTATAAACAAAATGTGGCTAAGAGAACTGAGATACAGTAAGTGGTATTAATACATCAGAAGGGAAGTCTTCTTGGATTGAGAAAAAAGAAATCCAAAGAGCAAAACTCGGGGAGAGGTTTGCTAGTACTGGCCAAGAGACAGGACTTAGGTCCTAGCGAGCGCAAGGGTCACGCAGCGCCATCAAGCTCTGCAGTGTAGAGCCGCCCTCCGGGCCAGCTGTGCCATTTACATGGAATGCTGGGACACGGTACTCCACCCTGCATGTCTGAGGACTTGCTGTCCCAGGACGCGGGAGGCTAGGAGCCAGAAAGGCTCGGCAGCCGACGTTCCTCCTGAGCTCTCCGCCTGTCCCGCCCGTCCCGAGGACCTGGAGCTGCTGCAGTCTTCAGCACCCTTGCTCTGCCGGGTCTCTGCTTTTGTCTCCACGTGGAGCTCTTCCTCTGTGTGTCTGACACACGTCTGTATCAAGTTTCCCTTTTTATTAGGGGCACACCCCACTCCAGCAGGACCTCATTGTGAGCTAATTACATCTACCACAACCTTATTTCCAAATAAGGTCATATTCTAAAGTGCTAGGAGTTAGGGCTTCATCGTGTGGAGCTGAGGACACAGTTCCACCCATAGAGCTGTCCATTTCTGTTTTGAAATTTTGAGATGGCCAAACAATTTTCCAGAGCTTAGGGGTCTACCTTAAGGGGTTTTGCCCAGCATGTGCAAGACCCTGGTTTCAATCTCTATTTCCAAAAAAAAAAGACAAATGAAAACCTCATGGTTATATTACTCATTTAGTAATTAATCAGCTCTCTGGCTACTAGGCAGGTTACCTGGGACCTCGGGATCAGAAGAGAATGCAGAACACAACACAGAAGAGTGGCCTTCCGTGAACTGGATTCTGTCCATTCTTGAAGTCTCTAGAGAGTAAGGATGGCGCGCATCAGCTCCTGAGAGCCTGGCCTGACACTTTGACAGTGCAAGGTGAGAGGTGCAGAATGGTGCTCACCCCCTACCAGGTCCTGGTGAGGCCAAGTGTGTGCTTCAAGGGTCCACACACTGGCAGGGGTGTAATATGTTGATAGCAGTGGAGAAGGGGTCTTGAGGGGGTCGTCTTGGTTATTTTTCATCTCAGAGACACAACACCTGTCACCTCAACTGTAACAAGGAAAGGTTTATTTTAGCTCACGGTGTATAGAGGTTTTAGTCCCTAGTTGGCTGGCTCCAAGGCAGGGTGGCAGGGCCGAGGGGCCTGGCAGAGGAGGACAGTGCATGGCATGGCAGTGGGGAGCAGAGAGCCATCGAGGAAGGAGAAGATGTCTTCAGCAAACATGGCCACAAACAAGGAAAAACGTGTTCCTCGATTATCTTAGACCTTTTATCAACCAATAGACCAGGATATGGTCAGATGGCCTTAAAATGGCTCCAGGATGGTTGGTTTAGCTGCGTAACGTAAACTTGGTGGGCTGTTTGCACTCACTATGAGCTTGACAACTTTAGATCCAGGCCAGGCATCTTTAAAACTGAATCTATAATGGCCAAAGTCTGGGTGCCATGAGATCCCCAAACCCTAGTAGTCAACCTGGCAATGTAATACAGCCAAATGGTAATACAGTAGAAGTTTTTGGCGGAACACTGCCCAGCACCTCTCAGGGTGAACTGCAAATCTCTGTCCCAAGGGCCAGCCGAATAGTTCAGCAGGTTAAAGCACCTGCAAGCAGTTACAGGGGCCTGGGTTCAATCCCCGGGCCTGCCTTGCCAGCCCTGCCCTGGGCAAACTGAGACAACCAATGAGACTGGGCATGGTGGTGCATGCCTGTAATCCCAGCTCTTGGGAGGCTGTAAACAGGAGAATCACTTCAAGTCCAACCTAGTGGTGAGACCCTGAACACCCTCTAGACCTTTTCTAAAAAAAAAAAAAAAAAAAAAAAAAAAAAAAAAAAAAAAAATCTGTCCCATTTTCAACTCGTACTGCCCCCCACACAGTAGGAGTGCTAGACGGCTACTCCAGAACATGGCAGTTCTCAAACTGATGTATTACAGATTTACTGGGGTGGAATAAATTCACTGGGTCATGACCAGTGCTGTAAAAATGAAGCAACAGTACACTTCCGCTGAGTCACGTGTTTAGACTGTTATTTGTTCTAATGCATGTTTATGCCTATTACTTAGAACAATGAAATATGAGTGAAAAACAGCCAAAGCCTGGACATACCAGGTTTTATGCCTTGAATCCAAGACCTTCAGATTATAAAAATAAAGTTACATGCTTTGGGAAGACTCTAAATGTCACCAAAAGACAATTAAAAACTGCTTTCAAATTAGTTGTGGGCTTGAAAACTATAAGATTAGGAAAATAAATTTCTAAGGCAAAAAGATCTCTGTGCTGATTTTGTGGCTCTTTTCTCATTTTAGGAAAACAAAGGGTAGAAATCATAACCCTAGAGTATAAAGAGTAGGGCTAACCTCCGGAAAACTAGGAACTTCCATGACTGACACCTGCTGATTGGGAATGAATGTATAGTTATGTGGCTTAAAAAACCCAAAAATTTAAAGGGCTGGCCAGATAGCTCAGCGGACTAAAGTGCCTGCTTAGGCAGATGGAGGGACTGGGATTTGATCCCCAGCACATCGTGCTGGCCCTGTTCCCAGGGCATGCTGAGATGGTGATTGAGACAGGGCATAGTAGTGCCTATAATCTCAGCACTTGGGAGGCTGAAAACAGGATCACTATGAGTCCAATCTATGTAGTGAGAATCTATAGTCCCTGTACTAAAAATACAAAAAATAAAAATAAAAATTTATATCTATATCTATATCTATATATATATATATATATATATATATATGTTTTATATAAATCTCAATCATACCTGATACAAAAACTAATATATATTTGAGGTGCTTTTCTTGAGTAATTCAGTAATGAATACAAAGTGTACATACATAGTACCTCGTCTAAGTGTGTATACATAGCATGTATTCTAAGGGTAGGAAAGCCCAAGAAATATAAAGCAGGAGGGCAAAAATCACTCCGAATCCAATGAGGCACCGACCACAGCATATGGCGTGTTCTCTCCCAGCGCTTTTGTACTGTACACAGCACCACATAGCAGTGGCGTGGTGAACCACAGGCACACACGCTGCAGCAGGCTCGCAGAGCCATCTCACCAGCATGTGAACCAAGTTGCCCCAGCAGTCTTGTACTGGGTGACAGTTTTGTTTTGTTTAGTTTAAGCAAAACTTCAGTATTCATGTCTAAGTACAGTGTTGGCACTTTGCCATAAACAAGTGGGTTTTGGGTTGCAGTTTGGACACTCGGTCTCTAAAAGGTTCGCCATCGCTGCTGTGTATGATACACTTTTGTGGTCTTCAAGTAGTGGGTGGCTTTAACACCTCTTTTTCTTTTTTCTTGGGGTGCTGGGGATGAACCGAGGATCTGGGGCATCAAGGCAAGAGCTCTAGCCCTGAGCCGCAGCCCCAGCCCATTAGCTGACTTTATATGTTAAATTTTCTTCTACTCATGCTACCCCATGAAATTCTCATTACTTTAAAATTTCTAGGAAAGTGTTTCTAGAGCAAGATCATGCTAATCACGCATTCACCCAGTACAACCCTGCGCAATGTTCTAAGCTAGTGGCCTTGAGTGTATTTAGGAGGGACTATGTCTGTGGGTCACGGGGACAGACATCTGTAATCAGTTACCTGGGAGGCTGAAGCACGAACAGCACAGCTTCAAGGATATCCTGGGTGACTTAGCCAGACCCTGCCTCAAAATAAAAAACTGGATAGGGTGGGGGATGTACCTCGGTGGTAGGGCGTCCCTGAGTTCAATCCCTGGTTCTGAAAAGGAAAATGACTATGCTTAAACAATTTAAACAGTAGATTGAAGAAACAAACTAATTATGCGCCAATAATACATCCTGTCAGGCAACCCCCTTGTAATGAGTTAGGAACAGGGAAAGACTAAGGGCAGCTAAGAGAAACAAGGTTCCTGACTCTGGGAGGTAGGATTGGTGCCTAACGCTAGGGTTCACATGTGTTCCCCAGAGTCCGTGTGTTGGGAGTGGAATACTCAAGGCAACCACCTTGGAAAGTTATGTTAGTAGTACAGTGAGGAGCACGGTACCCCTTGGGATCCGATCACCTCCCAAAAGCCCTACCTCTGAACACATCAGACTTAGGGGGACATTTTAGATACAAACCATAACAGAGGGAGCGATGTAAAAGGTAATTAAGTCACGGGGGCCCTGCCCTTACTAATGGATTATTGTTCTCATGGGGGATTGGATTATCATAAAGAGTGGCTTTGTTGTCAAAGTGGGCTTAGCCCTCTTTTGCTCCTTTACTGTCATCCTCTGTCGCCTTTTGCCTTCTGCCCGAGGATGGCACAGTATGCAGGTCCTTACCTGAGGCCTGCACCGTGCTCCTGGTCTTCTGAGGCTCTATAAGCATGGGCCAAATTTCTTTATAAATGATGCAGGCTCTAGAATATTGTTACAGCAACACCACACATGATAAAACACTAGACAAATGCTACAGATGCTACTTGAACAGTTTCATTCAATCCTTCAGTCAGCCTTGTGAGGGAGATTTTTTTTTTTTTTTTGGTGGCTGGCTCAGCCCACCCCAGGGGGCAGCACTGGTATGGCATGTGGTGCCAGGGATCAAACCACCCTCCCTGTACGCTTGCCTAAGCAGGCGCTTTAGACCCATGAGCTATCTCCCTGGCCCCCAGGGAGATTATTTTTATCTTTCCCACTTTACAGTCGCACATGGTATAGTAGGAAGGCTAAGTAACATTCAGGAAGTCCGAAACTACTTGGCGGTGGATTCATTCAACAGGCAAAAGCCTGTTTCCAGAGTTGGACTCTCAGTACAGTCTCCTAGGAGAAGCCCAAAGGCGCAGGGAGAATGCACACGAAAGGGGGAACATCCAGTCAAGTGTTAGTGAAACGTTTTTCCCTGGGAGTGTGCCCTGGGATTGGGAGCAGAGGACAATAGGCGAGAAGGACAGATACAGTGAGCATTTGTGTCCGTAAGCACCTCAGGGGGCAGATCGGACAGGCATGTGCACAAGATCAGGCCTGTGTGGACCACTGTGATGACTCAGCTCACACAGAGAGTTGTCTTAGTCACTTCTCTCCTCACTGGGGCAAATAGCAGACACTCGATTCAAGGGAGGAGAGGTTTATCTTGGCTCCTACTGCAGCCCATAGTTGGCTGGCTCCAAGGCAAGAGGCATAGCAGGGGGCAGGAAGGGTGCAGCAGGGAGGCAGATAAGCCTTTCCAGGTCACCCTCAGTCACCAGCCTCTCCCCACCAGACCCCGCTTCCTGACAGCAAGTCAGCCATAGCCCCCATAACCCCAGTGCCTCCCACAGCCCTGCTATGAACACATGAAGGGACTTATAGAGCCTCCTGCCCTGTGGTCTCACGTCCTACTGACTACTAGGAAGCCTTGTCTTGGCTCTCAGAGGTACAAGGACCCCAGGCACACACAGTAACCGCCACCCCCTGCCTGGAGGATCCCCAGGGGGCAGCTGAGGAACCTGGTGACCCGTGTGCATGCCGGACCCATCCTCAGCTCAAGAGGCCCAGGGCATACCTCATGCTTGGCCTGTGCAGAGGCGACAGCCCCTCTGCCCCCCCAGGAAGCAGCAGGTGGTGGTGCCCAGGCCCTAGTACCCAGGTTTACTATTGCAGACTCAAAATCTGCATAAACATTGGGCTGGCCAAAGAGCTCAGCGGATTAAAGCACCTGCAAGCAGGCGTAGGGGCCGGGAGTTCAGTCCCCAGGCCTGCCATGCCAGCCCCGCCCCCTCAACTGAGATGGCAGTTGAGACTGGGCGTAGCGGCACACACCTGTAATCCCAGCTCTTGGGAGGCTAAAACAGGCGGATGACTATGAGTCTGATCTAGTAGTGAGACCCTGAACACCCTGTAGACCCTTCCCTAAAATACAAGAAAAAGAAAAAAATCTGCACAAACAGCACATGGCATGTATGGATAGGGCCCTTCCACAAGAGCCTCACACAGGACCAGGAAAGTGGAGGTGAGATTTCAGCTCCTCAGAGAAAACTTGTGAACCTAGGAGCCACACCTCCCTCTCGGGGTCCTTGAGGAAGCTTCACTAGCAAGCCATGGTATGGTGATGCGGACCTGTAATCCCAGCACACAGGAGGCTGAGGCAGGAGGGTCTGGAGTTCAGGCCAGTGTGGGCTACATAGCAAGTTTGAGGACAGTCTGGACCGTACAGCACCACCCTGCCTCAGAAAAAAGTAAAGAAAAACAGAAGGGTTTATTAGACAGTAGGAGAGTCACTATGTTAGCTTGAGGGGAGGAGATTAATACCAAATTTAGGAATTTACAGCCAACATTCTGATTTGACCAAGAAGCTAAATATTGCGTGTTATGGTTTGTGTCAGTCATGGGATGGGCTTCTAGAGTTTTTGATTGACTCTGGTCCAATGCTGGGATTATGGGTGTCAGTGCCCTGGGGTGGGCCGCCTGCCATACAGTATGAGGAAGGGAGAGAGGCTTGCTCTCTGTGGCTGCTCCTCCCTTTCTGCTTTTGCTGTTTTGCTGTTTTTTGCCTCCATGATCTGCTGCTCTCTACCTTGTGCCGCTCTGCCTTGGAGCCAAGAGAGTATGGACTGAAACTGCCACAAACTGTGAGCTAAATAAACCTTTCCTTCCTTAATTCTGAGCATCAGGTATTTTGTCCTAGCAATGAGAGAGAAAAAAAAAAAAACCCAAGACATTGTGCATGCGGTAGGAGTGGGATGGCAGGGCCTTAGACCTGGAATAGATAGTTTAAGGGCAGGCATCCCTCTGGCCAACTCTAGGAAGTGAGCAGAGCATACACTGAAACACTTTCAGCACTTTTCATGGATAAAATGGAGTAATAGTTCCTCCCCTCAGGGTTGTTGGAAGGAGAAATTGATGATGATGATGATGATGATTATTTTTGGTGGAACTGGGGATTGAACTCAGGCCCTTACGCTTGCCAGAGAAGCCCTTATTCCACTGAGCTATCTCCCCAACCCTGAGAAATTGAGATAACGCATCTGACAATGTAAACTACTAAGTACCTTACAAATGTAAGCTATTATCTGTTCAGAGATACATGGCCCAAAGAAGAAAAAGAAATGTGCTAATTTGATCCTGACTTCCAACAAGACCACAGTGAAAGCTGCATCTCCCAACACTGTGGCAGCAGGGCCAGGAAGAGACCCCCAGGCCCCACACTGTCACCAAGTCAGCTCAGATTTCCTTAACTGGGACACTTTCAGTTTACTGTCATTTAAAGAGCTTGTGTCTGAGAGGAGGTGATGTTACAGATCCAAGATTAGGTGACAAAATAACAAGAAAGGAGATGACTGGGAACCATCTAGTTCAACAACACCAGGCAGAACTTTGTTGTCTTACTACAGAATTCCCCAGCTCTTTGGAGGCCAGCACTTCAGGACTGGTCCGCTAAGAAACGCCCTCGCCACCCAGGCCCACTCTTTACTTGTGTGAGGAGCACTGTCTCCTGTCTTCACAGTTTCCTGTCCAAAAGGTTCTTAGGAGCTCTAAGGCCTGCTACAGGCCCCTACCCACAGACATTTGCAAACATCAGGTGACACTGTCAGGGGACAGTGGGTACAGGTAAACTGTAATTGTGCCCCTGCCCCTCTTCTGCCGCCAGCTGCTGCTGCTCAGTGTCTCCTCAGAGCAAGTAAACAGAGCAACTGCTCCACGGAGGAGCCTCGCACCCTCGTCTCGACCCTCCTGTCCTCAGCGGCGGCTCTCCTACCTTCCCCGCTCCAAGCCACATCCGGGCCGGGCCTGCCAGCTTCTCCCTTCATTCATCCACAGAAAAAGCTTGTATTGAAGCCACTGATGTCCTCCCATGAGTCAAAGCCGCAATGGCTAATTTCCAGTGTTTTTCTGAACATTTAACGTTGCTTACACCAGCCTCCTTTCCCAGCCAGCCTCTCTTGGGTGCTATTTCTCAGCTTTCCCTTTCTCAGCCTCTTCCTTGTCTCCCTACCTCTTCCTTCCTTTATTCAAAGTTAACCCCTTGCAGATAACCCAGTTGTTCATCAGCCAATGAATGAATAATCTGGTTTATCTACATCGGCCATAAAAAGGCATGTAATAGAAATACAGATTACAACCTGGAAACCTAAACACATTCTGAAATGTTTTATGGCTGTATAAATGAAATGTGAATGTGTAAAAGTAAAAAACAAGCTAGACACACTAGGCCACATATTATATTATTTCATTTATACCGAGTATGTGGATTAGGCAAATAGGTGTAGACAGAAACAGATGCATAGGTACAGGCCTGCTGGGCTAGGGATGAGGAGGTTCATTGTTGGAATTTCCTGTTGGAGTGGTGAAAATATTCAAGAATTAGACAGTGTGTGATAATTGTAAAACAGTGTGCATAAATAAATGCCCCCGAGTTGTGTACTTTAAAAGACTGTATATGGTGACTTTTTTTCAGTACTGAAAAAAAGAGACTGAACCTGCAGCCTTCAGTGAATTCTAGTTCTAGCCACCACCACCCCCTTTTTGAGACAAGTTCTTACTAAGTTAACTTGCCCAGGCTGAGGTTGAACTTGTGATCCTCCTGCTTCAGCCTCCCAGAGTGCTGGGATTATAAGCATGTACCAGCATATCCAGGCAGTATGATGATTCTTATGGGAATTTGACTATAATGCAAAATGTACCTTATTTTATTGAAAACAAGCATGGATAAGGTCAACTGTACCTGCTGTTTCTACTGTCTTATAGACATTAGGGACTCTCAAATATATGTTTTTGAGTCCAGTCCTCTGTCCTGAACTCCAGGTCACTATGTCTAAAAAGCAGATGTGTCTAAGAGGGTCACAGATCCTTCCAGCTAGTCCTGTGAATGACTGAATGTGTCCCCCAATCTCCAAACCTGCTCTTCCTCTTCTATTCTTGCCTTTGCTTCTGATAACTATTACCTATGTGTGCCTAGGGCCCTTGCAAGCTGCTCTTGCTCCTCTGATCCCTGGTCCGGTTGTCTCAAGTGTCCCCTCTGTACCTCAGCGAGCTGCCTTGCTTAGCTGTCCCATCTGGACGCTGCACTCAGTAGTAACTGCGGCCTCCTTCAGTCCTGAAGCTTCTAATCGGAACTCTCAGTGCAGCCCCCAGCAGCACTGAGACACAAACCTGTTGATGTCACTTTGGGGCTTCCCATTATCACGGGGATGATGTCTTAGTGCCCTGCCTGTGTCTTCCTGTCCCCTGGGGCCTGCCCTACCCTGCCCTCCAGTCCCAGTAGAACCATTCCAATCAAGCTGGGATCCTGAGGTTTGTCATTTGGCATGTTCTGCTTTAGGCCTATCAAAGACAAACTAACAACAAATTTAGTTCAGAGATCTTCGTTGGCTTTTATTTGCCAGCCTAGAATTGGGCAGCACCTCATCCCAGTCTTCCCATGAGCAGGACAGAGCAGTTTGGTTTATTACAGAGAAGACTGAAGGAAGCAGAAGCAGATAATGACGCACGGGGTGGTTATTCGAAAGGCACTTTGCTGTAAGAGCTAACACTGAGAGAGGGAACCTTTCGCCATGCCAGGGAAGACTGACTGCTTTGGGGGCTTCACTGTCATCTTTCTCTCTTTATTCTATTTTATCAGAAAGTCAGGTGACAACCTAGTTTTGACTCAGTGATGAGGAACTTCAGCGGGAGTGACTCTGACTTGGGTTGGCCAGTTGGGCCTAGTACAGGCATTCACCTCAAACCAGTGGTCCTGTCAGGCTTGGCGGTGCACGCCTGTAATCCCAGCACCCAGGAGGCTGAGGCAGGAGGACCACTGAAGGTCTGAGATCAGCATAAACTAAATAGTGAGACTTTGTCTCAGAAATCAAACAAGTAAAACCAATAGGCTGATAGAAATTTTATTCAACAATCTTTGATGCTGGAAGACTTATATCTTTTTTATTATGGGCATGAACCAAGCCAGAGCTTGATTGTACTTTCGGCTGTACTTTCACACTAACAATAAGAAAATCCCAACATTCTTGAAAGAAAGCCCAGTGAGAAGGAAGACGTTCTCACGCCCCTCTGTCCTGCAATTAAGACAGAATAAGAATTGGCTTTGGATGTTTGGCTGCGTGTACACAGTGGGGGCCACAGGTGTCACTCTGTGGTAATACATTGCCAATTTAATTATCTAGTAATGTCCTGAAAACTGTAAGGCATTTGATATTTTCTCAGAAAAAAATCTCCAAATTGTCAGCCATCTCCCATGCATCTTGAGAACTGTGTCACTGTTTCTTCTACAAAATTGGTCCCCTTAAAGGGATGGGGAGATAGCTCAGTAGAATAAGTGCTTGCCTGGCAAGCGTAAGGGCCTGAGTTCAATTCCCAGTTCTGAAAAAAAAAAAAAAAAATTGGGACTGGGAGATGGCTCAGTGGAATAAGTGCTTCCCTGGTAAGCATAAGGGCCTGAGTTAAATCCCCAGTTCTGGGGGTAAAATAATTGGTTCCCTTGGCATTGGCTCATCACAGTTATCATTTTCTAATGGACAAATACAATGGATTTACAAGGAGTTTCCCCAGAGCCCTGGCCATTCAGGGCTCATGCAACTGTGTGAAACAAGCATGAGCCAAGTAATTTTGTCTAGGTCATCTCAGAGGAGAACGTTGTCAGTGACCAAGCTAGTTATGAGTCTGAATTGACACTGTGCCTTAGTGCATATACTCTGGGAAAAGATCAAAATTCAAAGTATAATTTGACTAAACGCATATTACTTTCACCCCCACCACAGGTCAAAAATTTGAAAAACAAATTCTAAGTTGCACCGTTGTAAGTTGAGGAACAATGTTCTAAACACAGTGACCTAGGGCCAGCGAGATAGCTCAGTGGACTAAGTGCCTGCTTAGGCAAGCATAAGAGACCAGGGTTTGATCCCCAGCACCACATGCCATGCCGGCCACGCACCTGGAGACTGGGCATGGTGGCGCATGCCTGTAATCCCACTGCTGGGAAGGCTGAGACGGGAGGATCACCGCTAGTCTGAGCTGCATAGTGAGACCTTGTACCAAATACATAAAATAAATAAATAAACACAGTGGCGTCATGAAGCTAAAAGCTATTCTTCCTTCCACAAGATGAGAACTCATGGTGTTAGCCATTACCACCTTTATACTTCACAGTATTTTAATTGAGAAAATGAGATAGTTTGGTGTGTATTGCCATGATCCTTGGCCTACCAACTGAAGGCGGTATAATGCCAAAAGAGCCAGAAATTTAGTCAGCAATAAAAATAATAATAGTTAACAACCCACAAATCTTCCTCTAGGCTAGGCCCTGTCCTGCGTGCTTTGTGTATGTTGACTCAGTTGCCAGAACTCTATGATATAGGCGTTGTTATTAATCTCTTTTTTTTCCCTCAGAGTAAACACTTCCAAATCATCAGCAGATGGGGAACTGAGGCACAGAGTCTTACTGAAGTTACACATCCAGGAAGTCTGCATGCAGGGCCCATGCCCTGGAAGCCAGTCACCCTCACCAGACGCTGAAGATCTCCAGCAGAAGCAGCACCTCCATGCTGAGAACTGACAGGCTGCCTCCCCCACCTCCGGCTGTTGTCCTTGCATCCAGCCCTTTAGGAAGCACTTTTGCTATTCTTCCTCACTTCACAGAAGAGCATGCTTGGGCTTCTGTGGAACAAATTGCCCCAGTTCTCAAGTGCTGACAAACTGGGGTCAGGACAAGAACTTCTGTGGATTCTGCCACTGTGAAAGATGCTCAGAAGGCCAGGGTCTGTTGCAGGCCCTAAAGGAAAGTGATAGGCAGCCCCCAGGGATGCTTGGAAGGCCCTCAGAGGCCCTCAGTGAGATGGTCAGGTTAGGGGCCGGGCAGCGGGCTGGAGTGTTTTACACTGACAGGAAGCAAAATAGTACTCAAACAACATGCACATTTCCACAAGGCAAAACACAAGGAAGGGAAGAGGTCACGTACAAAGACTGGAGGATCCAGGCTGACAAGCTCCTTATGTCTGAAAATAGAATAATTTGAACAATAAAATAACAGCAGCATTCGATTAAAAAAAGAACATATCCATCCATGCATACTGTTATAAATAAATGAATGAATAAATTCGTGAGTAGAAAAAGAGACGGACTGTTCTGATGCAAAACTGTTCTTACAGAACATCAAATTGTTCTTATGAAGGAGTCCAAATTATAAAGGCAGAAGAATGAAGGGATCAGAAACTGATCACTGGAGCCATGTGTGGTGGCCCACATCTGTAATCTCAGCACTTGAGAGGCTGAGGCAGGAGGATCACCTCAAATACAAGGCTACCGTGGGTTACATAGTGAGTTCAAGGCCAATCTGAATTACCAAGCAAGATCTTATCTCAAAAAAAAAAAATCCAAAAATATTAATTGCTCTGGTAGCTTTTTTTTTTTTTTTTTTTTTAATGTATTTGGTACAGGGTCTACAAGGTGTTCAGGGTCTCGCTACATAGATCGGACTCAATGATCCTGTTTTTCAGCCTCCCAAACTCTGGGATTATGGTGCACACCACCACACCCCGTCCCGTCTCAATCACAATCTGAGCGCGCCCTGGGGACAGGGCCAGCAGGACAAGCTGGGAATGGAACCCCAGCCGCTGCACTCTGCAAACAGGCGCTTTAGTCTGCTGAGCTATCTGGCAGGCCCGCTCTGATGGCTTTGATGTCTAAAAATTCTTTGATACTGTGTCTTCCAGAGGAGAAGGACACTCCTCCTCCTGCTCATCCTGAGCAGGAGCTGAACGTAGAGGATTACTTCAAACAGATAGAATATGCAAAAATAATTTTGTAACCTCAGAGTAGCAAAAGCTGGCAGACACCACCTTAACCCAGTGACCAAGGTCAGTGTCAGCTGTCTGTCATGGTGATGTCGTGCTCTGCTGATACCATGTCATGAGAAAGAGGCATCCCCTATCTTTCTCCTGTATGGTCAGGGGCATAAACATGACACAAACCCAAATCGAAGGAAGGGTTTGATAATCTACAAAATACCTGCCCAGTACTTTCACCAAGCGTCAAGGTCATGAAACACAAGGAAGGCCAGCAAAACTGCCCCTTCTGGGGTAGGATTAAGGAAGCAGGACAACAGCTTGTTATAATGGCTTCCTGGATTGGTTTCTAGAACAGTATTAATGGGAAAACTGGTAAAATCTTTTTTTTTTTTTTTTTTTTTTTTTTCAGAACCAGGGATTGAACTCAGGCCCTTGTGCTTGCCAGGGAAGCACTTATTCCACCGAGCCATCTCCCCAGCCCAAAACTGGTGAAATCTAAGCAAAGTCTATATTTTAGCTGGTAGTCTCCTGTCAAGTTAATCTTATTTTGTGTTGCTAAGTCCTCATGATGAAAGGGAGAACACCAGGGGATGTCGGGAAGGCTCTGAGGTACTCTGACAACTTTCAGCAGGGACACCCAGAAGTTGTGGGCAGCTAGGAGGCTGAGAAGGATGCCCGGTGTTTGTCTCTTGCTTTCTGACTGTCCAGGGATTGTGCACCTTGCCTCAGTGGGTTGGACTTCTTTGGAATTTTTCTCTATTACGTTGGCAACCCTGGGAGGGAAGCAGAAAAAGCAGGTACTGACTGGGCTGGTGAGCAGCAGGGTAGACATAGAGAACAGTCCGTCTGGTGGTTACAGGTCAGAAAATCACTGGGGTATTTCAGTGGCAGTGAAAAAAGTTGCTATTAACATGGATAAATAAAAATAAAATAGATGTGAAGCTAAAACAGAAGAAAATCTTTTAAAGAGAAGGAAAAGAGAAGAAAGCATCTTCTGACACTTAAAATCAGAAAACAAAATACACTCAGGAAATCAAAATAAAATATAGATTGTAGTTAATAATACATCATGATTGGTTCATGAACTATATCAAGCATTTCACACTCCTGTGAGATATTAATAATAGGGAAAGTTGGATGTAGGGTATATGGGAATTCTTCTGCTATTTTCTCAATTGTTCTCTATGCTAAAATTATTTTTGTTCTAAAAATATTCTATTCATAGCAAAAAATGGAAACTGGCCCCAGCAGAATAAGAGTAGCACAGAGACTCCTTGGTGGTTGAGCATAGCCACCCTCAAGGGACTGGTTAGGAGCCCAAGAGAAGGCAACAGGGCAGAAACAAGAGCCCTGATGACAGATGTGAGGGAGAAGACCCTGTCCTATAGGGGAGCAGGAGAAGGAAGGGAGTCGGATGACAGAGAAGTCCTGCACCCCAAGTGCCCTCCCTACTTTGGCCCCTGGCCTCTGAGCCTGTGCTGTACCTTCTCACCACCTCACAATCCATCATGCTGGGCTCTTTCCCATCCTGCCTCTGGCTCCCATCTAGGCCAGTGGGGGGCAAGGGAGGAGCTCCCTGCCCAAGTTTCTACAGCCTCAACCCGATACCTCTCGCACTGTCTCCTGGGAACTGGCCGTGAACTCTGCTCACTGGGACGGCAACGGAAAGGGACATTTTATATTCGTCATGTTTTTCAGCTCAATGTTTGTTTTGTTTTTTTTTTTTTCTAAACTTTGAGAAAGAGCTGGGTGTGGTGGCTGTGTAGGTAATCCCAGCATTTAGGGGCTGTGGCAGGAAGATCACCATGAGTTTGAGATCATACTGGGCTACACAGTGAGCTCAAGGCCAGCTTAAAGTACACAGTAAGACCCTGTCTCAAAAAAGCAAAAACTAAATAAATAAGTAAATAAAATTTGAGACCGGCCTCACTAAATGACTAAGTTGCCCAGGCTGGACTGGAACTCACTCACAGTCCTCCTGCCTCAGCATCCCAGAAAGCTGGGATTGCAGCATGTCCCACCCTGCCCAGCTATTGTGTCCTTTTCTTCCTCTTTAGTACTTGAACTCAAGGAGGGCAGAAATTGTATCAGCCTTGTTCACTACACTGGCATCCCACACGTATTTGTTAAACAAGTACAGGCTCATTATCTACCGTTTCCATACAGCTGGCGATAGCTGTGTGTGCACTTAAAACTTGCCTAGTGAGACTTAAATACTGAATTTTAAATATTAGTATACACGGCCGCCGAGGCTAGTATCTAGAAGTGCTGTGGAGAAGTTGTCGTGGTGCGCAAGTGAATTCTCCAACTCCCAAGTCCACTCTGGCCCGCAGCGGTGAAGAAAGTCGCCCTAGGCTGAAGCAGCAAAGTAGCTCGCGGGCCCTGAGGGTTCCCTGCCCTGGGGAGCTGGGGAGGCGAAGGCGGGATGCACGTCCTGCATGGAGGCGGCTGTGTTTTCTACAATCCAACAGGGTTGCAGTGTGCTCTCCAGCCCCTCCAACCACAGGGCTTGGGAGAGCTCTGGCCCCCGGCCAAGGGAGTCTCCAGCTGCTGACCGACCCTGCCTGGAAAGTCAACTTGGAAGGAATGCAAATGTCCTAATCCTCTTCCAAACCACTCTAAGTAGGTTTATCCAGTGACCTGTAAAACCAAATTAGTAAAGGGACACTTTAATTCCAGCTCGTTAGATAGCTTCTAAAATCTCTGAGAAAGCCAACACAGCAAATCCGTTGCAGGGGAGCCCAGAAATGTATCCCATTTTCAAGTGAAAAGTCCTTGAGTTTTTCTCCTGGGTTGTGTTTCCCACACAATTCAGCCACAGAACACCTTTTCTGGGGCAATCCTCGAAAGGATCCCCAGTGAAGGTGGGAGGCTAGCTCTCAAGAGGAGAAAACTACGGTGGCCCAGTGAAGTCAAGTGAGTTTTCCCTAAGTTCTGCCAAGTCCAGTCCCAGCTCTGGTCTGCTGACTCTAGCAGGGGACCATCTGCACTCTTCTTACTACCTCCGGAGCTGGCTTATTGCACAATCTCAGGAAATAGTCCATAAGAAATCCTGGCCCGCAGAGTGTACATGTTCTGGTTTTTATTCTGCAACTTTTTTATAATGCATGTTTTCCTTTCTCATAATGTCATCTGGAAGCAATTCCTCCCAACAGCTGGATTTGCTTTCACAATTGGTAAACACATAAAATGGAAGGCCAAGGGAGATTCGGAGACTCACCAGAGGAGCCTCGCCCCCACCCCTTGGCTCGCCTTCTGAGGCTTATCTTGGGTCTTCACGCAGGCTTCAGCAAAACTGAGAATGTCTTCAAACAGGCGACCCACATTTCATTCCCTCCTTCAGAGGGTCAATATGTTCTTTGGGGGAGAAATTTTCAGAATACTTTACAGATAAAATTGATCAGATGCAGGCCAGATTGCCAGCTGCCAAGATCTGTGTGCTCCATGTGGAGGCCGACAAAGCAGCGTCTTCCAAGGTTCCCACCACCCTGCAGTCAGGACTTCCTGGCCCCCTGGGGGCCTCCTTGAGAACAGCACCTTCTAGTGTCAATGCCACCAGAGCCCACAAAGAGAAGACACAGCCCAAAGGGCACTAAAGTGTCATTGCAAGAGCAGTTTGACCCCCCGCCCCCAGACATGCTGCAAATTCAAGCACAAGTGCCCAGGCCAAAAGCACAGCTGTCTTGGCCTGCAATGTCTGGAAGGACCACTGTTCTGGGTCTCAGCAACATGGCCAGAGCTGGTCCTCAGTAAATTGAAGTACAGCACAGGGGACAAAGCTGAGGCCCCAGAATCTTCACTCCTGATCAAAGTTTCTGGTACACAGGAAACAAGCTGAGCGCAGGGCTGAACTCTCCAGGGGAGCCGGGAAGTCTGCTATGAAACTCAGGCCAGCTGCAGACAGGGCGATGCCACGTGGCCAGCTTTGGAGCAAGTGGGGAGGCTGTAGGTAGCCAGGGGCCTGCTGCTCTCATGAAGGGGCCTCCCAGGGTCATGGGTCTTGGCTCTCCAGGAAGAGATGGGCATCCTACCCACTGGACAAAAAAAGAGGCCAAGTCCCCAGGAGCCCCGAAGGAAGATGACTGCCGGCTCTCAGCACAAGCCCCCCGAACCCTGCTTTCTCTCTAGTCTCTCTCTCTGTCTCTCTGTCTCTCTCTCTCTCTCTCACCTCTGGCCTGGTGGAAAGTTTACCTTGCTCAGGACTAAGGGAAAGAAACTGTATTTCCCAGCCCCACCCCCATTCTGTGGTCTCTTGCCTGGAATTTTGAAAATCCATGAGTTTCTGGTTCCATGCGTGGGCTCATTCCTTCAGACACTGGTGCTGGAGGCTCATCTCTGGCCATCTGGGCTGCTTCAGCTGGGCCTAGAGGACACTCAAGGTGGATCCTCCAGGCCTGGGGTGACACTCAAAGGGTGACTAAGTGAGCAAGGGCCACCAGCTGACACTCCACAGGCATTCTCCACATGACAGAGACCAAAGAGACAGCAGCCAAATGCAGTACATAGATGCTGTTTGCATCTGATTCAAACAAACCAACTCTAAGGAGACACTTGGAGATAATCAGGAGATTTGGGGACTGGTATTTTGCAATACAAAAAATTAAGGAATTGTTAATTTTGATATTTGATTTTATCATTATATAAGAAAATGTCCTCATGTCTTTGGCTTGTGTCTAGATGTCCCCTCAAAGCCCCCATGCAGTCATCTCAGAGGTGGTTAGCTCTAGAGTATGTGATGAATTCAGGGTGCAATGCTAGGATCTAAGGTGCTAGGATTAAGGGTGTGAGTACTACCTACCAGGATGAGATAAAGTATAAGGGAAAGGGTTGTGCTCCCTTCCTTGCTTGCTTTTGCTGTCTTCTGTGTGCAAGAACTGGTTTCCCATGATGCCATTCTGCCTTGGAGCCAGCCAACTATGGACTGAACCTCCATAAACTATGAGCCAAATAAACCTTTCCTCCTGTATCATTGGGTGTTAGGTATTTTGTTTTAGCGATGAGAAAAATAACTAAAACAGTTGGCTTTTGTTTGTTTTGAAACAGGGTTTCACAACGTAGTACAGGCCAGCTTTGAACTCGTTATATATCCCAGGCCAGTCTCAAACTTGGGCTCATCTTACCTCAGCCTTGTGAATGCTGCAATTATAGGCATGTTGCCACCATTCCTGGCTCTGTCCTTACTGGGCTTTATCTTTCTTTTTTGTATTTTCTGCAGGGTCTCTCTACATAGCTCAGACTCATAGTGATCCTCCTGTTTTTAGCCTCCCCAGCACTAGGATTACAGGCACGCACCATGCCTGAACGCTATTGCCTGGCTCAGCGTGCCCAGGAGCAGGGCCAGCATAATATGTGGTATTGAGGATCGAACCTCAGTCCCTGCACTTGCCTAAGCAGGCACTTAGTCCATTGAGCTATCTCACCAGCCCTATGTCCTTTCTATTAAAAGGCTATATTGAAGCATTTAAGGGTGAAATGTATGATCTGGGATTTGTTTTTAAGTACTTCAGAAAGCAAAGCAAAAAAGAAAAGAGGAAGGAGGAAAAGAAGCAAACATATCAAGGTGTATGTGGGTAAATCTAGATGATATGTCTATAGAATGCTTTATACTATTCTCTCCATTTTTATCAATTATTTATTTATTTATTTTAGTAAAGATTCTGAAATAAGAGAATCATCACAACAACTCATGAAGAACAACCATCCAGAGCTGGAATCTGATTCATATAAATTATCAAATTTAGCAAATGATTAAACAACTTAAAGACAAGGTCCTAAACAAGTCATGAGGAAAGCTGTGGCCCCTGCAATAGAAATGGACAACTATAGACTAAGTGCCTGCTTTGACAAGTGCAGGAACTGCATTTCGATCCCCTGTCCTGCATGCCATGCAGGCCCTGCCCCCAGGGCACCCAGAGCCGGGAACCGAGTCCCTGCGTGGTAGCACACACCTGTAATCCCAGCACTGGGGAGGCTGAAAACAGGAGGATCACTGCGAGTCCATGCTGCACAGTGAGACCCTGTACTAAATACATAAGTGAAAAAGAAAGAAATGGACAACTGCTGGAGCCCCCAGAAGGCCCGAGTACTGGGCGGGAGGGAAGTTCATATCCTGCCCCTGAAATCTGGCAAAAGAATTCCCTTGAAAATTTAAGTCTCAAGAGAGACAGACACAGAGACACACACACAGAGAGAGAGAGAGAGAGAGAGAGAGAGAGAGAGAGAGAGAGAGAGGAGGAGAGAGACCTGAGAAATAGAAAGAGGGAAGTCTTTTCCAGGGTCTACAGATTAAGGGTCTTTAGATACTCCTTCAGCAAAGGACCTGGTGCCAGATGGACTTTTGCTTCAGCTTAACCAGGTTCCTGCAAACTTGCGCATGGAAAGGAAGATCAGAAGCTCTGGCAATTGTTACTGAAGGGATTCAGAGAAATTACGACCCACTCCCATTTGACGAGAACAAGTCCCCATCTTCTGCTTTTTTTTCTTTGGTGTCAACTTCTATTGAAATGTGCTGTTGTCAAATCAGAGAAAGGATAGATTCAGAATTTTCAACTCTGATGAAAGTGAAATAAAAGCAGGTCTGTATCATCTTAATCAAAGCATGTGCCACCAGAATCGGCTCTCTGGCTCATCCCTTGGCCTTGGTGACGCTCATGTGCTGGAGGTTAAGGGTTTGTTACAGAAGAGGGGTTTTGATTAAGTGTCACATGTAGAGTGATGTGACATGCTCTTTATTATTGCAAGGGAAGATTGGGGTGAGGGGAAGCTTTAGAACCAGCTCCCAATATAAATTAGGAGTCTTGGGGAAGGGGTGCTTTGCAGTTGGCCTTGATATTTCAAGGGCCCGAAGGACTCGTGCGTGTGAGCATGCATCCGGGTGTGCATAGGAGCCAGCATCCAGATGCCTGCACTAATAGGCTGGTTACCCCGCTTCGAGTTTGACTTGCAATTGTAACACAAGGCTCTAAATTTGTCCACGTTCTTGATTACGGGGTGAAGGTCTGGTGCCTTCTACTCTGGTGGAGTTTCAGTGTTTCTGTTGCCACTGAACAGATCTGATGCTGGAGAAGCGGGAGGAAGTGCTGCAAGCTGCTTGCCCTGTGCCGCAGCCCTGGATACTTCCTACCCATTCCCAGAGAGAAAGGAGCCTGGCAGAGCCGCCGCCTCCCTCCAAGTCTAAAATGTCCAACACTCCTTCAAATAAGACTCTGGTGAGACCGCCGCAAGAATGGGGTGCAGAGAAACCCATGGCTGACCAGGGCCCTGGGAAGGGACAAGGCGAAGGGAATGACTCTGGACAGGACCCTCCTCCCCAACAGCCATCGTAAAACGCCACTTGGGTGAGTCCCTGGCCTGTTCAAATCCTTCCATACTCCTCCCCATCCTCCCAGTTCCTGCAAAAACAAAGCCACATGGGGTCCAGCCACTCCACTCCACCCCCTGGGCACTACCGACCCCGCTCACTGCCTCCAAATGCTGACTCGTATCTGTCTTCATGTGGTTGTTGGGCTCACTCCCTACCTGGAAAACTGTCCCTGTTTCTCTCTCCTATGAGGAAGCCTCCCACCCTTCCCAGGATACAATCTTTTTAACTATTACAAAAGTAGGCCTCGAGAGCCTGCTTGTGCTCCCAGGATGGGCCAGAGAGCAAAATGTAACGATGCCTGCCCTCGAGGAGCTTGCATTGGGCTGTGAAGATAGCACAGCGACTTAAGTGTCTGTTTGGCAAGTGCAAGGTCCTGAGTTCGAGCCCCAGTACCAAAAAGCAAACAAATAAATAAATAAATAATAAAAATAAAAACTGGCCCTCGTGAGGAGCTTGTGCTACATGAGGCAGTAGCATCGCTCAGCAGCTGTCACTGCCACGGAAAACAGGACAGAACAGCAGGGAAAGGGGGACCAGGAGCTTCTGCAGCTTGGAGACAAGACTCACAGGTGAATAGGAGCCACTGGTCAGTAGGGCTCTGTCTCATGGCAGTGGCTCCAGGGACAACAGGACCTTGGCCAAACAGATACCTGGAGAGCAGAGTCCTAGGGAAGGGGACCTGGGCCCAGCCCCCAGGCTACCCTTGTCCCCGTCCCTCCTCACTTCTCTGGGGCTCAGCAGAAAACAGCATTCTAGAAAGGAGTGTAGGCAAAGAAAACCTGGGAAAACCCCGCCAGAGTGGGCAGTCCCACCTGAAATCCCAGCAATTTGGGAGGCTAAGACAGCATCATAAATTAAAGCCCAGCCTGGATAATTACCAGGATGCTGTCACCAAGTAAAAATTAAAAAGGGCTGGGGATGCCAGATATGGTGGTGCATGTGAGTAATCCCAGCACTTGGGAGGCTGAGGCAGGACCGCTGTGAGTTCAAGGCCAACATGAACTGCACAGGAAGATCCTGTCTCAGGAAGGAAGGAAGGAAGGAAGGAAGGAAGGAAGGAAGGAAGGAAGGAAGGAAGGAAGGAAGGAAGAAAGAAAGAAAGAAAGAAAGAAAGAAAGAAAGAAAGAAAGAAAGAAAGAAAGAAAGGAAGGCCAGATAGCTCAGCGGACTAAAGCACCTGCTTAGGCAGAGCGCAGCCACTGGGGTTCAATCCCTGGTGTGCCGTGCCAGCCCTGCCCCTGGAGAGTGCTGAGATGGTGACTGATACTGGGCGTGGTGGCTCACGCCTGTAATCCCAGCACTTGAGAGGCTGGAAACGGGAGAATCACTATGAGTCTGACCTACTTAGTGAGACCTTGTAGACCCTGTACTACATACAAAAAATAAAATAGAGAAAGAAAAAGAAGGAGTGGAAGGCTGGGGATGCAGCCCAGTGGTACAGTGTTCCTGGTCCAGTCCTCAGTACATGTCATCGTCACAGTACCACCAGAACATAAAGGCTCACACAGAACATAAAGGCTCCAAGGTGTGTTGCTGTTTTGAGGAAGAAACAGAAAAGCAGTGGAGCCACATGCAGGCTTCTATTGCTACGCTAAAAGACAGAGTTTCAGAGCTATGAAAACTGTGGAAGTCTTAACTGGTGGTTGCTTGTTGAGGTGGGAAAAAGAACCGAATATGTGTGTGAAATGGAGAAGACCTGTGTTCTCTGAACAGGGCCTGGCTGCACTTCTGCTGACTCAAGTCCTCCACCCCACCCCCATCCTATATGGCTTCTGCCCCTGCTCGGTCCCAGCTGGCCACTCTGGGACCATTTCTGGCCTCATTCTCCTTCAAATGTCCCCTCTTTTTACAGTGGAGCTGAGGAGCATCTGTAGAGGGTAAGCAAGGTACTCGGCTGACTGGTCTGTAGAACAGGGCCAGGTACAGGGCGGGGCGGGGTGTATATTAGTGACCAGCACCCCTGCCCCTCACCCAAGGTCAGATGGAGGACCCCCTGTGCCATGGAGCACCAGGCCAGGGGCCCCCAGAACCCATGCCTATAAACCTGACTGGTTGCATCTCCACCCCATCTTGCCCTTCTTTTCTACCCCTGCTGTCTTCTTCCTCAGATTGCAGGGAGATGGCCCCAGGGTCTCCTTGGGTGCTGCAATCCGCGGGCCCCAGGTCCCTTGTATATCATGGTACAGTATCTGCCTGTAACCTGCACAGCCTCCCGCATACTCTGTCATCTCTAGCTTCCAATATCTGAGGCCCTGTTGTGAGAGGGATACAGGAATAGTCGCTATACTGTGTCGTTCAGAGAATAAGGACAAAGAAAACCAGCCTGCTCTTGGGGCTACTACACAGCCTGCTCTCAGAGCCAGGTGAAACAGGCTCAAACTGAGTGCTGCAGGGGTCCCAGGGTCATGAGGTCGCCAGAGGCTGAGACAGGTGCCTGCCGGTCAGAGCACTCACAGGGACCAGCAGAGTGCTTAACACCCAACATAGGCAAGTTTTGCTTTTGGGAACTTTCTGGAATGTGTTTGCTGAATATTTCCAGTCGAAGGTACTTTGAATCCAGGGATTCTGAACCTGAAGGTTGGGGAGTTGATGTCTGGTGTATCAACCAAGTTCTTTAGGACCTGACCCTTGCCCTTGGGGCCCCTCAGGGTGATGGTGGACAGGTGATTGTAGCCTGGCCAGGAAAGCACTGGACAAAGGGCACGCAGGCAGCAGGGGGACCATGCTAATAGAACTTAAAATGTAAAAATGAATAAGTATAAATTAATTAATCAGATTAATTTCTGATTCCCAGAGGTGGAGTTGTTGAGGATCCTGGGTCAGATGTCAACAGGAAAGGACCAGAATGAAAGCTCACTGTCTCAGGGAAGGCAGAAGCCTCTCAGCTTGCGCCACTTCCCAGCCCCTGGTACTCTGACCAACCACGTTGGCATAGGCTTTAAACATGTGCCTGCTCCGCCTCTCACCTCACTATTTGGCATCACTATTTCTGAGACATCCTAGGTAAATTTGGTTTTTAAAATTATTTAGGTATAGTCAGGCATATTGGTGCAGGTCTGTAGGCCAACAGTCAAGAGGCTGGGGCAGGCAGGAGGTGGGGGTGGGAGCTCAAGACCGGCCTGTGCAACACAGCAAGACCCTGTCTCAAACAAACAAACAAACAAACAAACAAACAAACAAACCTGCTGTAGACACTCAGGAGGCTGAGGCAAGAGGATCGAAAATTTGGGGCTAGCCTTGGAAACTTCATGATATTCTGTCTCAAAGAAGCAGGGCTTCGGATATAGTTCAGCAATCGAGCACTTACCTAGCATGTACAAGGCCCTGGATCTGATCCTTAGCACTGTAAATAAAGTCATTAGCCAGGTACAGCGGCACATACCTGTAATCCCAGCACTTGGGAGGCTAAAGCAGGAGGATCACCATGAGTTTGAGGCCAGCCTGTGAAAAAATCATAGTGAACACAGATGAAATTCATTCGGGGCGATTTTTTTTTTTTTTTTTTTTTTTTTTTTTTTGAGACAAGGTTTCACTACATAGTTCAGGATGGTCTTGAACTTACTATATAGCCCAGACTGGCCCCAAACTTGAGGTGATCTTCCTGCTTCATTCTCCCAGGTTCTGAGATTATAGGAATGTACCAGCTTGCCCAGCCCAGGAACTCTTGAGTATGAGAAAAATCTATACTCTAGTTTACTCTCAAATGGAACAAAATTTTTATGAACTCAAAGCTGACAACTGAGGATATTGGCATGACTTACATTCTGAGTGTGACATTCTTTTTTTTTTTTTTTTCGGAACTGGGTATTGAACTCAGGCCCTTGGGTTTAGCAGGGAAGTGCTTATTCTACTGAGCCATCTCCCCAGCCCCATGACTTACATTCTGTAGCCATCGAAATAAATATTTGTGAGTTTCAATTTTGCACTTGTGTTGTGGAGCCCATCTTGTCACAGCCCATCTCAGGGTCTTTCTAGGACCTTGGCAGATCCGTACTCCCAGCAGTGAGTTTAGGGAGCTCACTGGGAACCAAGCCTGCCTCAGCCGGGATAGAGCAGACAGGTCCTAAGGAAGAGCTATGTAGGAGACAGAGTGATGGGATTTAGTGAAAGATCAGGTATTGTGTGACTCTTGGTAGCTGGTGGGGCCATTTCCAGAGACATGGTAGTGAAGAAGGAAAAAATTGAGGCAGAAAGGGAAGAGAAGTCTGTTCTGGGCAACTTAGCTCCAAGATACCTGAAGGATCTCTGAGAGGAGGGGCTCTGGGGACTTCCAATGCTTGAGTCGAGGTGACCACCACATACTGCAGATATAAAAATTCAGCATTGTGTCCTTGCAGCAACCCAATAGGGGAGGCACTACTGTCACCTCCTCATTGCTGAGACTGGGCTGCAGGGACGTGGAGGAACTTGTCCAGGTCACACACAGATGTAGGGAGTGCTGCCCTGACAGCTGTGGGTGGTGGAGCCACTCAAATACTGGAGGTGGGAAGAAATGGGGAAATTGAAGCATTGGGGGCTGTGGTGGATTGCCAACTGGTGGTCAGCTGGTTACAGCCAGCTGACCTGCACTAGCGTGGTGCTGGGTGTGGGAGGCCACCTGACGGCTGTTGCCAGCAGCATAAGAGGCAGAACTGGAGAAGAGCTGGGAGAGGCTGTTAGGGAAGCTGGTTGCAGCTGTTGGAAGCTGCTGGTTCTCTTAGGTATTCTGCTGGAGGACCTTGTCATGCAGGCTTTCCTGATGAACCTGGCTGTTGTCATCAGAGCTCAGGTCGTCATTGTTGCTGAGGATGGCTAGGGTTCACTCTGGGGGAGCTCTGGTCCTCACTTTGAGTATTGTTTCCTGGCTCCAGAGGGGAACATGATGCACTGCTCAGTCTCCTAGGGAAGCCTGTCACATTGGCTTTCCTGATGGGAACTCAGCTTTCCTCATCACTGGAGGAGCTTGGGACCTCACTGTTGCTGAGGATGGCTGTAGTACTTTCTGGGGGAACTCTGTTCTTACCTTTAGCATCGCTTCCTGGCTCCAGTTCAGATCCCTCAGCCTGCTAGCACAGATCCTTCATCCTGCTGGCATAGACTTCTTAGCTTCCACCACTGACCCTTGGGCCTTCCCAGCTCAGATCCATGAAGCGGGCCTGCATGAGACATTGTCATGGGCTCTAGGCCTCCAATTGGACTGGTGCAAGGCATTGTTATGCGCCTCTTCAGCTGGACTCATCATACAGGACATCATATTGGGATCCAGGCCCTCAGCTGGAGTCTTAGGTCTTTAGTAGGTGGACAGATTTCCTGCAATTTTGGTATATGATTCTTTGAGTGATACATTATAAAATAATCTCATAAAATGTGTGTCCTGTCTTGTATTGTCCCTCTTGCAAAAACCCGAAACCACAACAGGGGTGGAGGTAAAGGTTAGAAGCTGTGGAGAGAAAAGGTAAAGCTACCTTTGTGACGATTCTTATTGCTGAGACAAGCTATCCGACACCCAAAGGTAAAGAAGGAAAGGTTTAATAAACCTCAGAGTTTGCAGATTCCGTCCGTAACTGGCTGGCTTTAAAGCAGGGTAGCTTGCAGAAGGGAAATACTTCAGGCAGAAGGCGGCAAAGCAGGGAACTGAAGAAGCAGCAAGTGACACAGCAGCCCCCTTCCTGTCCCTCGTGTGCCATCCGGGCTACACGCTCTTAGGGCAGGCGGCGCTCACACCCAGGGAGGGCCTTCCCGTTATCACCCCGAGAACTAGGCCAAAGCAATCAGTTACTAATTTAGTAACCACAAACCCTGAGCCCAGCATCCCACATCCGAGACTCAGCCGCCTCTGAAAAGCCCCTGCTGTGACTGCATGTGGCTTTGAGGGCACATCTGGATGCAGCCAGAAAAGGCTTCAGAGGGCATGGCCAGTATCTCAGGAGCACCCTGAAAGAGAAGAGACTGTGTAGGAGAGGGGAGGCCTGGGCCTGGCTGCCTCCTGGGTGTTGGAAGGGAGCAAAGCACAGCCATCAGGGCGCCAAGGTGGCCCTGAAGGTCCACTTGGCGGGCTGGAGGTGGACAGCAGGGCTCCACCAAGGGCCACGGAGAACCCAGAGGCACCGACGAGAGTTGGGATGAGGGTGAAAGTCCTTCTGAGAAGTGTCTGGTCATTTCTGGTGCCTATTTTTGTTTGGGTCTGTTATGTTTTGGGGGATGTCTAATTTTTTTGGAGTCCTTTATGTATTCTAGATACCAGTCCTCTGCCTAAGGAATAACTGGCCATCTTTCCCCATTCTGTAGGTTTTCTCCTCACGCTGTCATTTCCTCTGCTGCATAGCTCTTTAATTTGATGATAATCCCATTTATTGATTCTTGATATTATTTATTGTGCAACTGGGGTACTAATAAAAAATTTAAAATAAAATCCTGTCAGTGTCCCTTTCTGCACACTAGGCACCACTGTCCTGTCCCCCACATCCTGTCACATGTGGGCCAGAGCAGCTCAGGGCCAGTTGTGAGGATGGGGTCAGGGCAGAGGGGTGTTATGGGATCTGAGGATGGACTTCGAAGTTTGTCAAGGATTTGTCTCTCAAGTTGTTCTGCTGGAAAGAAAGGATGGGGAGAAAGTGATGTCTGGTTCTCACTGAGCTAGCAAGGCCAGTAGCCAGGAAGAGAGAACAAACGTGCTAGACACTGCAGCAGCTCCGTCACCCAGCATGGCCAACTAAGCCGAAGAGGAGACGGTTTTGTGGGCTCACGGTTTCACCTACGGTCAGCTGGCGCCAAGGCAGGGCTACATGGCAGAGGGGCCCTGCGGAGAAGCAGCTCATGGCATGGGGGTGGGGAGCAGAGCAAGAGATCACGGAGGAGGAGGGGGATAGACTCAGGCCCCGTCCCAGGAACCCCTCCTCTGACAGGCCAACCTTACAACTAGCCATAACACCCCATCGTCCATCACCTCCCCAGAGCCCCACCTGGGAACACGTGGGGCTTCAGGGTATTCAGGCAGCTAAGTCAGAAAGACATTAATATACAGTCAGAGAGGGCCTGGACTGTCATGGAAGTCAGCCCCAAAAGACATTAGGATTGGGGGTGCAGGCGGGTCTGAAGAAGACCAGGCCTCAGGAAAAAGATGCAATGGCCAGGCCTGATGCCTCCTTAGGGGATAAGTAATAATTTGAGATTAAGTGCAATTAGCACCTCCTGGCCCAGTACACCAGCTGGGCATCAGTGGCTCAGGTGGGTGGGCGAACAGCGCACCTGGACCCATCCTTTCCTGAAAGTGCCTTGTTCTCCCCATGTACCTTTGCTAAGGGGCTTATTTCCTAGTGGGTCAATGTTGGCTAAGTGGCTATACTTGTAATCCTATAGGTTGACTGTAGTTTGACTTCTGTTGTACCCATATTGTGACTTTACTACATAAATTACCCCTGACACAGGGCCTTGGGGGGCCACCCCACCCAAGGCCTCTCTTGGAAATCCAAGAGCTACTCTTCTTCCTCTTTATCTCCAACTAAACTCTCCTAGCTTCTTCCTTTGATTCGTGACTTTATTCCTCATTGTTCTGGGACAACGAATTCGGCACATCTAACATCTAACAGGCTAGGAATTTTATTTCTCCTACATCAGCGAGACATCTACATGCAAACCCTAACAGGAGCCTTTTTTACCAACCGCAGAGCAGAAAGCTGCAGCCTGAATCCCCTACACAGCGCGTCCGTTTCCTCTGACGTGATAGCTTTCGGTCAGCTCTGCAGAAAGAAGGAAATGACGTAGGCACTTTAAAAAGTACTGGCTCCACCTGGCCTGGAGCGTGAAGCTGCAGCGTACAAAGCGCTGGCTGCCCAGCGCCTTCTGAGCAGCACGGGAGGGGCGTGGAGCAAGGAGCTCACTCTTGCAACACCCCCGTACCAGAGCGGTGAGGACGTGCGTCCCACAGTCATGACACAGACAGGAAACGCAGCATCGCTCCCTTTTCTGCCTTCGGGCTGTTTTCTCTGTGAAGGGCTGTTTCTGGTGCTGTTGCTGTTGTTATTGGTGGTGGGTGAGTGTGTGACATGTGTGCATGTGTGGCTCTAGGGATTGAGTCTGGGGACTTTGCAGGAGCTACTTCCCGGGCACTCACCCTGACCCTTTATTTTGAGAGTTTGCAAAATTGCTAAATTTCCTCTGCTGGGCTTGAGTTCGAGATCTCCTGTTTTGGCCTCTCAAGGTGCCAAGACTGCGGGCATGTGCCATCACACCAGACCCTCCTCCTCCTATTTTTTTCTCCTTCTCTTCCTCCTCCTCCTCCTCCTCTTCTTCCTCAACATATTCTTAATGGTACACTTTCACACCCAGCTTTACCTACTATGTTGTGTTTCCTTCTGTTATTACTCATTGTAATTTATCTTTTTTTTAAAAAAAACATTTATTTATTTGTGTGTGTGTGTGTGTGTGTGTGTGGCCAGCTCAGCCCACCAGGGGGCGGGGCCGGCTGGCATGTGGCGCTGGGGGATCGAACCGCGGTCCCTGTGCATTGTCAAGCTTGTTTCAAGTAGGTGCTTTAGACCACTGAGCCATCTCTCCAGCCCCTGTAATTTATCTTAATGTGTGAATAAAATGTCATCAGGTGACTGTATCCCAGTTTACTGAACTATTGCTCTATAGTTGGATATTTAGATGGCATTTATTTATTTATTTGGTACAGGGTCTCACTACATAGATCGGACTCGTAGTGATTCTCTTGTTTTCAGCCTCCCAAGTGCTGGAATTACAGGCGTGCCACCTCCACACCCAGTCTCAATCACTGTCTCGGCATGCCCCAGGGGCAGGGCCAGCACTGTACACTTGGGATGGAACCCTGGCCGCTGCGCTCTGCCTAAGCAGGCACATTAGTTCACTGAGCTCTGGCCAGCTCCCTTTAGATGGCTTTTAGTGCCTTTTTTTTTTTTTTTTTTTTGTGGAACCAGGGAACCAGGGATTGAACTCAGGCCCTTGCGCTTGCCAGGGAAGCGCTTATTCCACTGCGCCATCTCCCCGGCCCGCTTTTAGTGCTTTGATGTTCTAAGATTTTTCTTATTGTGAATGTTATTGTAATGCATAGTGTGTACATAAGATTTTTCAGCATTTAGGATCATTAACACGGAGTCTCAGTAGTAAAATTATTGAGTAAACTGAGATGACTGCTTCTAAGAATTTTAACTTCATGTTGTTGAACTGACCCCCCAAAAGACTGTATTAATATATACTGTGACTGGCAATCCCTAAAACTTTCATGTTTATGGTAACTTCAGCTGCATAGGCTGTGATGCAAATGTGTACATAACGTAGGCAGAAAGCGAGCTTTTTAATGTAAGCACTATGGTCCGTTCAAAAGACATACTTACCGTAAAGAAGTGAACACCTTTAGCCTGGACATGGTGGTGTACCCTGTCATTTCAGCATTTGGGTGGCTGAGTTGGGAGGACTTTCAAGTTCTAGATGAGTAATTTACCAAGACCCTGTCTCAAAAAAAAAAAAAAAAAAAAAAAATAAGTGCCTGGGAGATACCGTTCAGTGCAAAGGCCCTGAGTTCAATCACAGTGGAGGGTTAGGGTCAGGAGGGACACTAATTAAGAAACCTTATCAGAACCTTCCAACCAAGGTCATAGCCCCTTCCCCCCCCCCCCGACCACTACTCCCTCTCCCCAGGGGTCATCACTATTTAACTTCACAGAAGAGATTAGTTTTGGAAAGTGGCTTTATTACAATTTTCATTTCCTGGATTACTAGGCGAACCACCTGCTTTTCCACATCTTGGTGGGTGAGTTGCAGTTCCTCTTTGCTTAATTATCTTTTGAGTTCTTTGTCCAGGAAATGGTTCACTCTTAAGCAATCTCTTAATGTCAAGCTTGGTTGGGTACAGTTGGTGTGGAGTCATCGTGACAGCGTTCACAAGTAGAGAAGCGTGCTGCAGGGTGTGTGCGCACTAAGTGTGTGTGTGTGTGTGTGTGCACGTGTGCTCTTACAGATTCGCGTGGCCTCACCATGACCAGACACCTCCCTCTTGGTTCTGCTTCTCACTGCAGAGATGATGGGCTGCTCTGAGGAACACCTGGCGCTGTTTGCAGTGATGGACTGAAACTAAGTAGATTCTGCCATTCTCTCAGGGTAGCTGAGGATTACAGAAATAGGTCACTGAAGCCTTTAAAAAATAGAAACAACACATTAGGGAAAGCACTGGGTTTTTTTTTTGTTCCACTGAGATAGCACATAGGACAAGATATCATGAGCTCTAGAGGGTAAATGTCTATAGCCATTTGGAATTAATAATAAATATTCTGAATGATAATGACCAACAGAAAATACAATGTCTTCCATAAGAAAGGTCTCTAAATACTACCTGGACTGGCTACATGCAGTTACTCTGCTTTAGTTTATTGGCAGGGGTGTGTGTGCATGTGTGCGTGTGTACGTGTGTGTGTGTGTGTGTGTGTGCGCGCTGCACATGGAAACCAGGCCCTGGTGCATGCTACCCAAATGCCCCACCACTGCTACAGGACACAGCCCCTTGTGCTTGAATTCCAGCGCGGGTCACTCTGAGGCGTAAGCGATCACTTGCTCACGCCTGCTCAGCCACACCACGTCTTTGCTTACATCAGTGTCTTCAAGAGTTCTACTTAGTCTACCTTACAGCAGAGTTCATGTTTCTGTTTTAGTATTTAGATCTTTGATCCATTTAGATTTTAGTATAGCACACGGTGAAAGATACTGGGATAGTTTTAATCTTTGGCATGTAGAAAGCCAGTTTTTCCAGTGACATTTATTGAAGGGGCTATTTTTCTTCCAGGGAGGTCATTTGGCTTATTTGTCAAAGGTAAGGTAGCTGAGTGTGTTTGGAGTTGTTTCTGCCTATTCTAATACATTCTGTTGATTCTTGGGTCTGTTTTTTGTTTTTGCCAAGTACCATGCTGTTTTTATCAAAGTAGCTTTGTAGTATAATCTCAAGTCAGGAATTGTGATGATGTCTCCTGCCTTGCCTTTGTTGCCCAGAATTATTTTTGTAATCTAGGTCTCTTCTGGTCCCAAATGAATTTTAGGATTGCTTAGTCTAATTCTGTGAGATATGCTGCTTTTTTTTTTTTTTATTTGGATTGCATTAAATCACAATTTTGGAAGTATGGCTATTTTCACTCTATGGGTTCTTTCTACCTGAGAACAAAGGATTTTTTTCTGCTTCCTGATAACCTTGGCCAGCTCCCTTTTCACAGGATCTACAGTGGTTTTTACTTTGCAGCACACATAGCCCATTTTATCTCATGAAATCCCTGGCACACAGGAAGGGCAGGCACTGCTGTCCCAGTTCACAGAGGAGCCGATGAAGGAGCGAGGGTTAAGCTCCAGGCCTACAACAGTGGGGCCAGTTGGCAGCAGCACTGGAGAAGAACCAAGGTCTTGTCACTCCCAGGTCTGGGCTCCTCGAGAAGCACATGTCAGGACAGTGGCCTCTGTGACTTCTCTTTGACTGCTCTCTCCTATTTTTACTTCAGGGCTCTGAGATGTTCACACAGAATCCATCACTGTGTGCTCACACTTACCCCCCTTGGGCTCCCTAGTGGGAAACGCAGACGGGAAGAAAGGGTGTTTTCTTACTTGAGGAAGAAGTACACACCCTGCCTGCCGAAGGCACGATTGCGTAGAGGAGGACTCTCCACTAGAGCTTCATCTTGCCCAGTAACACCTGCAGTCATTTCCTTTCCCTTCTGAGGACTTACCACACCTCCCTGCAGTTCTTCCAAAATGAACCAGGAGCAGCGCCACCTCGTGGCCCAGATTGCAAGAACTGTCACTCATTTCCTCCCAGCTGCCCCACTGAGCCATGGGGGGCCACCTTGCCTACAAAACTGGGCCTATACTTCCTGCCATCCACCAGGGTAAACTGCAAATAGATCAGAAAGCCTAATATGACAAAAGGAGACCCACACATGTTAAAACAAACATGAGTGGGTTTATTCCTGCCCTGGCTGTGAGGAAAGTCTTTCCACAATTCCAACTCTGGACACAAGAAGGACAGCTACCTGTTCCTCCTGGGGAGACAGCAGACACAGAAGGCTTCTGCCTTCCCCAGAGAGAGCTAAGCACCCCCCACACACACATACTCCCAGGGCTCCTTCATTGGAAGGAGGAAAACACAGAAAACAGACTGGCTGGGCCCATTTTCCCTTTCCCTTCTTGGCTGAAGAGAAAGGAGGTCCTACCACTCCCCCTCCAAAGACAGTGGGCTCTCACAGCTTTCCTCCTGGTAGCCTGCCCTGTGTCCTGCAGGGTGTACTTTGATCTTGCTTTCTTCCTTTTTTATTCAACTCATGCTTGCTCTGCAGAGCCAGTTTCTCCCCCACTCTTCAATTTTACTTTTCAACTATACTTTGTTGTTGCTTTTTGCTCATTTCGAAAACAAAAAAATCAGGGCCAGCCAAATAGCTCAGTGGATTAAAGTACCTGCAAGTAGGCGCAGGGGCCAGGGGTTTGATTCCTGGGTCTGTTGTGTCAGCCCCACCCCAGGGCGCACTGAGAGGGCAATGGAGGCTGGATGTGGTGGCACGTTACTTATAATCCCAGCTCTTGGGAGGCCGTAAACAGGCGGATCACGAAGAGTTCGATCTAGTAGTGAGACCCTGAACACCCTGTAGATCCTTCCCTAAAATACAAAAAAAAAAAAAAATTAAGAAAAAAGAAATCAAACACAAAATATAGACTCTTGCCTGGCTCAGTGACCACAGCCTGCCTACTTGGGAGGCCAGGGTGGGAGGATCATTGCACTCAGGAGTTCAAGACCAGCCTGGACAATAGAACAAAGCCTCAAAAAAAAAAAAAAAAAAAAAAGGGGGTGGTGGTGGAGGGGAGACACTTAAGACATCAAGAGATGAGGAAACCAATCTAAGCCCAGCCCAATTCCCAAATTAACACTTTCTAATGAGAAATAAATTATCTAGATGCAATAAAAAACATTAATTTATTCAACAACAATTTAAAAAAAGAAACCTGCTACAACGCAAGAACACTGGCTGGCTGTGGTGACACGTGCTCAAAATCCCAGCACTCAGGAGGCTGAGGCATGAGGATCCCTGTGAGTTGGAAGCCGGGCTGGCCTGCATGAGCAAATTCAAGGTCAGCCTGTGCCACATAGTGAGACCCTGACCCCTAAAACGAAAAGAAACAAAAGAACAAATAAGAAAATACTTCCAACATTACCACAGATACAGGTCAGTCTATAATATTAGGAATGTAAAATACATTTAAATATTGAGAAAAAAAAGACTTCAACTTGATAGGAAATTGGGCAAAACGTATGAACAGATATTTCACATACCCATACACAAAAATATAAATATCCAGATGTACTTTTAAAAGAATGTGGAAAGGTATTCAGCTTTATCACATTACAAAGACATATTAAAGCTACACTGAGATTCCAGCCTATCAAACTATCAACACATCAAAAGTTTGACAATCATTCTGTAAGCAGAGATACGAGGGAGAAAAAGGACAGTGTCACAGTGCTGGGATTCTGAGCTGGAACAACCTCTATGCGAGGGAGTTTGAAATATTTAACAAAACTACGTACGTGTTTATCCTTTGATCCAACAGCCCCAGACCCATGAGCTTGCCCTGAAAGCACACTTCCATAAATACAAACCAGCACATCTCTGAGGTTATTCACTGACACTTTTATTTACAATAGCAAGATATGAGAGACAACTTAAATGCCTTAATAGTACACTAATTGAATAAAAAAATGACGCTTACACGCAATGGGCTCCCATACTACTGTAAAGGCCTGAAGAATATTCCTATGATACCCTAACAGAAAAAAAAAGGTACTAATGAGTGTACATAGTATGCTACTTTTTATGTAAGTAAAAGAAATATAGGGGGCCGGGGAGATGGCTCAATAGAATAAGTGCTTCCTTGGCAAGCGCAAGGGGCTGAGTTCAATCCCCCATTCCACCAAAAAAAAAAAAAAAAAGAAAAGAAAAGAAAAGAAAAGAAAAGAAAAGAAAAAGAAAGCTAAAAACTACTAAAAATGGTTGTCTATGGGGCACTGGTAGGAATGAAAGGAATGGATTTGAAGGAATCGGATTGGAGTAAGACTTCTGAGTAAACTTACATGTGGTTTTGACTTCTGTCCCATGTAAAAGTCTCTATATTTATTTGTTTTGGGGAGATAAGATTTGTTGGTGAACTTGCAGGGAGGGTAGCACAGCAGAAGCCTTCTTCAGGCGTGCGAGGCCCGCCCCTTGCCCAGGGGACCCAAACCCGGACGTACCCCACCCCCCAGCCATCAGACAAGACGTGCTTCTCGCTCACCATACCTCCCAGCTGGTCTGCCTTGAACTCGGTGACGCCCGGCTCCTTGGAGCTGCGACTCCTCTGGCGGCCGGCGAGCTTGACCTCGGCGCTGGAAGGGCCGGATCACGTGCTCCCCGTCCTGCAGCGTGGGCGGATGGTCCTGCGGACCTGTGCAATGGGAACCCTCGCCGCTGCGCCCGCGGGCTTCCCAAAGGCGCCCCGCGTGCCTGCCTGAGCCCGGATTGTGAGGGCAGGCGGGCAGATATGCCCGCAGCCCCCGGAAGCCGCGTCCCCAAGTCCCCTGGGCAGCCCTACGAGCCGCAGGCTGCGTGAGCACCGAGGAGGCCGCTGTGCTGGCCACACCGCTGCGCGGGGTTCCCACCCGCAAGGCACCCAGACGGCTTACCTGATGGCAGAACGTTTCCAAATTGAAATGAATTTAAGTGTTAAAGGGAAGAGAAGAAAGAAAGAAAGAAAGAAAGAAAGAAAGAAAGAAAGAAAGAAAGAAAGAAAGAAAGAA
>NW_004524641.1:6325888-6329865 GCF_000260255.1 Octodon degus | reverse complement strand
AGAAGAAGAAGAAGAAGAAGAAGAAGAAGAAGAAGAAGAAGAAGAAGAAGAAAGAAGAAGGAAGAAGAAGAAGAAGCAGAAGCAGAAGCAGAAGCAGAAGCAGAAGCAGAAGCAGAAGCAGAAGCAGAAGCAGAAGCAGAAGCAGAAGCAGAAGAAGAAGAAGAAGAAGAAGAAGAAGAAGAAGAAGAAAACTAAAACTGAAAGTAAATAGGAACAAAGGACTTCACTGCATATGAAATAGATGTGGAGAGTAGAAAGGGGGGAAAGGAATAAAATTCCTGGTGAACACAGTATTCTGGGAAGTATCTAAGGGCAAACAGCTACAAAGAAGCCCTCGGCTGCGCTTGAGGCTGCGGGTGAAATGATGCCGCAGAGAGGGCGCCCAAGGCATCTTGTGTGCGCTGCGCGGTGGAGCCAACGATGAAATCGACCAGCGCTGGGACTCAAGGTTCCCAGAGCCGAGGTCCTCAAACCCGCAGTGCAAAGTGAGGCAGAAGCCTGTGGAGCTGGATTTGAATCGGAGATTTCTTTATAAAAAATTATTTTTTTAAAAAAGTGCGTTCCATCTCCCTGTCCACTAAAAGTGTCTCTAGAAGCGATGCTCCCCCAGGGACAAGGAGCAACTCAGTGCCCAAAGCTTGCCCTCTGAATGCTTTTCCCTTGGAGGAACCCATGGCTGGGTGCAGGACTGGGCTAGGGAAACGCAGTGGGCCGGGAGGTCAGGATGCACTCAGCGACTGTCGTAGTTTGGGGTTTTGCAAGGGGAGACTATAAAAAACGGGGCACTTAATTACAAAATTATTTTGTAATGGTCACCCAGAGAATCTTACACAAAAAGAGTGCAGAAAATCAGTCTGCACACCAAAGGCCAAAGAATCCAGCTGAGGGCCTGGATCCCATGGCAACATCCAGCTTGAGTCTAGTTGAAGATTGAGAGCTCATGACAATGTCCCCCCCACCCCACCCCTCCTTCTGGAGGCCTAGAGTCCACGACACTGTCTCCTGTGGGCCTGTTTCATGGATCTGCACTGGGAAGATCCATGAAGGTCCCAGAGGTCAGTGGTGGAAGCTAGAAAGTCTGGGCCAGTAGGATGAGGGAACTGTGCTAGCAGGCTGGGGGCTCTCAACTGGAGCCAGGAAGCGACACTCAAAGGAAGAACCAGAGCTTCCCCAAAAGGACCACAGCCATCCTTGTGACAATGAGGTCCTGGGCTCCTCCAACAAAGAAAGCAGCTGAGTTTGTCAGGAAAGCCAGCAGGACAAACTCTTCCAAGAAAACCAGCAGCTCCCTGCAGCTCCCCACAGCTTCTCCACTTCTTCCTCTCCAGTGCTGCCTCTTATGCTGCTGACAGCAGCCCTCAGCTGGGTCTCCCACACCCCTGCCATGCTGGTTCAGTTCAGCTGGGTGTTACAGTCAGTCTACCACAGAGACCGAGGGGATCGTGGGAAGGAACAGACATCCTTTGAGGCACTAACACCAACCATTAGCGATGGTCTAGCTATCAAAAACAGTTGTGGTGGGCTTTCCTTGCATTTTAAAAATTTGATTGGTACATTTTAGATATACATAATGATGATGTTCATCATAGGGAATTTGTATCCATACATGATATATTTGGCTTCTTTTTCTCCCATTACCCTCCCCTCCCTTCAGTCCCTCCTCCCCTCATTTACAAAAGCTTTGTTTCCATTTGTTGCTTTCTATTTTCCTTTCTTTTTCTTGTCCCTTTTTTCCTTTCTCAAAAACAAATTTTTGTTGATTGTTTTTTAGAGACAGGATCTTGATTAGAACCTCAAGCTGGCTTTGAACTCACCGTGTTATGGCTTGTGTCTAGGTGTCCCCCCCAAAGCCTCATGTAGTCACTGGGGCGGCTTCTAGAGTTTGTGATTCATGATCCAATGCTGGGATTATGAGTGTGAGTGCTGCTGGGATTATGGGTGTGAGGGCAGATTGCCTGAGTGCAATTTAAGTAAGGGAGAGGGCCCGCTCTCTGCTTCTGCCTCTCTGCTGCTGTTCTTGCCTTTTTGCTCTTGCTGTTTTCCTCTGCCATGAACGGCTGCCCTCTGCCATGTGCCACTCTGCCTTGGAGCCAGCGAATATGGACTGAAACCTCCACAAACTGTGACCTAAGTAAACCTTTCTTTCCTTCATTTTGGGTGTAGGTATTTTGTCCCAGCAATGAGAGAAAAGTAACAGAGACACACCATATAGCCCAGGCTGGCCTCGAACTCAAAGCAATTCTCCTGCCTCAGCCTCCCAAGTGTTGGGGTTACAGGTGTGCACCACCACGCCTGGCTTCAAAAACATTGCAGGACTGGGTTGTATCTTGGAGGTAGAGCACTTGCCTACCTCATGGCAGGCCCTGGGTTTGATCCCCAGTCCCTCAAATAGGTAAATAAGTAGTTGTACTGAACTGTAGCACTCAAATAACTGTGGACAGACTCAGAAGCATCCCTTCCAAGCCTGCTGCTCCAGCTCCTCCCTAAGGCTGTCTGCCCACGTGACAGCAGGCACCCCTCAGAGAAGCCTTCAGCAGAGCTTCCGGAATGAAAGGCACAGACCTGCAATCCAATTGCGGAAGTGACATCGCAAAGCCTCTGGGTTATTCTATGCTCTACCAAATACAGTCACATCAGAAGTGGGGGACACACAGGGCTGCGACACTGGGGGATCAGGGGCTACTGGGACCACTCAGAGGCAGCCTGCCCTGCCGAGCATGGCCACACAGTAGGCCACCAATCAGGGAGCAAATCCAAGCGTCTGCTGAAATGATTCAATATCACCTATGCGTAGTATCACCTATGGCACTTTATTGGGTGTGTGGGGTGGGGACAGAGCAAACAGACAAATCTAGACAGTGAAACACTCTACAAGAAAATAACCCCAACACTTGGGAGGCTGAAGCAGGAGGATTGCTGTGAGCTTGAGGTCAGCCTGGGCCAACAAAGTGAATTCAAGGCCAGTCTGCAGGGCAGAGTGAAACACTGTCTCAAAAAAGACAAAGAAAAGAAAACAAGCTTTGAGTCTCTCTTTTTTTCTTTTCTCTTTTCTTTTTGAGTCAGGTCTTGCTATGCAATTTAGGCTTGTATGGAACTCACTCGGTTTAGGCTGGGCTTGAACTCAAGTTGATCTGCCTGCCTCAGCCTCCGGATCACTGGCATTACAGGCAGGCATCACCACACCTGGCTTAGCCTCCACTCTTAAAGATGTTAATATCATGAAAAAGAGCTGCTCTGGCAAGTGCAAGGGCCTGAGTTCAATCCTCAGTTCAAAAAAAAAAAAAAAGAGAGAGAGAAAAAAATTGTTCTACAACTTGTTCTTTAGTCTATAGACGACTAAAGAGACATGTTCACACAATGAAGTTGGTGACTCATAGGGGACTCCGGATCAGGGTCCAGGAAGAACTACAGAAGACATTCTTGAACTAATTTGAGGAATGCAAATGCACTGAAGTCAATATACATTAAATTTGTCGGGGTGATAATGCAATTGTGGCTGTGGAGGACAGTCCCTTTCTCTCAAGAGAAACATACTAGAGTATTTAGGGGCTCAGTGTTAGGGGGTCTGCAAGTTATTTTCAGATGGAGTCAGAGAGAAAGCAAACCTCAGGCTGGGGTGCAGCTGGGCAGTGCAGGCCTCACCTACCACTCACCAGGCCTGGATTGAGTCCCTCACCAGCAGAGAGAAAGGCAAGCCCAAGCTTACACATCCCTCTGGACGCGTGCATTTGTGCTTGCCAGTGCGGAGGGTACACTCCTGCCCGTCATCCGGGGCTTTTCCATACACTTTAAAGTTTTCAAAGAAAACACTGCAGAGTGGTAGAGGGGCAGAGTGAGCATGAGGAACCTGCCAGTGAGCTTTGGTATTTGTGGGCTGGCTTCAAGACCTTCCTCCCTCCCCTCCCCTCCCCCTTTTCCCCTCCCTTCTCCTCTTCTCTCCTCTCACCTCCCTTCTCTTCCCCTCTCCTTCCCTCCCC
>NW_004524641.1:6319196-6324196 GCF_000260255.1 Octodon degus | reverse complement strand
TCTGAAAACATGTAGAGCCCCATCTGCTTCCTAGACTGCTGTGTATACTGCCTTTTTTTTTTTTTTTTTTTTTCTGGACAAGGTCTCACTGCTATGTAGTTCAAGCTGGCCTTGAACACACCATGTTGCCCAAGCTGGCCTCAAACTCACAGCAACCCTCCTGCCTCAGCCTTCCAAGTGTTGGTATTATAGGTGTGCACCACCACACCCAACTCAAGTCTACTACTTTTTAAAACTTACTGTTTTTTAGCACCGGGGATCGATCCCAGGGCCTTCACACTGAGCTACATCCTCAGCCATTTTGATTTTTTGTTTTGTTTTGTTTTTATGTATTTAGTACAGGTCTACAGGATTCGCAAGGTCTCACTGCACAGATCAGACTTGTAGAGATCCTTCTGTGTTTCAGCCTCCAAACACTGGGATTACAGGAGCCGCCACCACGCCCAGTCTCCACCACTGTCTCAGCAGGGCAGAGCCTGTGCGGCAGGCCAGGGAGCAAACGCCTGGCCCACACATCTACCCAAGCAGGCGCTTTAATCTGCTGAGCTATCTGACCACCTTGTTTTGATTTTTTTTTATTTATTATTTTGAGAGGGTCTCATGAAGTCTCACCAGGCTAGACTCAAACTTGTAATCTTCCTGCCTCAGCCTCCTAGAACTCTGGGATTCTAAGCATGTACCCCTCTACCCAGTTTAGCAATTTCTTACATGCATACAGCCTGTAAAGTAATCAAATCAGAACAGTTAGCGTTATCTCCTTAAGCTCTCTTCGTGTGTGGGGTATCCCCAGGGAGGTGCTGGGGATGGAGTCGAGGGCCTGGTGCATTCTGGGCAAGCTGCACCGCTGAGCTGAATCCCCAGCCTCTTCCTTATGCATTAAAAATGTAGGGGTGGGGCTGGGGAGATAGCTCAGCAGCATAAGCGCCTGGCCGCAAACTCAAGGTTGTGAGTTCAATCCCTGGTACAAAAAAAAAAAAAAAATGTAGGGGTTGGGTGCTGTGCTAGAGCCACACGGAGACATTTCCTCACCTGTGTTTGGGTTCTGCTTATCTGACTTCCCCTCCCCCTGAGACAAGGCTTTGGGGGTCGCATATTCCTATAAAGCAGTCACCTTCTTGCCACACTTGGCCCAGGAGAAGCCCTCGGCTCCCACCTCCGCACCGATCCAGAGTTATCTTCCCACTGCCACTGTCGCCAGCCCTGCCTCCCGCCGTCCTGCGCCCGTCCTTCTAATCTCCAGGACCCCAGGCGTGGCGCAGAGGGCGTCACAGTGGGGCCGAGCACTGAGGACTCCTGTCCCCGAGGGCACCCAGCCCACGCGCGACCCTGCGGGGCGGCCCAGCCTCCACCCAGCGGCTGCGCCCGCGGAAGGAAGCTCCTCGCCCCCTTCTGAATCATCTAAGAACAAAAACTATGTACAAATGAATATTTCCATCTTTATTTCAAATTCTAGGTTTCAACTGCAATATTAATGCGACTCCACAGTGTAATTTACTTGTAATAATATATCATTATTTCTATTTTACAGTTCTCTTCTTAAAGTAGTAAAGCAAATGTTTAAAACAGCACAAATGCGCAGCCCCACAATTCCCCATTCAGGCTCGGAATTTGTGCTCTCCTTTTAGAATGGCGCATAATTGAAAACAATGAAAACCCCCATGTGCTAAGTGCGCTAGTCATTAAAGCTTTTTTTTTTTTTTTTTTTTTTTTTTTGGAATAAAGAACGTTCTGGTGGTTGTGGTTATTATTTATTTATTTACGTGGTTATTTTTAGAAACCCCACACCAGCTCGCTTCCTGTTCCCAGACTGACATCTGCTGGGGATGTCGCGCCGCCCTGCTCCGGGAGGCCCACAGCCGGCTGCCACTCAGCGCCACCGCCCACCTGGCCGCGCAGGCCTGGGCTCTCCTGCTATCCTTGCAGCTGCCTTTGGTCCTACAAGCTTCTCCCGCGTTTCAGCAGCTGGTGGGACCCGGGACTGCCCAGCCTGGCACGGGCCCCCGACTGTGGTAGCCCAGGCGGAGAGCAGATACCAAGTCCGAGGGCAAAAGCAGTCACAGGGAGTCTGTGAGCCCAGGACTCGGGAGGCTGAGTCAAGAGGATCTCAAGCTTACGGCCAGCCAAGGCATGTACAAGGAAGGATGTAACTAGGCTTGGCCTCAAAGGGAGGAAGAGGGCTGGGATTCGGCTCCGCGTGAAGACCCTGATTCCATCCTCAGTACAGAATGAAAGGAAGCTGTCGGGATGGGGCGGATATCCGTCTTTCGCGCAACCCAGGTTGGGGCAGCCAGGGCTGCGGGCATCGCCTGCTCATGAAGTGTCCTGTACCACTGCTTTTCCCGTTGGAGAACAGTCCCTGTGTATGCAGCCATGGGCTTGGGGTCCCTAAAAAGGGTCCCTGTCCCTCGCTGGGGAGATCCCAAGTCCCAGTCCGCACGTCCAGCCACCAGGAGCCCTGTCCTTCCCCCCACTAGGCCTCACCAGCGGGCCTGGGCCCTGCTGTCTGCTATGCCAGGGTCCATTCTCAAAGCCCCCAAGACCCCACCTCGCACCAAAGAAGCCCAGTCCCCTGGCCCGAGGATGGCCACTGGCCCAGGAGGGTCCCTGAGGCCCAGAGCTGGCGAGTCTGCTGTGGCTCTGGGAGGAGAAGGCGCACAAATGGAACCGATGTTGGCCGCTGCTGGCGGGTCACCCCTGGGACCGCGGCGAATGGAGTTGCGGCTCCTTGCCCCAAGTGATGCTCATCTGCATCCTAAAACCCCAAAGCGGGCCGGGGTGATGGCTCAGTGGAATAAGCGCTTCCCTGGCAAGTGCAAGGGCCTGAGTTCAATCCCCGGTTCCGCAAAAAAAAAAACCCAAAACCCTGAAACCTGAAAAGGTTTTTGTAAGTTTGGAGCCAAAGCTCATCTGAGGCAAACTGTATCTAGTCTTCATCTTATTTGGTGTAAATATTCATACATTTCTCTGAGACGTATTCACTGATTCGTTCCCTCCCAGGGCTGCTCACCAAGGTGGGGTGCATGCGCTCTACCACCTTCCTAGATCAGAAAGAAGGCTCATTCTACGGCACCTTGGGCAATACGACCTTTCCTCTATGATCGTGAGATGGAGTTTCTTTTAAAAATAAATGTAATGCCAGGCATGGTGACACACGCCTATAATCCCGGCATGCAGAAGGCTGAAGCAGGAGGATTGCCAGGAGTTGGAGGCCGGCCAAGACTAGACAATGAGTTCAAAGGCCAGCCTGAGCTACACAGTGAGACCCTGTCTCAAAATATAAATAAATATGTTAATTAATTAAAGCAATTCATTTTTTAAAAAATAGTAAGCACATTGTAAGTACAGGTGACCTACATTTTTAAGTTTCTCATTCAGTTTTTTCCACCCTTGATATAAACACATGAACAACTATGACCAAAAACAAAACAAAGACTTCGGGATCCAGTGCCAAGCTCCCAACTGGGCCTTTGCGTCGCACCCCCACACATACCTGCCCACTCCGACCAGGCCTGAGTCCCAACCTCAGGGCCTGTCACAGCCCCTCCCCCTCCTTGGAGTGTCTGCCCTCGCTCTTTCCCTGCAAACTCCTGTTCCTTCTTGCAGACTTGGCTTAGGGGCTGCCCCTCCAGGAGGTCCTCCCTGGTTGCCTCCAGCTTTGGTCAGGCAGTCATTGCTTGTGGCCCCCGTTACACTACATATGAGAGTGGGGGGCAGGAAGAGACTTGGGTTGGGTCACTTAATTATGCTCACTAAGCTTCATTAGTGGGATTAGTAATGGAAGCTACTAGTAATTGAATGCATACACTATTCCGCTTTACATGTATAATATATTTAATCTTTAGAGTAAACCAGTGAGGTAGGAAGTGTTAAAATCCTCACTGTAACATAGAAGGAGCTGGGCATGACAGCACACATCTGTGCTTCCAGCTCTCAGAAGGATTGTCGTAAGTTCAAGGCCACCCTGGGCTGCATAGTGAGTTCAAGAACACCTGGAGCTACATAAAGAGACCCTGCCTCAAAATATAAAAAATGAGACTGAGGTCCAGAAAGGGTCAGCTCAGAGGATTTTCCCAGCTCACAGTAAGCAGGGACAGCGAGGATTTCTTCCCCTGGTCCTCCTGCTTCGCACTACAGAAAACCAGGGGCCTCCATACATCACAGGGCAACCAGAGAATAGCAGCAATGCACCGGGCAGGCACCCTCCCTGTGCTAGTGCTGGGCCTCATCTGGGTCGGCTCCTGCTAGCCACGCTTAGTACCCCAGAGTCAGCAAGCACGGCTCCTGTGGAGAGCTCTGCATGGCCTGCAAGCCTCTGCTCTCTGCTGCACCTCTTAGCTTTTCCATCTTCTCCCTCCTCAGCTCCCCTGGCTGGGCCCAAGCTGCTGGCCCTGGCCACTCTGATTGGTATTTACACACTGCTCTCTTGAGCTCAGTGTAAAAAGGTGCTCAGCTTACATTTTCTTCCACCTAGCACCTTGCACAGGGGCTGAATCCAAAGAATTTGGGAAATAATGAAATCAGTCTATGGAGGATGGATGGACGGATGGGTGACTGGATAGGTGGATGGGTAGGTGGATAGATGGATAGATGGTTAGGTGGGTGGATAGATGGATGAGTTGATGGCTATTATTTAACCTTCATGATCACGGCTTCATGTGGGAACCTGGTAGAGGAACAAGTGGTATTCATGAAATTTAACATAGTGACTGGGAAGGAGTAAATTTGATAGTTTAATAATACATAGAAGCGCCCCTGAGGCCAGCTCCTAAATGGCAGCAGGTGTTAAAAGGTGCCAGACCACCCAAGTCCAGATATGACACCTACCACCCTTGAGTACCAGGATAGCAGGTCTTTAGGGAAAATGGCACAGACAACCAAACTGACCCAAGGTAGAAAGCCTATGTGGCAAGAGGATTGCCTTAAATTGGAGGCCAGCCTGAACCATGTAGCATGACCTCTCTCTCTCTCTCTCTCTCTCTCTCTCTCTCTCTCTCTCTCTC
>NW_004524641.1:6307758-6319096 GCF_000260255.1 Octodon degus | reverse complement strand
TCTCTCTCTCTCTCTCTCTCTCTCTCTCTCTCTCTCACACACACACACACACACACACACACACACACACACACAAAATGAAACAAACAAAACAGAAAGGCCTCCAAAATGAAAGAAAACCTATATAGTTGGCCTTTAGTAGCTATGTTCCCCACCCCCAAATTCAACTAACTGAAGATAAAAAATGACGAACCAGAGAGGTTGTGTAGATTACATGCAGACACTGTTATTTTATTTACAGGACCTGAACACTCACGGAACTTGACACTCACAGGGGGCGGGAGTGAATCCCCTGAAGATTTGAAGGGACCATTTCAGTGACTGCAGAAGGGAGCTTGCAGAGGGATGGATAGAGAGGTTTGAACTCAGGGCTTCAAGAAGCTGGGAAAGCACTCTACAGCTGAACTACATTCCCAGTTGCCTAAAGAATGACATGACATTGACATCACTTTATTAAATGAGAGTTTCTAATCTTTATCTACTTTTTTTTTTTTTTTTTAGACAGGGTTTTGCTTTGTAGTTTAAGCTGGCTTTGAACTCACTATGTAGCCAGGCTGGCCTTGAACTTGTAGAGATCCTCCTGCTTTATAGCCTCCCAAGTGCTAGGATAACAGGCATGTGCCATGATGCCTGGTATCTTTTTCTAATCTTAAATGTTATATAGAAGGATAACATATCTATTGACAAATGAAATTTTGTGGATTATTTTGCTATTGGTTTGCTGTTTTGTTTGCTTATTTTTTGAGACAGCATCTCACTGTATTCTAGGCTGGCCTTTCAATTGCTGTGTAGCCCAGGCTGGCTTGGAATTTCCAATCCTGCTACATCTTCCTGAGTTCTGGGATCACACGCATGCACTACTTTGCTTGACCTGTGGGTTTTGTTTTTTTTTTTTAAGTTTTTGTTTGTTTGTCTTGGGTTGTTTTTGAGACAGGGTCTTACTGAGTTTCTCAGGTTGAACTTGAATTTGTGGTCCTCCTGCCACCTCTCCAGGGTTCTTTGGATTACAGGCATAAGCCACCAGGTCCAGCTCAGGTGCAGCTTTCAGAGATAAAAATGTCTAAGTATAGGATAAAAAGAAATTATTTCACTAGAGACTACAGACCAGCGCATGAGTTTGGGAATGACACCCTCATGCACTAATATGTAAGTTATAAGCTATTTATCTCATTTTCTATGATTAGCACTTAATAATTTGCTCTTATCCAGGCCTAGAATCAATTTTCATAGTGACCACCAAAATAAATGCTACGCTGTATAGAGAAACAATTTGACCATGGCTGGCTACTAAGTCACACTGATATAACCGATTCGGAATTTCTCTTAATCTGGAGGAGGCTTCACACTTTGATCTCCCTTTTTTTTTTTTTTTTTTTTTTTTTTGAATGGTGGATTTGGTACAGGATCTCACGCCACGGCTTGGACTCGTAATGATCCTCCTGTTTTCAGCCTCCCCAGTGCTGGGATTATAGGCCTGTGCCACCACGCCCCAGACTGTGTCACCAGCTCAGTGCGGGGCCGGTGTAGCACGCAGGACCAGGGACGAACCTTGGTCCCGGCGCTTGCCAAAGCAGGAATTTGGTCCACTGAGCTATCTCGCCAGCGCTTGATCTCACTTCTAAGTCAATGGACTTTTTGATGGATCATAAGATGCTTTCAGAGCCTTGAACTCTCACAGTGGGGGAGACGAAGCCTTTTCAGAATGGAGTACCTGTAAAACAAGTGCCAGGGGCACTGCAAACATTTTACAAAGAAGGGCTGCAGCCCCTCCTCCCCAGCCTTCTGCGCTATCAGGACCTGGCAGCTCCAGCTGCTCTGAGATCTAAATCAGACCGACAGACTGAAGGCCGGAGTGTGCAGCTGCAGCCTCTGTCAGGCACCTGCCCTTAGATGGGGAGGACAGGTCTGCAGATGAGGGGCCCCGCTATGCTCCCCCAGCCATCAGACTGCGAGCCCTGAGTCCACCCTGGGCACCTCCTGGGCACCCCGCTGGTTTCTCCACGGGCCCTGGAGCAGTCAGGCAGAAATTTCCCAAGGCTGTGCTCCACAGAGCTGTTCCTGAGTCACCTGCGTGGGAGGCAGGGAAAGGTGTCTCAGATGTACGCTGCGCTCCACCTCTCCACCCTCTCCTTTCTGCAGGAGCAGAGAAGTGGAGCAGGGCTCCCCATCAGGGAAAACAAAACAACAACCAAAACAACCAGTGCCTGCAGCTCTTGTTATTTAAAACCTGAGTCCTCAGGAGAACTCAGCTGATTCCACTGGATGGATGCAGATGGATGTACCCCAGCTGGGACCAGACTTGGGGGAGGGGGGAAAAACATTGGAGAGGAGAGAAAGAAGGGAACAGAGGAGGAATATGGCACAGGAGAGCAGGGGAGGGGGCACCAGTGCTGGCCTCAGGTTTGGCAGAGCCCCAGGCTCTACTTCCAGGAGAGTGCCAGCGACCCAGCCGAGACAAGTGGTCAGCGAGGCGCCAGGCCAGGGTTTGCATGCCAAGTGCTTGCAGGCCCCAGTGGCGACAGGAAGTAGCTCAGACTGGACCTGGAGAGAGAGAGCATCTCGCTTAAGAGATGCGGGTCTCCCTACCTCCCAGCAAGCATGTCTCAGATCTGGAAGGACCACGCAGACAGGGACTCGAGGTATCCAGGTAGTCCCTGAGCAGACCAGTAGTGAGACCCGAATGGGTATCCTAGAGCTTTGGCAGAACCCACAGTGGAGGATGGTATATTCTTCAACAATCAGAGAGAAAGGGATTCAGAATCAGAAATCTAACAGTATTTTGTATACTTGAGTCTGTGGACTAAGATTTATACTCATGGAATACATTTGGGAAATGCTTATTTCATGAATAATTCACATAATTCTGTTCTTTTAAGTGATCGTACCTATTAAGATCCATGATTTACAAAAAAAAAAAAAAAAAATCCATGATTTATAAGGAATACCATAAAAACAAAGAGGAGGATTGGGTTGTGGCTCAATCCTAGAGGACTTATCAAGCATGCAGGAGGTCCTGGGTTCAATTCCCAGCCTGACTGTGTGTGTGTGTGTGTGTGTGTGTGTGTGTGTGTGTGTTTCCTTACCATGGCCCACTCATGCCCCAGAAGGACAGATCCGTGAACACAATAGGACACTAGGGAAACATCCATCAGAGGCTGTATGTCTTTTTGTCCAGCTCACTGGGGGGAAGGCTGAGCCCAAGGTGCTCTCTGAATGGTTCCAGAAGGTGTTTGCAGTGAAGGATTAAGCAGCCTCCAGCCTCCAGCTCCAATCAAGCCCTTCTATTCTGCCTCAACAAACTGTGCGGGGTCATGTCTCCTTCTCTTACAATGCTAAATCTGGGGGTAACTGACTGTGCCACACCATACAGCTAGCACATAATAAGGCACTTTATAATTTAGTAGGGGAGCTGGGGCTGCTAAATTATGGTCGCTCGGTGCTAGAGGCCTTGCCCGCCTCCTTTGAGGCCTGCAGTACTGTCAAACACAGAAAAAGAGAAAGTAAAAATTACAGAGGAAATTATTACAAGTCCTGAGAAATGGGGTTTGGAAGGAGATTGTACAGTTGAAAAACAAGGACATTTTCAAGAGGCTAATTTTGTTTTGTTTTGAGACATGGTCTCCCCATGTAGCCCAGCTGGCCTCAAGCTCATCACGATCCTCCTGCCTCACGCCCCTGAGTGCTGGGATTGCAAGTGTCCACCACTATACCTGGCTCAAAAGGTTAATTTTGGAAGAAACCTGTCTTTAAAAAGTAGGGTAATGTGTTGGTTTCTCCCCTCTTTGGAGAAACCACATTTTTGAAGAGTTTATGCGAATACTCTTTGCAAAAATATGTGAAATTCATTTGAAAACAAAGGTTGTATCTTCAGAACAATGGATTCGTCAGTGTGTTGTTGGTAAGGCAATTTAGTCTTATAAAAAGTGCAAACAATTTACTAACACCAGAAGGTAATTTACCAGTCTGTAATCCATCACTATTTATGCTGGGCCCAGAAGGAACAGGATATTTATTAGGAGTTTTTGTTCCTTTGTTTTTTAAGAGAAGGTCTCATTAAGTAGTTCAGGCTGGTCTTGAACTAACTGTGCAGCTCAGGGCGGCCTTGAACCATTGGCGATCCCCCTGCTTCAGCCTCCTGGGTGCTGGGATAACAGTGTGTGCCATTATGCCTGGCCTTATTAGGTAAATTTAAATCAAATAATAAAAACATTTGGTTCTTGGTGGGCTGCTTTTCATGCAAGAGAAAAATGTATGTAAGCCAAAATAAAGCGGATACTTGCTGTTTAGTTGACAGAAATAAACAAAAGCCCTTTAACCAGTAAGAGAAAATTAGTGATGCTTTTCGTTTTGCTTTACTTTCTTTCTGTTTTGTTTTGTTTTGTTGAGGAAGTTTAAAATCACAGAAGTCACAATGATATGGAAAAGCATGCCGGCATCTTCCATTTGCCTGATTTCACACAATATATCAGTTTCCAATGGCCTGAGGGAATTTGTTTAAATCGAATAGAATATTAAAGGGCATGAATAAGCAACCTGATGAAAAAGTACTGTGAAATAACTGTGTGAATACACAAGAAAAGATAGTCAATCTCGTGAACAATGATGGAAATGCAACTGAAACTACAAGATGGAATTTTAAAAAATCTGTCAGATTGCTAAAGACAAGAAAGTTGGATAACACTCCATGGTTGGGGGAAAGGTGAATCAGGAATAATATGGCTAAGGGCAAAAATATAAACAGGCACAACTATTTCAGACAACTTGACCACACTGGCTAGATGCTAAATGCCCATCCTTTGACCTAGCAATTTCATTCCAATAGGGATTTATCTTAGATGGGAATGTATAAGAACAAGCTCAAGGGTTTTGCAGACTCGTTGGAAATAATAGAAAAGTTAGAAATCTCAATGTATATAACAGAGGGCTTTAGGCCTTGAGCAGAATGGTTGCAAGTTCCAGACCAGCCTGGGCTACAAAGTGAGCTCAAGGTCAGTCTGCACTGCATAGTGAGACCTTGTCTCAAAAAGACAAAAAAAAAAAAAGGGGGGTGGGGCTGGGGGGCTGGAGAGTAAACAAATAAATGATAACAGACATATGCAGAGCTTGCTTGTTTGGTGTCACACAGTTTTAAGAGCTCTGTGCATACAACATCGTGTACTCTCACAGGAGTGCTTAGACTTCTTGTCTCTTAATGGGACAGCCATTCAGACAAGTACTGCTCAGAACTGGGTAAGTAGGTGGGACTTATTAATTACAAGACCACAGAACAGTTCCCAAAGCTCTGATGTGGACTTCTAGGGAGAACACTGCAGGTTTTCGGTAGGACGGCCTAGATTCCATCACAAGCGGTGCGTGGGATCGCCTCTCAGGACCCGGATGTAGAAGTTCTCTCAGGTTTCCTTGAGATTTGGGCTACATAAAGGACACAGACGCCAAGAAGAGCTGGCCGCCCACTATGCTTTCTCGAGGGCGTCCTTTTATTGTTTTCTCTGCCGAAGCTCAGCCTGCAGAGCCAGTTTCTCCCTCACTCTTACCTTTTATTTCAGGAATATACTTGGCCACTGCTTAACAAAAAAAGTTGAGGGGTAGGTCCACGCAGGCTCACACAAAGAACACTCACGAAGCAAGAAGTGGCAAAAGGAAGTTTCAGAGCGGGCTCTGGAGCACAATCTCATTTATGATTAAAAAATATTTTTTCATTATAATATGTATGCATAATGTGTTTGGATCTCTTTTTTTCCCCTTATTTTTATTGATAAACAAATAGCAATGAGACAGTTCCACATCAAATTGGTAGGACAGTTTCAATAATTAACACATTGCATACTGTCTTCCTAGCGGTTATTTGCTGTACAAGATGCAGACATGATATCCTATTTACAAACACTATTAGAACAAATTCCTCTATTCCTTGAATTAAGAGCTAGCTATATACCTATCCTAACCATTTTGAATACAGATACAAAATGTATATTCATCTGTATCCTGTTTTTTGGTTTAGTTCCATCATTTAAATATTATAGGTATGTAAACTCAGCAAAATATTTCAAAATAGTCCAGTAGTCCATAATAGTATTGGGTCTTCCGCTTCACTGGCAATGTCAGAAATTGTTGACCTGAGTTCCCTACAGCTCAACATAACAACATGGCTTTACTTCTTATACTTTGTTTTTATACTTTTCTGCTGGATGGTTAAGACCAAGATAAAGCAAGACCTATGTAACGAGAATTGTAGCTTTTGGATGTGATAAGGTCAGTCAAATCCCCTCAGGATTTATCCTGAGATGGATTTCTTTTTTAAAAAATTTATGTATATAGTATAGGGTCTCACTATGCAGCTCGGACTCATAGTCATCCTCCTGTTTTAGCCTCCCCAGCGCTGGGATTACAGACGTGCGCTACCACATCTGGTCTCAGTCTCTGGCTCAGTGCCCACAGTGGTGGGCCAGCATGGCATGTGGCGCTGGGGTTCAAACCCTGGTTTCTGCTCTTGACTAACCAGGCGCTTAGTGCTCTAAGCTATTTCATTGGCCCTGGGTTTCTTGCTTTCTCTTTCTTTCTTTCTTTCTCTTTTGAGACAGGGTCTTACTACGTAGTTCACACTGACTTTGAATTCATTATGTAATCCAGGTTGGCCTTGAACTCGTGGTGATCTTCCTGTCTCAGTCTCACAAGTGCCAGGATTATAGGTGTGCAATGTCATCATGCTAACCCCCAATATGTTCATATTTATGGAGAAAATATTGGGTGAGAAAAACCAGAAAGTTAAAAAGAAAATATTCTGGACAAAACCATAGAAGGAAGGAGGATAATCTTCCATTTATTACTTAATACTTTTTTAAAAAAAAAAAAACAGTGCTCAGAGGTAGCCAAACTGCTATGGCTGAGGTCACAGTCCCCAAGTTAAGTCCCCTTCAGTCTGATACCAACTATGAGGGGAGGAGGTTCCCTAACCCTTCATGTTGTATAATTCACAAGAAGAACACAGAGCTCACAGGAAGCTGTGGTGCTCACGGTCTTCGTTCACTACAGGGAAGAGACAGATTTAAGACATAAAAAGGGTTAGGGTAATCTGGGAGGGGTCCTATCATGAAGCTTCTGCTGTCGTCTTCTGTGGAGTCAGGACACAGAACCCTCCTGGCTTCCCAGTGTGACAGTCCACATGGCTTACTGCCAACTAAGGATGCTCTTTCTAGTTCATTGCAGTGTCAAGTGCTTTTCCCAGGGCTTCATTATGTAGGCAGGCTTGATTGACAAATGGCTCAGATGGCTGATCTCTTTCTGTAGATCAACTTGTGCTGCTTGACCCAAAGCCCCACCCTAAACCAGATAGCTGGGATTTTCTGGCATGGTCAGCAGTACACTAAGGCCCAAGGTATTAGTTCCTGCCTGAACACAGGTGGTCCTGTGAGGTGGGATCTGAATTAGTTTTGGAAGCTGAGCAGGAAGGTCAGGACTGTCCCTGGGCAAGACTAAATTCCTGTTGAGACCTGAAAGTGCTTTCTGGTCAACTGCTTCGTGCATGCATGGTATAGTGTACAACTTGTATTTTCATGTAAGAAGATTAATCTGCCTTGAGACCCTGATCATATGGACCTACCTTCTGTGTTCTCTCTGATTCTGTATTTGTCCGCTAGGTGTCTATTATTCACAAGGCCAAATGAACAGCCAAAATTGTGCATCTCCCTTGTAGTCTCGCTCTCACAGACACACAAAACTCACATGACTAACCTTTCAGCCAACCCCAAGTCCATACTTCCAATCACCCCTTTAGCTGAGTGCCCCGAGTCACTTCCCAGGCCATGTACAGACAATCAGAAACCACCCCTAGAGCTCAGAGCCCTCTGGAATGATGCAGGCTTGACAGACCTGAGTTATTTCTCTGCCCAGTCCTGCCCTTCCCATGGAAAACACAGTAAAAGCTGTGGCCCAGGTTCTCCTCAGTGCTTTCTGCCCTCTGACAAAACTCGCACTTCCCCATGTGGCCCTACACGGTGTGGCAGATCCAGGCCTCTTGGAAAACGTAATAAATTCCTCTTTCAATAGCACTGGCCTCCCCACCATGTCACTAGTCACCTCCACAAATGAAGAGCTCCCCAGGTAGGACTGAGATGACTTTGGTAAACCTTTTCTACAAGCCTGGGTCTCCAGGGGAGCAGCCCAGACATACACACTTGCTAAGTTTAACGAGCAAAGGTGTATGCTACTCGGTTGTGCCCCAGTGAGTCATACAGGTGATAAATTACTCACTTCACTTGATGCAATCAGTGCTTTACATAGAATGTGAAAATAACTTCAAGAACCCATTTATAGAAGTGCTCGTGGGTCTACAAACCCGCCCTGAGTTTGCAGGAAGCAATTCCATCCTCACTCAGTCGGGGTCTCTTTGCTGCTCTCCCTTCTCCCAGCTCCTCACACCTCCTGATTCATTTAGCGAGAAAGTAAACCATATATATTGTCAATAATTAAGCCTGCCTGGGCCACCTTAACAACGAAAAGCCAGAGTGAAGGAACAGGGCTTACTCATTTTGGCTTTTTGCATGGCTTTTTTTAGTCTCTGAGTAACTGCTAGTTTCTGATTGCTTTTGTGTCCTATGAAATATCAGAGGCTAGATGTGATGGCGCATGCCTGTAATCCCAGCACTGGGAAGGCTGAAGCAGGAGGATGGTTGCAAGTGCAAGGTCAGCTTGGGCTACATAGTGAACACAGGCAACTCTGAACTGCATATTGAGGCCCTCTCTCCTGCCCACCCCTACCCCAGTACTGGAGAGTTCCTGGAGCTGGTTTTAACCTAAAAACCTTAATTATATTCTCAGAAGATAGGAGAAAGGAACAATTTGTTAGACTGAGCATGGGCATTTGGTGGTTCATTCCACAAATCTCCACAGTATTAAAGACTTAGCACCCCCAAAATGAAGTTTGGGCATATTTTCACAGTTTTAGAAACACAAAAACACATACACAAAATAAGTGGATTGGAAAAGAGAAAAAATGCAATAAAATATCAAATGCAGAATAAAATTCAAGTTTCTAGCAATAAAGCTGAGTAGAGTCCTGAAGCTGTGGACAAAAGCAGTGTAAAAAGCCTTAAAAAAAAAAAGTGAGGAATTAAATTGGGCATAGTGGGACACATCTGGCTTAACCTGGTTGTGGGGACAAAATGCCTGACAGTCAGTTTACTTTTGTTCCCATTTTCTAAATGTGTCCCTGGCTGGCAGGTACAAATGCATGAACAACAGACTCACATCCTAGAAGGCAGGCGTTTGGTGCAGGAAGCAGCTGGAGGAGGACAGCCCTGTACCCTGCTGTCCCAGCTCACCCCAGTGGCCTACCTCTCTGCCAATGCCAGCTTCCCAACAGTGTATCTGGCTATGTTCCCATCACCTTCCAAACACCTTCCAAGAGGCATTGGGGCCATTTTAGAGCTAAAGCACAACAACACTTGTAGTCCCAGCTACTCAGGAGGCTGAAGCAGAGGGGTTACACTCTGAGCCCAGCTTGGGCAACTTGGCGAGACCTTGCCTCAAGAAAGGTCTGCTGGTGTGTGGCTGGGTGGGGGCTGCTTGCCTTGCATGCATGAGGCCTTGAATTTGAGCCCCTCAGTATGGGGGAAAAAAGAGAAAAATATTTTGGGCTTTAATCATACAGGTGAGCTTTTATGGCAGTAAAAAGCTTTGCTGCTTCAGGCAATAGCAGAGGCTGTTAACGGTGGGCTTCTAATAGTTCCCAAAAGGCTGCCCCAATTAAGAACTCAAATTCTGAACTAGAATGTTTAAAATACACTTTAAAGAAGAAAAGTTTAAAACGGCCACTTAAGAAATATTGACATTCTCTTTCCATTGAAAAAATAATTTTATTTCTAATATTCCACTTAGCTGAAGCACAAGAGAAAACCAGAAACACTAGAGCAATTTGCTTTCCTAATAATGCTCTTGTATGTTTAACTGTAGTTAATAAGCTGTGAAGGCACCTAGCTGAACAGCCAACTGGCGGGTGGGGACTTGCTTTTGCTGAGCTGGGATGAAGAGCATTATTGTTATTTTTTATTCATTTTATTGAGAAACAAATAGCAATGAGAGACTCCGCAGCACCTCCTCTACCCCGCCCACTGAGTAGGGATTTCTGCCGCGTTCCGGGAACCCCTAGACCCAGTCCTAGCCCAGGCCCAGTGAGTGTATGGGAGAGCTTCCGGCTACCCTGCGCTGGCAGGACCTACTCGTCCCAGCCCAGGCACAGCGTGGGTGAGACCCTCTTCCACCCCCTGGGGACACCCCCCAACACTCCGCAGCACCTCCCGCACCCCGCCTGCCGAGTAGGAATTTCTGCCGCGTTCCGAGAACCCCCAGACCCAGTCCTAGTCCAGGCCCGGTGAGTGTGTGGGAGAACTGCCTCTCCCCGCTACTCCACCTTGTCCCCTCCAGACTCAGCTCAGGCCTGGCATACAGGCCTAGGGTGAAACCCTGCAGCTGCAATCCCTACAAAGAGTGCAGGGGACAGAACAAGCCAGCTAGTCCAGGAGCAGAACATCTTGCCAGAGGGGCACAACAGCTTCACCCCCAAGGGCAGCAACAGGAAGGAACTGAGCACAGCAGCTAGACCCAAGCCAGGCACAGCTGGATAAATCCAAACTTTGTAGATTTACACCTTAACTTCAGTAGGTACTAAGGCTATAACTACAACAAAGATCTACAACAAAGGCAGAAGACAGTGCTACACAAAATGATAACGAGAAGGAGCAAAATGCAATCTCAGAACCTAAGCTCACCCATAACAAGTGCAGAGGACACTAACATAGAACAAATTGGGAATCACACAGCTGAAAGCAATGAATCAATGGCTTCTGAAATAAAGAAACAGCTGCAGAAAGGTATAGCGGAACTCAGATTGGAAATGAAAAAAGAAACCCCCGAATTAATAACATCTGCAGTAAAGAATCAAATGCAGAAACATATGGAGGAAACCCAATCCCCACCCAGAACAAGTGCAGAGGACACTAGCTCGGCTCAAATGTATGAATTAATAGCATCGATAGTAAATAAGCAACAGCAGAAAGTCATAGAAGAATTCAGAGTGGAATTCTTTTCTACTAGCTCAGCTCAAATGTATGAATTAAAAGCATCGATAGTAAATAAGCAACAGCAGAAAGTTATAGAGGAACTCAGAGAGGAATTATTTTCTGAAATAAAAAAAAATTCTCAGAACTCATAGCATCTGAAGTAAAGAATAAACTACAGAAACATAGGGAGGAAACCCAACATAAAAAAAAAATACTGCAATAAAAAAATTTATAACTGCTTCTAAAGAAGACATTGATAAAAAAAAATAGAGGAGATTAGA
>NW_004524641.1:6285009-6298526 GCF_000260255.1 Octodon degus | reverse complement strand
TTGAAACTGTCCTACCAATTTGGTATGAAACTGTCTCATTGCTATTTGTTTCTCAATAAAATTATGGAAAAAAATAAAAGCAAAAAAAAAAAAAAAGAACCAAAACAATAACAACAACAACAACAAAAAAAACAAATAGCAATGAGACAGTCCCAAAAACGATCAGTAGGACAGTTTCAACAATTAATACATTGCATATTGTTGTCTTCATAGTGGTTATTCATAGTATAAGATACAGACATGAGATCCTGTCCAAACACCATTAGTACAAATCCTTCCTCTCACCAAACCAAGAGAAGGCAGCTGCTCGTCCATCCCAACCGTTCTGTATATCCAGCTACAAAATGGTCCTTCCTTTGTGTCCCCTTTTTTTTGTTTAGTTTTGTCAGAGATGGGTATTCCATTGCCACCCAAATATTGTAGATGCGTGAATTCTGCATAGCAATCCAATATAATTAGTTATAAATGTTCCCGGCATGGTGAGTTTTATGAACTCAGACGTATCTGCAGGCGTTTAGCTGCAAGTAACAGAATATTCAGCAAAAAGCTTCGGTAACAGAGTGTTAAATGCTCGCGCACAGCGAGGAGTCTGCTGCGAGGTGGCTCCAGTCTGGTTACCTCCAGTCCGAGAAGGGCTTCCTCCCTCCCCAGCCCTTGGCGGCCCCATCCATAGCTCCAAATGGAGTTCTTCCTTAAATCTATTTTCAAATAGGGCAAGAAATGATATCTGGAGAGTCCTGGAATTCCTCGGAAGTCTTAACAGTGGGAGGAAAAGAGAAGGGCTGTCTCTTGTCCTCTCTGTCTTTGTATCAGCTCAGGGACAGTTTCTCCTGCCCGAAGCTCTGCCAAGTTCCCACTCCAGATCTCACGCTGCTGGGCTAGAGGTGGCTCGCCTGCCTCAGCCTGGCAAGAGGGGCGAGGAATGTTGGCATGAGTTTAGACCGATGGAGCTGAGCACATGCGCTCTCTAGCAAGCAAACTGAGATTTAGTGAGCCAGGCGAACAGATGGCTGTGTGTGCGACTTGGTTCCGTTTAAGCAGCCCTCAGCGTTTGTGATGCAGTAAGTCCCAGCTGGCGAACGGTCCAGTTGCGAACTTTCACAGAGGCCAAAGGACCTCGCTTTATGAACATTCATAGGTGTGAACAAATCACGGAAGTGGCTCACGCGTCTGCGGGACATGGTCACAGGGAAGCTGCTGCGTGCTCATGTACGGTGAGATAGGTACAGGAGTGCAGTGCTCAGCCAGAGCCCAGGATGTTGGGAAGCAAGAGGGAGAGCCGCAGCGGGTGACAGCTAGTAGGCGCAAAGCAATCTGCACTGTGTACTTGAGTCAAGACAGGTAAGACCAACTTTGCCCAACTTGAGAATATTCTCCTCGAACCAAGCGTTCTCTAAGACAGGGTCTTACTGTATTAGAAGGCATTACCAGGTGAAAGGTAAGACTTAGGTCTCAATGCCTGAGTTGTTCACCAATATTCAAAGGGTACATAAGGAGGAAACACATATTTCTTTATTGTATTGTTAAAACTGGATAAAGAAAGGCCTGGGCCATAGCTCAGCAGCACAGTGCCTGCCTGTCAAGTACAAGGTCTTGAGTTCGATTCCTGGTATCAAAGAGAAATAAATAAATAAATAAATAAAACTCTCAACTGAATAAAGATCAGTCAAAACAGATGTTATTTATATGTGGCTTTGGAATAGTTAAGCTCTGAGACTGGCTCCTTCCCTGGAATAAATAAACTTGAGATAAGTCTATTCCTAAGAAAGACAGTTCTTCATTACATTTATTTTCAAGTAGAGAAGGAACATGTTCCAAGGTCCCTGGAATTCACCCCCAGGTGACACAAATACAACAAGCCAAGTAGCTGAAGTCACTTCTGACATTTGACCAAACCAAATAAGCTTGCTCTCATGCTGCAACAAGATGAGAAGGGCAGGAACAGGGGCCTTTGTTCAAAGCCAGGACAGCGCTGAACTCTAAAGCCGAGGGTCCTCAGCCAGACAAGAGATGTTAGTAAATAGGGTTAGTTAATCCACTCAGGCAAGAGCCTCGAAAGTTCGAGAGGTGGTCTCTTGTCCACACTTTCACGGGATTTCAAAGGACTGAAATGAAGGGCTCCACGTCTCTCTCACATCACTGATGCCAGCAACAGGGACTGCTGCACTTTGCTGAAGAGACAACTTTCCTGAAGAAGGGCGGTGGCTCGAAGCCAGTATCTGCAGGGGCCTGGCCGCCTCCTTAGCTCGGAGTTGAGGAGTCTTAGCCTAAATGCAGGAAGATAAAGAGGCTGAGCCCAAGGAGAGGTCGGTCACCTTCCCCGGAGGATCTGAGTCCCTGGAAGAAGAGAGCTGGGGGCCGGAGTCTGCGTGACCTCACCCCGATGCATCCCATTGTGGTGGTGCCAGGCGCCAGGGCTTGGGGGGACTTGGGGAGCAGCTGCCTCAGCCACACGCAACCTTGGACCTCCCGGCATCCACTAACACAGAAAGGTTAATGATGGAGGCCTCTGGGGAATCTAGATTAAAAGATTAACAAAAAACAAGAAGGGTAAATCGGAAGGCTGTGGGAAGCTTCTGCTTGCCTCACGCCTGCGCTCGCAGTAGCTGCACATCTAACTCCACGCTCTCCATCTTCCTTCTACTGCACAGGGAGGTGAGGCGGGCACCTGCACCTTGCTCCCTGGATCTGAGCCCCGAGCTTCTCCAGAACAGCACACCCCTCGCCTCCATCGCTGCCCCTTCCCTAGGGAGCTTGTGTGGCACCACTCCAGAGCACCCCATCCCTGAAAGCCCCAGCTCGCTGCCCCGACCGAACTCACAGTCATTTCCTTGGTTTTGTACATCTCCCGCCAGCCTCTCCCCCATTCTTACCGCTTTCACCGCGAAACCTCTCAAAAGAGAAATGAACTTGCTCTCAGACAAAACTTGTCAGGCAGCACAGCCTAATTCTCATCTCTTTCAGCTGCTCTGTGGCACTTGTTTCCTGACATGCACTTGTCACCTGCCAGCTGCTGACACCGCAGGATGTAGCTCAGTGGTAAAGCCCTTGCCTAGCATGTGGGAGGTCCAGGTTCCATCCACAGGACCAAAAAAGAAAGGTGGGGTTTCTGTCACTTTCAGACTGGGCTCTTTGCCTACGTTCTGTACCAGCCTCCTGAGTCCTCTCCTTTTCTTTCCAGACCCTCTCTCTCTCTCCGGTTATCTACTTTGGCCCTGGGGTTTGTACATGTAGCAATGATTCTAAATGTAAAGCCTGAAGTCTCCAACTTAGCTGTGAGCTTCTGACACACGTCTAGGTTTCAACACGATTTCTGCTTGGTATGTTTAATGGGTCTAATGGCAACCTTGAACCTACATTCAAAACACTTTTAATTGGATTGTTCTTTTCCTTATTGCTGGGATGCAAGAGTTCTTTGTATATTTTGGGTAACAGTTCACATATGACCTTTGTAAGATTTGACCTTTGCAAATATTATCTCCCAGTCTACTGATGGTCTTTCTTTTTTGGTCCTGGGGATGGAACCTGGGCCTTGCACATGCTAGGCAAGGGTTTTACCGCTGAGCTACATCCTCAGCCCTATTGTTGGTCTTATTCTTCTGATAATGCCCTTCACAAAGAAGTTTTTGACTTCAGTGTTGACCATCCATCAGTTCTCTCAAAGTTTAAGCCTTTAGTATTTTATCACCAAACTCTTGGCTATCTAAAATTTTCCTTATGTTATCTTCTAGGAGTTTTGTGGTTTTGTTTCACATTTAGCTTTATGACCATTTTGAGGGAATTTTTGTGAAGGGTGTGAGATTCGTATCTAGGTTTAGGTTGGTTATTTATCTATTTTCATATAAGATGTCCAGCACCACTGGATGGAGAAACTATCTTAGTTCTATTGTGTTGCCTTTGGCCCTTTGTCAAAAATCAGCTATGTTCATGTGTTCTATTTCTGAGCTCATTTTGTTTCACTGTCATCATTATGTTTCTTCACTGACACCATACTTTTTTTTTGGTACCAGGGATTGAACTCAGGACTTTGCACTTGCCAGGCAAGCACTTATTCCACTGAGTTGTCTCCCCAGCCCTCATACTGTCTTGATGACTGCATTTCTGTAGTGGTCTTGAACTCAGACAGTGCTGTGGACATTCAGAAGAGATTCTTTTTTTTTTGCGACTGGGAATTGAACTCTGGACATTGCACTTGCCAGGCACGTGCTTGTGCTGCTGAGCTACATCCTCAGCCCCAGAAGAGATTCTTGATGCCCCCCTCCACACACAGCTACCTGCTCCACCCCCATCTTTCCCCTTTTAGTAAAGTGCCACCTTCATGCATCCTGTGCTCAGGCTAAAAATCTACAAGTCATTCTTGATTTAGTCCTTCCCAACTTGCATCCAATCCATCATATGCCCATCTAATCTCCTGAAAGCAGAGCAAGTCAGGGTGCACCTTCCAGGATTCCATGCCATAAGCCAGTCTCAGTAGTACTATTATAACTGGTCTCCTGGCTTTCACCTTCCTCTCCCAGTGAGGTTTCTCTCTCTCTCTCTCTCTCTCTCTCTCTCTCTCTCTCTCTCTCTCTCTCTCTCTCTCTCCTTCCATTCCTTCTTTCTTTCTTTTGGTAAAGATAAAAACATACACAAGGATTTATCATGCTTCTTACACTCAGTCGTACCTGGAAACACTAGTCTGAACAAAGTTGTTTGGAGATGCTGAAATCAGATGTGGATAAGAGAGTTAGAGAATTCCCCAAGAGGAAAGGTGAACTTGGCCTCTGCACAGAGCCACAAGGCACATGGCACATGGCACTATCAAGCACTGGAAACATGGCTGGTTTGAACTGAGTTAAAAGTATAGAATATACTACAGGTTTCAAAGACAGAAGAGTTTCAGTTTTGGGAAGTTTTCCGATTTTGGAAATCTGCATAGACTTTACAAGTTGAGCATATGTATTCTGAAAATGCAAAATCCAAAAAGTCCCCCAATCCAAATGACCTTCATGTCAGACCTCAAAGTGTTTTGGACTTTATTTTGGATTTTGGGGTTTTGGATTAGGGATATTCAACCTGTATGAAAGAAAATCTAAAATATTTTATTAGTAATTTTTAGTTTGATTATGTTAAAATGATACATGTTAGACATACTGGGTTAAATAAAATACATCACTTGTTTAAAAATGTGGCTGCTAGAAACATTAAAGCTATATCCATGGCCCTCACTATACTTGGCTTGGGTGGAGCTGCCTGGACAACCCCTGCGTGTCTGCAGCAGTCCTCCAGCCTCTGATGCCCCCTTTCTGTTTCCAGGGTGTCTCCTCCCACTCTTTCTGCACTGCACGTTGCTCAGCTGATTCTTCCAAGTGGCTCTTATAACTGGGAGGTCTGGCAAGATAGCAGATTCGGGATGGGGAGATAGGTCAGTGGCTTAAGTGCTTGCCTGGCAGGTATAAGGTGCTGAGTTCAATCCCCAGTACAAAAAAAAAAAAAAAAAAAGTTTCATTAGCCTGGGATTATAGGCGTGCACCACCAAAGCTTTGTTTGGTGGTGCACGCCTGTAATCCCAGCAATGGGGAGTCAGACAAGGAGGATCACTGCAAGTTTGAAACCAGCCTGGGCTACAAAGGGAGCTCAAAGCCAGCCTGAACTGCATGGGGAGACCATGTCTAAAAAAAAAAAAAAAAAAGCAGATGTGTCAGAGGGACCTTTCAAACTATTTACCATAATGTATACTGTCTTGTTAATAACCCTTTAGCAACTATCCACCAAAGCTAAGAAAACACCAAAGGCGTCGCCTCACCTAGCATCAGTCTCCTCTCTCACTCTGCAGCCACACTGGCTCCTTATCCGCTCCCTCTGACCCTGGGCTCTTCTCTGCCCCCCAGCCTGTGCCCTTGCTGCTGCTTCTACCTGAGATGCTCCTAACACACTTGCTAACAAGCCTGCATCCTTGTTACTTCTCAAGTCTGGGCTTCCATAAATACAGCTAAGTTCTCAGACATAATTTATGTCATTCTAGATGATTTTACATTGTCTGTAAAGCTTTGTTATTTTAAGTGAAAATGACATAGTATATATAAGATGATATCATTATGCAAAGATATATGTAGGAAATATATACAGACATGTAAATACATCACTATTCAGGCAGCTTCATACCACTTAAACAAACTTACCTCTTCAGTGTTGTTCTGCGGGGCCAGCCAGATAGCTCAGCAGATTAAAGCACCTGCTTGGGCAGACACGGGCTGGAGGTTCGATCCTGGCCTGCCATGCAGGCCCTGCCCCTGGAGCACACTGAGATGGCAACTGGGACTGGGGGTGGTGGGGCGTGCCTGTAACCCCAGCGCTTGGGAGGCTGAACACAGGAGGATCACTACGGGTCCAATCTGTGTAGTGAGACCCTGTACTAAATATTCTTAAAAATACACATATAGATATTAGTCTGCAACTTTTCACAAAGCAATATAAATGAGAAACCTCTGTACACTAGCTTGTTGAGATGCACTTCATTCTTTTTAAAGATGGACGGTGTTTTTTGTATGGATATATTACAATTCATTTCACCATCTTTTTATATTCACCATTTAAATTGTTTCCAATTATTTTTGCTATCACAATGGAATCCTATTAGAGCTGATATGGATTTTATTTCTTTGCATCATAGAAAATAATTTGCCTACTCCTTTATGGGCTCCTTTTACCAGCTTCTCAAATAACATCCTGTTCAATTGTGAAACTTGTTCATCTTCAGCACTCACAAATGTTTATGTACAGTTTACTGATATAACTTCTAAGCTAACTAACATCCTTACCATTTTAATGTAATATAAGCACTTTATGAAGAGTGCATATTGGAGCTCTACCAACAACTCAATTGAGGGACATGTTTTATTTTTAAATTGAGGTATGGTTCACGTACAGAAAAGTACATCCTGACTGTGCTGGCTGATGGAATTACACATATAATACCTGCTCTCCAGACAAAAATCTGGTCTTGAACTCCATGACTCAAGAGTTCTCACTCCCAAGCTAGCATCCCATGTGCTAGGACCACCAGGCCCAGCCAGGGACAGTACAGAGGGTGCTTTAAGGGTTTTTTTCCCTCCAAATTTCTACAATTTTTATTTCTTTGGGATGAACACTTTTGTGATTTTCTTTACTTTCTTGCTACTAGAACAAGATACCTGAAAGCTACAAAGGAGCCAAATTGACAAATTTGAACATTTTCTTCCCATTTCCTAATATCCATGATACATTTGGGTTATTTGCTCTTTCAGTTTCTTACAACAGAGAGACAATGCAGTATTTAAACATGTACACCCAATTTATTTAACTTAAGTGTATGGTCTTAAGGTGCAGCCATTTAGGTAGAAATGTCTCTGCCAGACTTTATGGCAGAGTAGTACTCCACTGTATAACCCCCCCCCTTTTTTTTTTTGCAGAACTAGGGATTGAACTCAGATCCTTGTGCTTGCCAGGGAAGCGCTTATTCTACTGAGCCATCTCCCCAGCAAAACCCCCATATTTTATCAATTCATTGGTTGGTGGGCATTTGGGCTGTTTCCAAGATTTACTTATTACACACTGTGCCACTATGAAAATGGGCATGAATATATCACTTTGGTATGATGCTTTAAATTCTTTTGGGAAAATACCAGGAAGGGAAATGGCTGCATTGTGTGGAATGTCTAGTTTTAGTTTTTGAGTACTCTCCACATTGATTTCCACAGTGGTTGTACCAATCTGCATTCCCACTGACTAGGATTTCTTTTCCCTGACACTCCGCCAGTATTCACTGGTTGAATCATTGATAGTAGCCATTCTTTTTGGGGTAATATGGAATCTCAGCATTGTTTTAATTTACATCTCTCAAGTAACCAGTGGTGTCGAACATTTCTTCGTACACAGTATTTGGCATTTCTACTTCATCTGAGAAGTGTCTATTCATTTTAGTTGCCTGTTTTTGGATTGTCTTCAAATTGGGGGGGGATGTCTAATAATTTGAGTTCCTTGATATTCTAGATATTAGTCCTTTGAGGAACAGCTGGCAAACTTTCTTTTTTTCATTCGAGTTGTCTTCATTCCATTGGTTTTTGTGCAAAAGCTTTTGAGTAAAACAAGAGCCCACTTGTTGATTTTTGTGATTTTCCTGTGTAATCAAGCTTTTGTTTATAAAATCTTTGCCTACATCAGTATCATTTTCCCTACTCTTATAGATCTAATGTTTAATATTTAGATCACCAATTCATTTTCAGTTTAGTGTGTGAAGAAAAATAGGGGTCTAGTTTTAATCTTCAGCATGTGGAAAGCCATTTTTTTCTAGCAACATTTATCAAAGAGGCTTTTTTCCAGTGAAGGCGTTTAACTGATTTGTCAAAGGTGGCCATCTGTTCCATTGACCCCAGGTTGCTTTTTTTCCCCAGTACTTTCAAATAACTAATTTACAATTTTTTTTTTTTTTTTGAACGGGGGATTGATCTCAGACCCTTGCGCTTGCCAGGCAAGCACTTATTCTACTGAACTATCTCCCCAGCCTTAACTTACAATTTTTAATCATAGTAGCTTTGTAGTATAATCTCAAGTAAGGGATTGTGACACTTCCTGCCTTGCTTGTTGCCCAGAATTGCTTCTGCTATTCTAGATCTCTTTTGTTTCCAAATAAATTTTATGATTGTTTTGTCTAATTCTGTGAGATATTCTAGTGGTCTTTCGGTTGGGATTGCATTAAGTATAACAATTTTTTAGGTATGGCCATTTTTACTATATTCATTCTTCCTACCCAAGAATAAGGGTTATTGTTCCATTTTCTGATATTTTCTTTGATCTCCTTTTTCAGACTATGGTAGTTTCCAATGTAAAGGTCTTTTATTTCCTTCATTGAATTGATTCCTAGGGAGACTGAGGCTGGAGGACTGCCATGAATTTGAGGCCAGACTGGATCATACAGTAAGTTCAGGTCCAGGCCGAACTGAATAGCAAGACCCTGTCTGTCACAAAGAAACAGTATATTCTCACTTCCACCCCTCACCCCTGCTCTTTTTTTCTTTTTTAAAGAAACTGCTTTTAAACCAGGTTGGATTTAGTAGAAGAAACAGTGGGTTGCTGGAAACTTTCACATTTATTTGATAAAAACTGTTCAGGGCCGGCCAGATAGCTCAGTAGACTAAAGCACGTACTTAGGCAGACACAGGGACTGGAGTTGGATCTTCGCTGTGCTATGTAGGCCCCGCCCCTGAGGCATGCTGAGACAGTGATTGAGACTGGGCACAGTGGCAGCGTAATCCCAGTGCTTGGGAGGCTGAAAACAAAGAGGGTCACTACATGTCCGATCTATGTAGTGAGAACCTGTATTAAACACATAAAAATTTTTTAAAAAACCTGCTCGGATTTTCTATTTTCTGATACTTATTTATACTTGTTAAGGCCAACTTGAGTCATTCAATTAAAATACTACTAAATATTTACTTGGTTTAAAATTATGAATATTGCATTTTTGACAGAAGATAAAGAGGTGTGCAATTCTGGTTAAGGAATTTAACCTCTGTAGAAATAAGAAAACTGAAGTTGGCTGTAGCCAGATTGTGGATGGCCTCAGTTGGCAAGCAGAGATTCCCAATAGCATTAGTGATATTAAATTGACTGGGTGGGGGATGCTCTAAAAGTGCGATCAAAATTTTCATAAACTAATTCTAACTTTCAAATAACCAATTTACAATTTTTAAAGTGCAGTTTATTGTTTAAGTTGTTATTCTGGTTAGCATTAATCTAGCCAGGTGACCTCAAGTAAGCCATATCATAACCTTCCTGTTGCCCAGTAATTTTTGATTTACAGAAAGTGGTTAAGGGGCTGGGGAGATAGCTCAGTAGAATAAGTGCTTGCCTGGCAAGTACAAGGGCCCGAGTTCAATCCCCAGTTCCAGAAAAAAAAAAAAAAAAAAAACAGTGGTTAAGTGGGATAGTCTCAAATGAGATTTCTAGTGTGAAAATTATTTATAGTAAAAAAAAAATTATAGTAAGTTTTGGTATGTTGTAAGCATTTAATATTCAGTTCAGAAATCTTTCAGATATTCTTCATAAACATTAAAAAATTAATTTTTCTGCAGGATAAGTATTTAAGAAAATGCAGAAAACATTCCCCATAATTTTCTCATGTTAGCACTTAAGGATTGGGCCCCTTTAATGGCATTTACTTTTAGGTGATGTTAAAGGGAATGGTATAGAAACTGACATTTACTGAATACCTATTACATACCCAAAACGCTCCCCCAGTCCCCAGCAGGCTGTTTAATCTGTCTATCAATATATTACCATTATCTTCATTATATTTACAAGGACTCTTAACGCCTGAAGAGTAGCTTGTACCAGGTGACATCTAGTGGAATTCAGATTTGATTAGAAGTTCTCTCTATAAAGTTGTGTTCATAACACGGAAGCTATAAACTCCAAAAAGTTGTAATGGAAACAACTGCAGAAAATGCTATGTCTGCTAGAGCTGTTACAACAGGTATACGGGAATTCCAACAGAGTACTTTACAGAACACTTTCCTGCTTCCTTCGCGTACTCGGGTATTGGCCATGTCTCTGGGTAGCCGACTTACTGTTCACAAAGATGAAGGTTTTTGGCATATTGTGCTTTTCTGTACCAGAGGGTGCTGTCACTGTATTATTAGTAATGACTTCTCTGCAAGGAACAGCATAAGGGAGTACACACTGAAGTTGCAAAGACTTCCTTCAAATAGGAGTTTATAGTGATTCTGACAGTATTGTTTTATACTATATAGAATTAAAATATGAATGCAGGGGCCAGGGAGATGGCTCAGTGGAATAAAGTGCTTCCCTGGCAAGCACAAGGGCCTGAGTTCAATCCTGGGTTCCGGAAAAAAAAAAAAAAAAAAAAAAAATGAATGCAAATGTAATTAAATGAAGGTGTGACCTATTTTTAATTCTGTAAGGCAACCAAAATAGGATCACATAAGGAAACAAATCTGACAGTTTGTATGGGGACCACAAGGAGAGCCAGAGCAGTATATAGCATGCCTATCCAGTCTTCCCACAGAAGAGTGCCAACAGAAGGCCTGACTTGCCCAGGTTGCCTCTGTAGCCCTCAAATGCAGGCCACATACCCACACACCTTATAAAGACATCTCCCTTCTCAGATGCTTGCCAAAGTGTGAAAGCAACACTGCAGTTCAGAATATGAAACATACTCAGAAACACTCCCCTAGGGTGGCACCAAAACAAGCCATTCTCTGGTTTGAGAAGCATAACGAAAATGCTGACTCGAGGTCCCTGAGTCAAGTGACTGAGTTCTTTCCATGTTTTGTTAAGAAATCTGTGGCTCACTCTAGAGCTAAAGTCTGGTTTTTTTTTTTGTCTTGGAAGAAAAACTCATAATGAAGTATTCGTGTCCATCTTTTCGCTGTGACCTAATGGATGCAAGACTAATAAACTGTTTTATTGTTTGAGCAGACAAAAACATCTTCAACTGAAGACAGCCATTTCTATTTCTCTGATCTAATTTTACACTCACCAAATGACTTTCACTTCTGTGATTTTTGTTTCTTCAGTGGAGAGGGGCACCAGAAGAAAGCACTCTGCACACCACATTAGAAGAACTGCTAACATTTACTGAACACTACTTACTAGGCACTAAGCAGTTTCACAATTAATGTGTTAAGTTTAATCCTGACAAAAACCCCATGAAGAAGGCACAGAGTGATCAAAGTGGTCGAGTAACTTAATACAAGTTGCACTGACCAACTGCAAGTGAATAGAAGCTTCATTCAGAACTAAATTAGCAATAAAAAGTATCTGTGCTTCTTGCAGTGCTCCAGTTGTGATCTAAGCCAGGCCCAAAGTGCAAGCTAGGAAGGCAACACAAGAGACTTCAAATAATGCCTTCGTGAACTGTTTCCAAGCTTTGAGTACGCAATGAATCTTTTTTAACTACAAGATTAAGCTCTAAGATTATAAGAAAATATTTACTTACAATCCTAAAAATATAGGAACTCTCACCAATTATTAAAGGAATGAAAAACATTCAGATATAGGAACATATTTTGCTGGCAACAGTTCTTGGAATTCTGAACTTCTGTAGAAAATGCAATTTTGTATGTGAATGTAGAAATTAAACCAAATTAAATATTAAGCATTTTTTAATATTTAATTTCAACTCCCATGGATGCAGTTACATCAAAACTCCTTTCTTATTAATGTTGTTCTGCAAAATGCACAATTTTAACAGGCTTATTAATGAGATTTCAAACTTCTTTAAGAAAGCTGGGAGATTTACTTTGGTGAAGGCTCAAAACTAAGACATGTGATTTCTTTTCATATTGCTGAAAATACTTCACAACCCACAAGTGCACACATTTCACCAACACAAAAATAAAACAAGAGCTTTCCATAGCCAACCCAACTTGGTCAACTACACTTGTGGCTTAGTTTCATTTGTTTATCTATTTATTTATTTATTTATTTATTTTCAAGCTATGGCAGTTTTTTTTTTTAATTTTATTTATTTATTTATTTGAGAGAGAGAGAGAGAGAGAGAGAGAGAGAGAGAGAGAGAGGGAGAGGCCAGCTCAGCCCACCAGGGGGCGGGGCTGGCTGGCATGTGGTGCTGGGGGATTGAACCGCGGTCCCTGATGCTTTTGCTAAGCTTGTTCTAAGTAGGTGCTTTAGACCACTGAGCCATCTCTCCAGCCCTATGGCAGGTTTTATTCATGAAAAATTCTGCTTGGTTTATTTTTCACCAGTCTGTTCTGGCATGCTTCTAATGATATCAGAATCACCTGGATCAATGATTGCCAGTGTGCATACTCTGTAGTATTTTCCACATGCTGTGCCCAGTTCAATATTATTGCCGCTGTAGTGGTGGACACCAGTTTTGGCCAACATGGCATAGTGCTCTATTTCAGATTTCCTCAAGGCTGGGCAGTTGTTGGCAAGGATGACCAATTTCGCTTTGCCCTATCTAATCATCTTCAGCGTCTGCTTGTACCCCAGCACGTATTTTCCACTTTTCATAACAAGTTGGAGCCTAGAGTTGATGGACTCCAGAGATTTTTTCATCTTTTTTGCAGCTACCATCTTCCTGTCTTAGGTGAGGATGGCCCTCAACCAGGAGCAGCCGCCAAGATGGCCGGGGAACCAGAAAGGAAGGAGTTCCCACAATGCAGGAAAAAAAATCTTGCCAGCTATTCTTCAGACAAGACACTAATATCTTGAGGGCTATAAAGAATCTTTAAGGCTATCTGAACGCCTCCTGTTTCTTCCCCATGAAGAACTTCTACTTCGAGTTCTCCTTTGACTAGGGCTTCTTGATCTCCTGTGATCGGCTGGAGAACAAGGATGATCTTCTTTTGATTTCATTTGGCCTGGTGTTTTGCGATCACCTTGTGCAAACTGTATTTCAATCTGACGGCCACATACCCACTTTCTATTGAGGTTATAAAGAGCATCTTCAGCATCTCGAACATCTTCGAACATGACTAGCTCAATGTCACTTGATCTTGAACCTTGACCTT
>NW_004524641.1:6270009-6280009 GCF_000260255.1 Octodon degus | reverse complement strand
CCTCGCCCTGGCCATTAGTGAATGAATTCTTTGAAATTATTTTAAATGACTTAAAGCCAGTTTATTATTTTCAGTTACACAAGAAACCCCTGATACAAGTGCTGACAAATTTACAATCTTTACAAATGATCTAGGAAAAAAAAAAAGAACATTTACAATTAAATCTTGATAACCTTGGCTTATTTTAGACTACGTAGTTTAAAAGATACCTATTGTTCATTCTTTCATGGGTATCTTTCTTTCAGTGCAAAAATTGTAAAATACAAAAATAAAAATATATCATTTCTTACCTTGACTGCATTTTCAGAACCTTCTTCTTTAAAATCTTCATATTTCATTACTTCTGCCATAATGAATCCCTTTTCAAAATCTGTGTGAATCTTTCCTGCAGCCTGAGGAGCCTTCGTCCCTTTCTTTGAAGAAAAAGACCAGAGAAAACTAATTGGGCTTAAGATGTTTGCGTGTAAGCATAGAATTTTTCTTCTCTGATCTGTGGTTGGTCCAACTAAAACTTAGTTTAATACCAGCTAAGATGTCAGGTATGCAATTAGTACATTTTCCAACACCAGGCACTATCTGTGCAGCAGATGTAGCATGGACAAATCAGCAGATATTAAAGAAACCTAGCTTTGTTTTTCTTAGCAGCCATTCATGGTTTTATTGATTTAGATGTGGTGGTCTGGTTTTGGTGTAAGTTCATTTCGATTTTCTATTCTTTACAGTGGAAAAAATAAAGGTTTTTAAGTAACTTTCAAGCTGAATTATCAAAGGTTTGAAAAAGATAAAAAAAACCTTCAAAATTTCTGCTCATCTAAAGAATGCACAAAAATCAATAAAGGGAGAGTTTTAAGGCATCTCTAATAAATCACATAATCTATGTTCAGCAAATAATTCTGAAATCAAGACATTTTAATAAGATTTTAGAACATCTTGCATAATACACTCTGCCTCTAAGCATCATGAAGGGAATTCAAGTTGAGAAAGGAAGAGAAATGCCTTATAATTAGTCTATATGTTAAATTACAAGGGCATATATTCTAGACACACATAACCATAGAAAGAAATCTGAGAAATAATGGTAACCTAAAGTCTGCTTAATAAAGCATGTTAAAGTGATAAGGAGTCTGACACTATAAAGCACAGTTTTTACAATAAAAGATGTATTGGGTTAATATGGTTACTCACTGATGCTTACCTGACTAAATATCTTAGCACATTAAATCATGGATACTTATAATCAGTCTTAAGATAAACCCGATTTCACATTTTCAAGCCCAGAGCTTGCTTTCTTTCTTGCTTTACATAGTTGTTTGAAGTTTTAAGGCTTTAAAATATATACTAAAAATAAACATTGCCAATGTTTATCAAGTTGGGATTTGATTTTACACTTTTTAAAGTCTATATAAAAGGACTTCAGTTAGAAGTTAAACATTTTTTTTTCACAAAAGGGAGAAGAGATAAAAGTGACTCACATTCACAACAGGAATTTAACATTATGTTGAACTGCCTCCGTATTTCTATCCATATTAAAGCAAAATAAATGTAACAACAAATTACAATAGTCTCAGCAAACAGAAATCAAGGCAACACTAAAATTGATCATGTACCATATATTTAAAAAAGCATAATAAAAGAATGAGACACTGAACCTAAGAGTCTGGCATTATTTTAATATTCTGTAACATTATTTAGGACTTTATATTTTTCAAAACATTTTTCAACAGTAACTACTGTATTATAATGTATTTACATTTAAAAGCAAACCATTACAATTCAGTTTCCATTGTCCTGTGGGAATAAATTAGTCATTCTCTCTGGCTGTATCCAGTATATATACACATTTGAAATACATGTCACATTTGTAAAGAAGGTTGAACATATAACACCAAAAATAAATATCATCTCCATGAATTCAAATAAAAAAGCATGAATTATTATACAGTGAGTTTAGCTTTTTGAGCCCAACTGTGTATCTATGAAAAGCATAATGATGTCATATTGCTTTTATTGCTGAAAATGTAATCCGAGAAAAGGAAAGGAGGCAAGAACCACCCGCAACCCAAACAAACTTAGCAAATACAAAATGAAAAGCAACATCAATTTCACTGCAGACAAACCCAGTCACACAGATTAAGCAAGCACAATGCTGGTGCGTCTTATCTCTGACCACAGGAGGAGGGTAGACAGATTCTACAGGATGAAGAAATTCAGACTATGTAATAGGCAGAATCAATTGTTACCTGCCTCAATCAATGCCGCTCCACTTTCACTGTTCAGCAGCTCACAAATAATTAAAGTTATCCTGGACAAAAACCTCATCTGTAATGACTAGCTAACCGCCACCATGACAAACTTCAAAGTCAGTGATATCAATCTGAATTCAATAGTGTGGAACTGGATATAGCTGATGAATAAGTATGAATCTTACCCTGATGGTCCATGCACGTACTTCATCTGGGCCTGCAGTGAAAAAGTATTCTAGTTGGAGTGCTGCAAACCCAGCCTTAATGATCTTTGGCAAAGCACTGAAATAAAATGAAACAAATTCACTCAACATATAAGCTAACCGTGCCACAGATAGGTATAGAGCTAAAATTATTCATTTCAAGCAGATAATGGTAAAGATACTAGTAAATGAGCATTCCTTTTTCATAATACACTTTAAGAGGTCAGAAAGTAAGGGAATATTTCTAAAAACAACCCTTCTAAAACTGGTTTTAATTGTACAAGCCTGAGGATATCATTTTAAATTATTTACTATTAAAAAAACTAAAATTTAGATCTAGCCAGTCTACAATTATTTTCATCCAGCATTAATGGTCTGCAGGACTTGGGTCATAAAAGCAAAATTATTTGACTGAAATCCAATATTCTAACAATATATTACTGTTATTCAGAAAAAATTATGGCAGCTGATTTACCCTTTCCCCTCCCCCATTGAACATGACGAAAGAGTTTTGGCGATCATCCCTCCTCAAAAATATACATAACTAATACCTATGTTATAATTAAAACACTGTACAGAGATGACAGATGACAGTTAAAAACTTAATTTAAAATAAATCTTTTCACTCTGTCTCATGGTAAAGAAAGGAGAAGATTCCCTCTTTATAATGGTAATTACTCTGTCATTTATTATTCTATCAGCGCAAGCAATTAAATTACTGCAAGGAAATAGTTGATAATAAAGTGTAGAGAAAATGAATGCTAATTAACCTTTGTGTCATGTTCGCTTCCAGATACTTCTGTCTCTCCTCAGCACTCAATTCTTGTAACTTGAGTTCCAAGGCCCCACTAAAAGGAATGACCAAGGCACCTGGGTCATACTTGTCCACCCACTCTTTAATTTTTATCAACCTGTAGACAAAAAAGGGCACAACATTATCTTGTAGTGCATGCATGACTGTACCACATTCATTATTATCAAGTAGCACATACATATTCATAAGAATTGCACGGTTTTATGATGCCATCTTTTTGTGTATAGCTTTCCAAGGTCAAGGCATTAACAGGCAGCAATTGCTTCAGGTACACGCCATAATATTTTACTGTAATCTAGTTTTACTTTAACACATTATCTATAGGAACTGTTTTATAAATATTTTAAAACTTTTAAAAGTTACACTAAATTGGTTCAGCATTAATACTTGTACCCTTGAACACAGTATCAATTTTATAATCTTATTTTCTTTACAAAGTATTTTTTTAAAAGAGCAAAGTTCTGTTTGTACAGGAATCATAGAATGCCAGATAGTGTGGAATACCATCTAGATATCTATATGCTGGTTTAGTTTTCTGGAACTAACAGAACTTATAGTTGCCCCTTGTTTTGAGAGACATTTTTGTTAACCAAAACCAAATAAAAACAACAAAAAGCACAGAAACACAGATTACAGTACAAATATAGTCGGATATATACCTACTGGTTCATATGAACCTGACTTTTGTAGACTCATGAATAACAAAGCTGCAGAGGAAATCTTCAGTCACAAAAGATTTGGAAAGCCCAGCCAGGCAGAAAACTGATACTAGTACCTTAGAAGATAATACTGAGTTGGGTTTTATTTTGCCTTCAAAGTATGGAATATTCAGGAAAACTGGTAATTAGAACATATATGAAATAATTGTAGTAAATAAAATTAAACAGTTACAATCCTAGTTTTTCATCTCTGAGAAGGTTACCAAACCTTTTCTTTTTGCAATGCTGAGAACTAAACACAGGGCCTTGCACATGCTAGGCAAATGCTTTGTCAGTGAGCTATCCTCCTAGTTCTACTAAAACTTTTTCTAAGCCTTAGTTATCACATCTGCAGAAACAGAGATAATGTTATATATATTCCATTATAAAGAAAGTAGAATACAAATGAATGAGCATTTTGTGTCATTGTATTCAAAATAGGATAGATATACAGCTACATTCTCTTAATTCAAAGAATAAGATTTCTTCTAATAGTGTTTGTGGATGGGATGTATGTCATGCCTGCATCTTGTACAATGTATAACCACTGAGAGAACAATGTGCAATCTATTTATTATTGAAAATGTCCTACTGATTGGTTTTGAAACTGTCTCATTGCTATTTGTTTCTCAGTAAAATTATCAAAAAAATAAATAAGAAAAAGAAAAATTTAAAAAAAAAAAAAAGAAAAACAATGCCTGCAATTAGAAAACAAATAACTAATAGGGGCTACTACTCATTTTTGTTTTTAAATAATTAGCATACATCTGTCCACAGACTCAACTGAAATTTACATTAAAAGAATTTTAATGTATGTCATAGTTTTACTTGCCCCTATATTTTAACCAAGGTTTTAGTAGCTCTCATGGCAAAATAGTGTGGCAGAAAACCTTTAAGTAATCACTGTAAATGCCATTTTATGGGACAAGAAAAACAAGAACTAAAGAACAAATCCATCAAAACTCAACTATCAAAGAAAATAGTAGGGGATCATAGTTGTTAGAAAATTAAGAATATGGCTCACTGAACAGTATTTAAGGTAAGAAAAGGAATAAAAAATTCATACAACAGTGTATACATGTTTGTTATACAAAGGTAACTACTTATTTAACATGTTATTAGCTTTTAATCTTCAAAATACTTTTTTTGTTTCCTCTTATTCAAACTCTAAAAATTAGACCAACCCCTAAGATTTGTTTTGGAATAAACTATGTGGCTATTAAATTCTGATTCAAGCCAGATATTTTCTTATCCAAAATTATAAAGAAGAGGATAAAGGAAAAAAGGGATAAATTGAAATTGGTACTTCTTCCTATAATAGCATGGCATTCTAAGCTACTTTACAGAGGTACACTATTCAAACAAAACTATATTAAAATGTTATCATCAATGGTTTAGCAACATGCTATTATTTCATAAGTTAAAATCAAATATGTAATTTAAAGAAGCAGAGCACATAGCAAACATAGATTCAATGAAAGTGAAATAAAACAAGCCCATTTGCAAGGTAATATAAAAATATCACACACATTGTTTCATAAATATGGTCAATATAACTAATAAAACTAGAACTGTTATGAAACAAGATGAGAAATAATTACTTTGGCTAAAACATCAATTTGAAATAACAATAGTTCTACCCTGTCATTTTAACAGCCTTTCCTGCAGAGCCCTCAGAGGAATTATTTGCATTCCTCAGGTGTTCTATTGTACAATTCAGATGAATAAAGACTTACAAATCATTCCTCTACCGCCAATGTAAGACTTTGATCTGGTGAATACACCATTGTACCTTAACTATAATTGGCAAAAAAACCTGACAGTGTAGAGCATCACAAGCTTAATAACAAAGGAGAAAATCTCAAAGTGTTGACAGATGATCTTCATAATGCAGAAGCAGAGCGGGTACATTTTAGCAGTAAATGAGCACTGAGGTCTAAAGGTCTCTAAAGTGACTGACATCAGACCTGCTGTAGCCTCAGTAAAAGAAAAAGATACCGTAGCACTCTCCGTAAAGTGAGTTAGGCTCTTTGCCTGTAAGGTTCACTTTTGTGACTTTCACTGTCATAGAAAACACAGGGAAGATGAAAAGTGAGTTAGGTTCTTTAGTTGTCTCCTTTACTTTTGTGACTTTTCCTATCAAACAAAAGTCAGAAATTGTCCCAAAGTGATTTTTAATTATGCATTTGAAACAAATCTTCTGTAATTAATAAAAAATGAGACTCAGTTTTAGGATTATAGATGGACCTCTGGTTACTGTATCTATTAGGGCTGATAGTTACTAAATTGTGATAATGAGGCCAAGATCACAAGTTTGTACCCCATAGAGACCAGTTACCCTTTGGAGAAAAATGTCTATTCTCTTGCTACAAACCATACTCCAAACTGGATAGCCAGTCATCTAAAAAGAGTGTGCTACTGGCACAGGAGGGTTCTGGGAACCTGAAGTCGAGTTATGTTACTATGACTAGAAAAAATTCCAAGCATCTTCCATCAAAGTGATTGACAAATAACTTTGATACACAAATGTGAGCAAATGTCTCAAGAAAGTAATCCAATTGCTAGTGACCAAGTAGTAATGATAATGTCACAGAATATCTAATTATATTGAGGAGAGAAGGAACAGAAAGGTCAGCAGACTCCTAGGAAGTTAAACTGAACACTTTCATAGTATTCATTTTGCAAGTTTATGTGAACAGATTATTGCAAGAGGACCCATCTTTCTCAAAAAGAAGGCAGAATCATGTTTTATTTCCTCAAAGTGGCAAACAGAACTGTTATTAGTTGTATTTTTCTTCCTGGTAGTAATTCCACAGCAAGAGGACAAAACAGGGACAGCTAGCTTTAAGACTAAAAGTAATACTCAGATACACTAGAAGGCATGCTCAGTTAGATTTCTTTGGCAGAATATGATCTTTAGAATAATATTAAATACAATGTATAAAACTTATCATTAGTCTGATAATCTGACCTTTTTAGTAAGTCTGGAATTCCAGATTCTAAAAAACTCATTTCCCCTAGGGTCAGTTTATATCTTACATTTCTTTTCCTATTTACTTTATTTTTATTCTATTTTTTATGGTGCTGGGAATCAAATCCAAGGCCTCATGCACGCTATACAAGTTTCTTGCCTGAGCTACAAAGCTAGAAGAAATACCAAAAAAGTAAACTCTAGTCAGTTTGATTAGTACCTGAATTGCTAACATACATACATACATACATACATACATACATTTATTTATTTATGTGGTGGACTCAGCCAGCCCTGGGGTCAAGGCTGACATGGCATGTGGTGCCTGGTGTAGAACCATGGTCCCTGTGCTTGCCTAACCTTGCCAAAGCAGGCATTTTAGACCACTGAGCTATCTTGCCGGCCTTAACTCCTCTTCTATAAGAATGTCCTTCTTGATACATGTAAAGAGCTTCATATTTTATTATTCTTGCCCACTTCATAAAATTGTAGAGAATAACACCAGCAACTTTGCTACTCAAAGTGTGAGGACATCATGTGAGCATTTACAAGAAGCACAAAATCCTGGGCCCCAGCCCCAGGCAGAATCTGAATTTTAACAAGATATTCAGGTAACCCATATGCATGTTAAGTTTTCAGAAACTCTGAACTGAATGACTTTAAAATAAATGCATGTTAAATGAAAGCACAGAAATTTCTGAAATAAGTATCCAGATCTACTGATACAACAGACACTGACTACTATAGAAAATCAAGAATGACAAAGAAGTTTCAGATAACAGTAAAAAGAACTACTTTAGACCACACCATTGCTATATTCAATCGTTTCTTACTTTAGGAGACATTAATTATGCTTTTCTTTTTTCTCTAATAGGCCTCAATACCTGAAAAAAAAAATCCGTGGCAAGTTAGCTTTGCTTAGATTCAAAATATAAGAAATGATTCTAGCAGAAATGACTATGAAATCCACATTCATATCAAGTGAAAGGAATACTGTCATAAACTGTTCCTTATTAGGACCTCAGAGAAACACTGCAAAGTTCTGTTCATTTTGTAGTCAGAGTAATAAGGTATATGTGCATCGTGTCTATGAAAGGAAATAAATGCCAGAGAAATAAGCATTACTGTTGTAGCAAATAAAAATCTGATTTCAGGATTTCCATTTTTTTTCCTGAAATATATTTATTTATTCATTCTGAAATTTATTTATTTTTTAGAATTTCCATTTTGATTGCACTGATTGTACTGATAACTGGAAGGTTATCAAAATTGAAATGATGAGTATTATGACAACAGATAACCTTAAAAGCAAATTAGAAATATCAGAATACATTTACCCTAACACTTCGGGGTAACCATAATTTATTTTATTTTATTTTTAGGGAAGGGTCTACAGGATGTTCAGGGTCTCACTACTAGATTGGACTCTTAAGTGATCTGCCTGTTTACAGCCTCCCCAGAGCTGGGATTACAGGCGCGCACCACCACGCCCAGTCTCAATGCTATCTCAGTGCACCCCGGGGGTGGGGCCAGCACAGCAGGCCCGGGTATTGAACACCCAGCCCCTGTGCCTGCTTGTAGGTGCTTTAATCCCCTGAGCTATATGGCCAGCCCTTACTTCAAATATAATTTAAAAAATGAAAACACATGCAATTAATCTATATGTGATGAACGTATAAAAACTGTTTGCAAATAGTTTCTATGTTTAGCAAAATGGCTCCATTAAAAAAACAAAACTACTTCCTGCAATGAATAAACACATGGAAAGGAAAGAAAATACTAGGTACTTTCTAATTATTTTGAGTCAGTTATAATTTTCTAGTTTCCAACTAGCACACTGACAGTGGCCATGTGAGCCAGTTCTGGTCAGTGGAATCAATGGGACACGAGGCAGAACCTGATGTGGAGTTTTTAGACAGGTGTTCAAAGTTTCATTTGAGCTGGGTGTGGAGGTGCACACCTGTAATCCTAGCCCTCAGGAGGCTAACTCAGGAGGATGGCTGTAAACTGAAGCTCAGCCTGGATTACACAATGAGCTCAAGGACAGCATGAAGCTTATAGCAAGACTGTGTCTCAAACAAGTTCCACTTGGTTACTAAAAAAAGAAAAAAAGTTTCTGCTGGACACTATTTAGATCTTACCCTGTAACTCTAGCAGTCATTTTTTTGATCAAAAGAATGGGAAAGGGCGATGAGAAAACCTCTTGTTCTTGAATTAACTATCTTAGGAGATAAACTACCATGGTTCATAGTATGTATTAGGATTGTTTTTGTTATTTGTAGCTGAAAGCATCTTGATACTGATTCTTTTGGGAATTACTGATACTACCCTCATTTCACCATCTGACTGCAGCTCCTCTTAACTAGTCTAACTTCAATCTATTCTTTAGACACGGTTCCTCTAGAGCTTTCCCTGTGCTTCTAAAGGGTAAACATGACCACCACATTCCATATTACACTATCATAGCCACCTTACACTGGCTGCTATCTTTTTTTCTCTCTCCCTCTATGGAAAAAACTTCTCAGGCCAGGACCATGTCTTCATTCTCCACCATCCCCATAAAACCAGTCTGGCACAGCAGCTGCTCAATTTTCTGACAGACCAGATAGCAAGAGCTCTAGCTAACTCAAGTTAGCATCCTGAATGTGAAAACTAGGTGTGCTCTGATTCAAACTTCAGAGTTTGAATTAGAGATGCTCAACCAATAAAGGTTATATAAATATTCTAAAATTAGGAGAAATTCTAAAATCTGAAACATTCTGGTCCCAAACATGTTAGAAAAGGGTTGTTAGTGAGCTAAGTGACTCCAGCTGGCTTTTTTTTTTTTGGTGGAACTGCAGATTGAGCTCAGGCCCACTTGCCAGGGAAGTGCTTATTCCACTGAGCCATTTCCCTGGCCCCTCCAGCTGGCTCTTAACATCCCTTACCTTAAAATCAGTTGTCGGAGGGGCTGGTGAGATGGCTCAGTGGTCTAAAGCACCTTAGAACAAGCTTAGCAAAGCACAGGGACCGCGGTTTAATGCCCCAGCACCACATGCCAGCCAGCCCCGCCCCCTGGTGGGCTGAGCTGG
>NW_004524641.1:6262922-6269909 GCF_000260255.1 Octodon degus | reverse complement strand
CACACACACACACACACACACACACACACACACACACACACAAATAGAATTAAAAAAAAAAAAATCAGTTGCCAGCAAACTGGCTTAGTTAGTAGTTTTCAACCTGTTCTGAGTTCCCTAAAGAATTTCTTAAGGTGGTCAAGGAGGAAACGGGTGGCGAGAGCAGGAGAGCAACTAAAGGAAGGAAGAGTGAGATTTTGGACCCTCTGCTCTTATGTTTCAACTAGAGATGCTTCATTATGATAAGTATAAGATTTCACCGCAAGACAGAATTCTATTATTTTCAACCACTCTCAAGTTCACTGATTTTCTTCTGATGAAAAATCCTATCATTTTACAGAATATGCCAGGAATCAAGTTCAAGCACTGAAATATTCAGGCATTATATCCACATTTCTCTTTAAATGCTATTTTTCAATATTTTTTGAAAAAGTTTCTCTCCCTTTTTAAAATTTTTGAAATCATTTATTTATGAATGTATTTATTTAGTACAGGGTCTTGCTATGCAGCTTGGACGCATAGTGATCCTGCTTTCTCAGGCTTCCTAGCACTGAGATTACAGGCCTCCAGCACGATGCCAATTTCAGTGGCCAGTACCAGGTATTGAACCCGGGTCCTTGCACTTGCCAGGTAGGTGCTTAGATGGCCGAGTTCTCTCTCTAGCCCTCCCTTTCTGTTTTCAGTTACTCTTGTTTTCCTTACTTTTGACATATTTTTCTTTGTAGTATTTATTATATATATATCATGTACTTAATGTTTATTGCCTTCTGGCCCATGTGGATGGACCACATGCCCAGATATTAGCAAAAGGAACTCTGTCAGTATATTGTCAGTACTACACACAAAAGTACGTGGCACAAGTACTGATGTTCAATAAATGCTGGGCAGAGCAATGAGTAGAAATTAATTAAGTTAAACTTCTGTCTTAAAATGATCAAAGGATATCAAATGGACTCTGACAGCTTGTTCGGAGATTCTAGTAGTGGAATGGAGCTACTCTATACCCTTGTACTTTTTTTTTTTTTTTTCTTTTTTTGCAGTACTGGGGACTGAACTCAGGACCTTGTGCTTGCCAGGCAGGTAGGTACTTATGCCACTAAGCTAACTCCCTCCGTGCCCTTGATGGAGGAAACAGTCTTCTTCTATGAGGGAGAGGTGGTCATCCTCTTCAACAAAGCAAGTGCACAGCTTCTGGAAGAAGGTAGTGAGAAAGGAAGGGGCAACCATGCCTAGTCAACTAGATCAGCCCAATCAACCCTAGAGATCAATGGGGTGACAGATGTTACTTACAGCCAGATTGCCCTCATATCATCAAAGGATATTCAGAAGCACAGAGGAGTCTTATTTACCCTATCTAGTTGTATTCCACTGAAGTGAACTTTTAGAAACTAGCAAGTTATAGTTATCTTGGGTACGTGATTTTTTTCTTTTTTCCAGTACTGGGAATTGAACTGGGGACCTTGCACTTGCCAGGCAGGCACTTATCCTGCTGAGTTATCTCCCTGGCAAATTACAGTTACCTTGAGCACTGGAATTATGCTTACATTTTTGACCGGATAGTGAAGTGAAAATTTATAGCAGAACTTGGAGGAAGCAAATCTCACTACTGTATGGCTACTTTAACAAAAATTCACAGCACAGTAGGGTTATTTTCATTCTCAAGTTTAAGCAATCAAGCTAAAAACCATCTCAAGGTTAATTATGAATACACCAAAATGAGTACCTCAAACTTTTAGTCATTTCTTGAGTCATGGGTTTCTTAAACCTCTTCATAGCTACTAAGATTTGTGTTGATGTTAACAGGTCCCAAGTAGGTCAAGGTTTGAAACTTTAGAACAGCATTTCTCAAAACATAGTTGGTAAACAACTTGCAAATCCAGAACTTTAACCAAAATACTCTCCTAAATTTATAATTTCTAGAGGTGGGAATTTATATTTAACAGTTGTGACACTTTGTACACTGAAAGTACCTATTCATTAAATCTGTATTTATTCCTTGAAATTTTCTATTCTGGGTTTAAACATCACACATAAAAGTAGTCTGTCATTATAGTTACAGGTGTATGAAGCCAACATTTTTATCTTGAGACTAAAATCTCATAAACTGCACGAAAATTTCCCAACTATGTTAAGATCCTATACATAACACAGAACTACTTCTGGTCGCCCAGGATCCCAATTAAACTTTTCCATTTTTATTTAAAAAGCAAAATACCAGTTTGATATAGTCAATAATCAAAATTAACTTATTCATAGGAAGAACTGAAAATCCTGATTTATCATAAGTAGTTCTCTAAGAACACAGACAGTATCAGAAATGAAATATTCATATTCAGAGTACTGGTGAAGATAAAAAAAAAAAAAGTTAAAAAAAACAAAACCCAACTACCTTTGCTATCTAGAGAGGGGATGCTGAAACGAAGAGTATGTCTATCTTGGGAAGAGAAAGAAAGCATGCTTTACAGCATCTGCACCATAATGGTCATGTTCCAGAGAAACACAGTACCATAAAGATGATGAAAATTTGAGGGCTGAGTCCTTTTGAGATTGGCCAAAATTTACAAAGGGGATACTAATGATAAATTACAAGTGCTTTTAATTATTTTGCAGAAATTATCAAACTGATCCTAAAATTCATATGAATTTAGGATCAAATAATAATAGTCAAAATTATCTTGAAAAAGAACATGTAGAAATGGCTCTTCTGTCTTGTACAATTTACTATATAACTAAGTAATCAAGACCATGTGGCAATGGCCTAAGGTTAGACATATATATCAACAGAGAAGAGAAGGGCCAGGGATGTAGCTTAGTGGTAGTGTCTGCTTGGCAAGCATAAGGCCCTGAGTTTGAATCCTGATTAAAAAAAAAAAAAAAAAAGTTAAAAAACTAACATAAAAATAAATCTGTAATATCTATGGTCACCTGAATTTTTAACTGCGGTAAAAACATAAAAATTACGATCTTAGGGCTGGAAAGATAGTTCGGAGGTATAAGTGCCTGGCTAGCAAGTGCAAGGACTAGGGGGTTCAATCCCTGGTACTGCATGCTACACTGCCCTGGAACCCCAGGAAATTCCTTGCAGTCCATCCAAACCCTGTGCCAAATAAATAAAAAGATTTTTTTAATTACCTTAATAATTACACATTTACCAAAATATACAGTGTGCTATTGACTATAGTTGCATTGGCATGAATTTCTAGAACATGAAACTTCTAAGGGCTGGCCGAATAGCTTTGTGGATTAAAGTGCCTGCAAGCAGGTGCAGGGGCTGGGGGTTCGTTCCCTGGGCCTTCCCTGCCAGCCCCATCCAACAATGAGACAGCAAGAGACTGGGCATGGTGGCGTGCACTTGTAATCCCAGCTCTTGGGAGGCTGTAAACAGGCAGATACTACGAGTCCAATCTAGTAGTGAGACCCTATACACCCTGTAGACCTTTCCCTAAAATTAAAAAAAAAAAAAAAAAAGAAAGAAACCTGTATACCCATTGAATAGTTTCACCCTTTTTAAAAAAAAATTTCACCCTTGTCCCCTGTATCTGCTACCCTCTATTTATTTTCTGTGCCCATGAGTGTGACTATTCATATTTTTTTCCTTTTTAAAAAAATGTATTTTGTTGTTATAGGGTCTCACTATGCAGCTCCAACTCATGATCCTCCTGTTTTCAGCCTTCCCAGTGCTGGAATTACTGGCGTGCGCAACTATGTCCAGTTTCTCGGCTTGCTGGCACAGCATACAGTACTGGAGATTGAACCCAGGTCCTTGTGCTTGCCAGGCAGGTGCTTATACCGCTGAGCTATCTCCCCAGACTCTGACTGCTGATTTTTGAAAAGGATCACAGAATGATATAATGGTTAAAGAATAGCCAAGATTGGTACTTAATAACTGGATATCCACATAAAAAATTTAAATGTACCAAAGGCCTAAATTTTGTAAAAGCTAAAAATTTTAATTTGTAAATTAAAAGATACTATCAAGAAAGTGAAAAGATGATTTATAGAATGAAAGAAAAATCTCTGGAAATTATATATGGAGGGGTATAGTAGCTAGACTATATAGAGAACTTTTGTCATAACTCACCAACAGAAAGACAAACTAAACTTAAAAACAGTGAAAGGATTTAAATAGATTTTTCTTCCAGGAGGACAGACAAATACAGTAAACATAAAATGCTCAACACTGGTCATTAGAATCAAGGCCACTCTCAGATACTACTTTATACACAGTATGGGGCTATAAATAAAGCCAGGTAAGTAGTTAATCTATACAATGGAAAAAATATATATTTCATAATTCATTCCTAGGTTTGATCCCTTGTACCACATGCTGCGCCAGCCTTATGCTGGTCGTGCCGAGTGGGCCACTGAAACCAGGTGTGGTGATGCACACTTGTAAATCCCAGCATTGGAGAGGCTGAAACAGGAGAATCACTACAAGTTTAAGCTGCGTAGTGAGATCTTGTAGCAAATACATAAAATTAAAAAGAAAAAAGGAAGGAAGGGGAAAGGAAACATAATTACAGACAAATAACTGCAAAATGAGGATGGCAGTATTACAACACAGGAAGTAAGGTAACTCAGGCACAATGAAGAGTACAATCTCAATGTAAGATTCTAGCTCCATTAAACTAGGAATTTGGAGAAAGGAAGCCAAAGCATGTAACTATTTTTTTAAAAACCACAAACTTAAAATATTTCTTTGAGGTTAATTTAGTTAGAAGAAGGAAAGCAGAAAAAGGAAAGGGTTTATTTATGACAGAACTAGAATTCTGTTAAGTAAGGAACTCCAATGGGGAGAGAGAAAATATTTGCTTTCTCCCTCAGTGTAGTTTTTTCTACACAAGGCCTTTTATACTTATCCACGGTTTGCAAATAAATTCACTTGAAAAGGCAATTTTCCAGAAATAATTTTATTATGGACATATGTATTAGTCACTTTTTTAAATTTTATTATTATTTTTTTTTTTTTAGTCACTTTTCTGATGCTGACAAAATACTTGATACCCACTATGAAAAGGAGAAGTTTATCTTGGCTCACAGTTTCAGAGGACTCCACCTATGCACAGTGGACTGGCTCCATGGCAGAAATGGGATGGTAGAAGGACATAGCAGAGGAAAGCTGCTCAGCTGGAGGCAGGCCACAGAGAGAAGGGAGGAGCCATGGACAAGCATACTCCCTGTCAGGTCCCACTTCCAGTAGACACCACCTGCCAACTGCACATTCAACTACGAGCTCATCAATGGAGTAATCCACTTGTGAGTATGGGGCCATGGTGATCTAATTATCCCCCTAGAGCTCCTAAACAGGAGACTCTTGGAGAACATTTATATCTAAACCATAACGTACTATAATTAAATGAGCATTCTTGAGTGATTTCTCTCATAAGATTTATGGTATTTATGCTCACAGCATAAATCAAAATAAGAAGCCAGAATCTTGTTCCCATTGGAGATATAGAATTTTGTTCCATCTTCTAAAAATTAGTATATTACATAAAATAAGGCTCTCTTCCTTCTAAAATGATTAATATCACAGTCATTACACTTATTTTCCCACTGTAATAAAATAAATAAAAATATATTACTATTAGACTGATTAAGGTTAAAATAATTATAAAACACTGCTGGTTGAGGTTAAGGCAAATTTTTTTTTGAATGGCTACATGATGTGTCTGTACTTTGTTTTAAAAAATGTGAAACAGCCAAAATAAAAAAGCACTGGGGGCTCTTACTATAGCTTTGTCTTCTTCTGGGCAGTCTTGAATTGTCAGGCTCAAATGAGAGTGTAGCAGAAGATCCCCCCTGCCCCAAGTATATCTTAGTTCATTAATTGCCCAGACAATAGTTCGGTCACAGTTCGTTACTTTTGTTTCTTAGAAATGGCTGATCACTGTGATCCATAACTGGTCACTGTGAGCCACATTATAGAAACCAATCCCCAATGCCCAAGCCATTCTGTCTCCGTACTTTCTACTTGCTTATCCCACATAAGCGCTAACCCACCTGAGATCTTGGGAATGAGCCCAATCAGTGCCCATCGACATAATAAATCTGCCTCTAAATCCTCCTGGATGTCAGTTTGGGTTTTGTTAGCCATAGCAATTTTAACAGTGAAAAGGACAGTTTTGAGACTGCAGAAGCCACTTATATTTTGGCTTTTTCTTTTTGGTGGTGTATTTTTTTGTATTTTTTAGGGAAAGGTCTACAGGGTGTTCAGGGTCTCACTACTAGATCGGACTTGTAGTGCTCCACCTGTTTACAGCCTTCTAAGAGCTGGGATTATAGGTGTGCGCCACCACACTCAGTCTCAATTGCCATCTCAGCTTGCCCTGGGGGTGGGGCTGGCACAGCAGGCCTGGGTATCAAACCCCTGGTAATCCACTGAGCTATCCAGCTGGCCTTTCTTTTTGGTGTTTAAAAACAAAATTTTTTTAAATGTATTTACTACAGGGTCTACGGAGTCTAACTATGTAGATTGGACTCTTAGTGATTCTCCTGTTTTCAGCCTCCCAAATGCTGGGATTACAAGCATGCACCACCGCACCTAGTCTCAGTCACTGTCTCAGCGCATCCCAGGGGCGGGGCTGGCATGGCACGCCAGGGATTGAACCCTGGCTGCTATACTCTGCCTAAGCAGTCGCTTTAGTCTGCTGAGCTATCTGGCCAGCCCTTTTTAGTGTTTTACAGATAAGGTCTTGCTATGTAGTCCAGGCTGGCCTCAAAGTTGTAATGAGTGGTCCTCCTGCCTCAGTTTCCTCAGTACTGGGATTACATGTGTCCCCCACCATGCTCAACAGCATGTATACTTTGCTTTTTTTAAAAAAATTTTTTTTAATTGAGAAATAAATATGAATGAGACAGTTTCACAGCTGATTAATAGGGCAGTTTTGATAATCAATACACTGTACATTGTTATCTTCTTAGTGGTTATCCATAGTACAAGAAGCAGACAGGATATTCTGTCCAAACACTGTTAGTACACCTCTT
>NW_004524641.1:6235957-6262822 GCF_000260255.1 Octodon degus | reverse complement strand
TAGCTGTAAATTTATCCTATTTTGTATATATAAATACAAAATGATCAGCGTGTGTACTTTGAACAAAAATATGCTATTCCTGAATCCTGAGCAAAGGAAAGCAGATTGCAGTCATATTCCAATAAATGTAAGGAGGTGACCCAGAGAGAAAAGCTTTAAAAAGTTGTAATATAGGTGTGGAAGAGGAGAAGCTGAAGTGATAATTTCAGTTTTAGAGTCCACACTGGCATCTTAGGTAAGAATAGCTGTAAGCATCACTTAGCCCAAGGCTATGTATGTGTTCATGCTCCACTTCTTTTTTTTTTTTTTTTTTTTTTTTTGAGACAGGGTTTTGCTAGATCGTTCAGGCATCCTTGAGCTCACTGTGCTGCACAGGCTGGCCTCAAGTTGTGGCAATCCTCCTGCCTTAGTCCCTGAGTGCTGGGATGTCAGGCATGTACCACCACAGCCAGGGATTTCTATTTCTGCAGAGAACCCTTTCCAAGTCTCTGAATATAGTTCATGGCAGACTTCTCAGCAGATGTGGTTAACCTGCAGTTCCATGCAGAGCAGATCAAGGTCCCCAATACTACCAAGAGGATGATTTTTCTCCTCCTTTATCAACTTGCATTTGTTCCATCCCCAGGACTAGAAGATAATGTTATGCCTTGAATGTGTTAAAAGGAATGAGATGATGATAATGACGATGAAAAGACTGATTACAATGGAGAGAAACAGCAACACATTGGAGACTCAAATATGTTTAAATATGGCTAAAGTATCACTTTGATCTAAAGGCAATTTAGAAGCAGATGAAAAAAAGCTTTCTGCCTTTTCTTTACTGACCAAATCAGGAATATACAAAGTTTCTAAGAATCACATGATTTGGAGGAAAAATACTAGTCATGATCTACTTTCCATACTATTCTTTAAATAAAGAAAATGTGGAAAATAACAAAAGATAAATCTTACTATAATGTGACAAGAGTAGTAAACAGGTTTTTTTTACCTAATTTTATTTAATATTTATAGTAATGCTCTGAGATTGAGATCATTTGCCTACAGTGTTGACTATGGGATTCAAGCCCAAATGATTCTTTAGAGTTCCCCAACTTTCTATTTACTTAAAAAAACTCAAGTAGTAGACTACACTGTTTTTCTAATGATATTTACCCTTTATTTGTAAACAGAAGACTACTGAACACTTTGGTTACTTAAGTGAGCGGAGCTGTCCCTCTGTTCTGAAGGGGATTAATTCCAAGATTCCTCATAGATGAAAAGTATGAGATAAGATCTTCTTTGTATAGTAGCATAATATTTGCACATAACTTACCTGCACCTTTAAGTCACCTCTGGACTACATATCTTATATAAAGTGAACACTACACAAATATGTGTTGCATTGTTTAGGGAATAATGATGAGGAAAAGTCTGTATTTGTTTAGTACTGGTGCAATACAAACTGCAAAATCTGGGTTTGGATGAATCATGAATGCAAAACCTACAGATATGGAAAATCCATTGTATATATAACACTTTCAAAGCAGAAGTGAAATGAGCTGTAGCATGAAAAGTGGAGCCAAAATAAGTTGTTTTAAAATATTGGAGAAATAACACCAACATGTCTGTATGTCCCTGAGAAACATCCACTGAGGTAGGAAAAACTGATGATGCATAAAAAACTACTTCAGTAAATGAAGAAAGACATACAACCACATGTACAACAGAAAGGCTGTTTATAGCTAAGCATACCTTGAGGTTAGCAAATCACTACACATGGTCTTCTATAGCTCTCAAGTAGAGAATGATTTTCTTATTTTTAAATGCCTTTCATTTCTTTTTTTTTTTTTTTTTTTTTCAGAACCAGGGATTGAACTTAAGACCCTGTACTTGTCAGGCAAGCACTTATTCTACTGGGCCTTCTCCCCAGCCCCCCCATTTCTTTTTAAGATAAAGTCTCACTATGTATTTCAGGCTGGCCTCAAACTCACAGCAATCCTCCTATCTCAGCCTATTGAGTGCTGGGATTGCAGCTGTGTGCCACCATGCCTTACTTAAATGCCTTCTTAAAAAAAAAAAAATAAAGAATACTGTTTTGTGAAATTTCAGGGTCCATAAGTGAGGTTTCAATAAAACTTCAATGGAACAATGGCATACCCCTGTGTATACATTCTCTCTAGGGCTGTTTTAACATTACAGTGACAAAGGTAAGTAAGTAGTTGCAACAGAAAATATGTGGTCCTCAAAGCTGAAGAGATTTATTATTATCTCACTCATATGAGAAAATACTTGCTGACCCCTGGCACAGACAATCCTTCCACTTGTGTTCAAAAAGACTGATGTACCCTACCAAAACAGACTTAAAATGGTCTAGATATTTATGCAATACTTTCCCTGATGAATTTTCTAGTGTATTATTTCTACAAACTATACACAATGTTACTATCTAATGGGTATAAATAGTTCAGAAACAAAATAAAAACTATATTTAAAAAATTCCCAACAGTGTATAGTTACTTAGTTACTACCTTAAGCTACCAATAGGCCTAGTTCTAGAAAGCCATTTCCACTCATCAGGTATACAGAATAATGGCTATTTTTTTTAAATGGAAGGAAGACCTTCTATATAAGGTAAGTTTTGTAGGAACTGGAAAACATAGTCATGCAAAGAAAATATAAATAGTAGACATAGTTTAGAATTAAGCTTTTCTTACTTATTCTTTGGACATATAACAAATATCAAAGATGATCAAAACAAGGTAAATAATTATAGAAACAGGAGAAGGTTCTTCGGTTGTAATTCATGCATAACTAATACAACATAACACAAACTAGTTGAAGTTTCATAAATAATAAGCTAAGAACTTTGAAAAAGAGCTAATCATCTGGTTCTTAATTCTTTTGCCTGTAAACAGGTGGATCACTATGAGTCCGATCTACTAGTGAGATCCTGAGCATTCTATAGACTGTTCCCTAGAATACAAAAACTCCTTTGCCATATACCAACACAACTATTTAAAACTTAACCTGTCCATTTTTGTGGATTGGTTCTGCAACCTGTTTCATGTCTTAAAATAAGTCTTTTATCATCTTGCTTCTGGAGTATAAACTTTCTACTTAAGATTTAAGCATGTTGGGCTGGGGAAGATACCTTGGCAGTCTAAGCACCTGCCAGGCAAGAACAAGGACCAGCGTTCAATTCCTAGTACCACATGCCATGCCAACCCTGCCCCCGGCATGCGTGTGCCAGCTACTGAAACCAGGCATGGTGGTGCATGCCTGTAATCCCAGTGTTTGGGAGGCTGTGACAGGAGGATCACTACCCCTGTCTGAGCTGTGTAGTGAGACCTTGCACCAAATAAATAAAATTTTTTTTTAAAACTTTAAGCAGGCTGAAACAGCACACAACAAACAAGTAATCCTTTAGATATTTATAATATAGTCATACAAATTCTAGTTTTATTTCTCCTTTTGAAAAAATGAGAAAATATGATTTCCAACTACTTGAAAAGCCAGACACAGGTCTAATGCAATGTAAGGTACAGTTCAATGTAATGATTCATAGTGTCTCTAATAGAAAGATTCAGCAGTTCTCAATGGAGACCTTTATCCTTTCACTGAATAAATGATGCCTGAAATTTTTATTCTTGTTCTAATGGAATTTCAATGGCCTTCACTGCAAATCTACTGGAAATTTTTGCATATTAAGTGGAAAAAATTAAATGATGTTAACCACATTTTAATGTGATTAAGGCTGACAGGGTCATTATTTCTGCTAATCACTCAGTTTAAAAAGCTCAAACAAAACTTTATAACAGACAAGGTTTTTAATTTTATGTATATCTTGTTGGAAAACTGTAGAAGAGAAAGAAGAGGAAAAATCATACTATAACCCTTAACAAAAACCAATAAGCAGTTTCTACAATTTGCAGATGGGTTTCATTATATTTAATCTGGTGATGTAAAAACAAAAATGCAAAACAATCTTACACTACACATGCTCCTCTGGTTTCTTTCCTTTTAAACATGAAGAGGGTAAGAAAATGCACTTGGTAGAATTTTGAATTTTGTGTTTCCTATTTGCTGCTAAATGGAAACAAATACAGTTTTTTCTTAGATCTTATAGCAAACTAAAAACAGAATTAATGCATAATTCCACCTCAGACAAGTCTTCCATGTTCCATTTTTTTGACTGATCCACGCCATGCACCATGAATATTTCAAATATATAAGGATAAACTTAAAATCTTCACTGGCAAAATCTCTTAAAATAGTCTAATGATCCGTAGTACTTACAAGGGCTGGCAAGATAGCTCAGCAGACTAAATGCTTGCTTAGGCAAGCATAGGGACTGGGGTTCGATGTCTGGCACCACAGGCCGTGCTGACTGCACCCGTGGGCATGCTGAGTAAGCCACCAAAACCGGGCATGGTGGCACACCCCTGTAATCTCAGCGCCGGGGAGGCTGAAACAGGAGGATCACTACGAGTCCGAGCTGTGTAATGAGACCCTGTACCAAATATATACATATAAAAAATAGTATTTACAAAAAAATTTGTCTCTTCTGGTAAGACATTTACTTTGTCTCTGTACTTACTATGCTAATTATTTAATGCTAAATTAATTCTCTATAATCATAGGTTTTATAATGTAAATCTGGTGCTCCATTTACAAAGTATCAGTTTTAAAAGTAAAATATAATCTCCTTAAAGCAAAAATGAGTTAAAATTCTAGCCAAAAAGATTTAATACTACCTTTTCTAATTTTCTGAACAATTTCAGCATTTTCCATGAAGAGCAACAATTAAGCTAGGCATATAAAATATCCAACTGTACAAAAATAAATCAAATACCTCACTACTTCTTTTTATTGGTTGTCAATGTTTAATCAATACTGGTTGTTTATATTTCAGCTATTAAAACTAATTTCTAAAAATGATTTAAGGATGGTAATTCACAAATCAGAGTAACATGACTATTCCTAATCTAGTAGTTATAGTTTTTACAAAAACAAAATTAATTAACTTTTAGAAAAATATGATGAGCAAATAGTTTTTTAAAAGAAACACACACCTGAAGTTCAGGCAGTATAACCATACTAATTTATTAACTAAAAACAAAACATCTCACACATAAAAAAGATTAATACAGTTTGCATTGTAGTTCTCTAAGGCAATATGAAACTATGATTGCTGCAAAGAAAAGATGAACAATTATAAAACTTAAACTACAGGTGCAGTACCTTTATCCAAAAAACTATCATCCTTTTCATGGCAAATTACTCAATTGCACACAAATAGATAAATGAGTTTACCTCACTGATCACAATCTAAGCAGCTAACAAAAGCAGAGCACCTGGTCATAAACAAGTCCTTTGAAATGCAATTTAGAACTAAAGTTTGAGAGATTGCCATTTTGCTTTTCATATTAAAAAGCATACCCAAAATACTCATCTGCAAGAAGCGATTACCATCTACAGTAGATTATGTAAGTACAAAGAAGCCAATATTAATGTTGCATTGTGGCCCAAATCCTTCTTGTCTGCAGAAATAATTAATAATGGTGAACTTTATTTTAGTGTGATGCTATGCACTGGTGTATCAACTAATAATCCTCCAGAATTTCTATGCTCATCTAAAAAGCATCCCTGCTGAATGTTCTAATGCACCTTATTGTGAATCTTCAGCAAATAAAACTTCATGTATGAGCTCATGATGTGCTTTGCTGCCGGAAAGTCACAGACTCTGTGGGAAGCTCTTTATCTTCCCAGCAGTCAGTTCTCTGAGAACATCAGTGCAGCTACTGTAGTTACCTGTAGATTACTTGTATTTTCTCACATCTGTGTCCAGCAATCTAAACCATGATGATAAAGGGTCATTAGGTTTTGAGTGAGGAAGGGGATGGACTAGACAATTTACTCTGATAAGCTCCTTGTTGGGAGCTCCAGTTTAGAATGTGAAATGCCGGGCATGTATGGTTTTACACTAAAAGAAAAAGGAATTCCACTTTTTGGTACTAGCAATTAAAAATGATGCAGTTTAATGTCTTACTAAAGTCTGCTGATTCACATTTTATTTGAGGGCTTTATAATTAAAAGTATTTATGACAAATAATTTTCTGCTTGTAAAATGGACGTCCATGCTCTATTAGCCACAAAGAATTCAGGTGCAATTACTAAGATAACTGCTGTTTGGTGCACAGCAAAGCAATTTCCCACAGTGGGACTTACAGTTCAATTTACCAGTTGGGCAAATATTTTGTGCTCTGTAGTGGCCTAGAGAGTTAAAAGCTATAGGTAACATTTGAGTAGTGGTATACTTGGAGAAAAGTTTTTTCAATTCAAATGGTTTAGATTTCAAAGTAAACACAGAATCCTAAAGACATGCCCCTAAATTAATATTGTAATTATAAAACTAACACACAATCCAGTTGTCACAGAAAGTTTGAGTAACCTCTTATCCAGCCAAAACAGAGGCTCAGAATTTTATTTATTTATTTATTTATTTATTTATTTATTTATTTGCAGAACCAGGGATTAGAACTCAGGCCCTTGCACTTGCCAGGGAAGCACTTATTCCACTGAGCCATCTCCCCAGCCCCAAGGCTCAGAATTTAGAGCTCAATACTGTCAGGTTATTTTCATATTGATGTTGAACCCTAAATCATTCTGATATTGAATTAAATTTTCTCAGTAATAGTCCAGTAGAAAAAAGTAATAGTCCAGTAGAAAATGGTATATTCTTGGTTAGATTACAAATGAGAATACTAATTACTTAATTTTATTTATATACCTTTGTATTTTGTGCAGGGTCTCACTATGCAACTCCGACTTGTAGTGATTCTCCTGTTTTCAGCCTCTCAAGCACTGGGATTACAGGTGCGTACCACCATACCTGGACTCAGTCACCAGCTCAGTGCATCTGGGGGCGGGGCTGGCGTAGCATGTGGTGCCAGGGATGGAACCCCGGGCCCACGCGCTTGCCTAAGCAGGTACTTAGTGTGCTGAGCTATCTCACCAGTCCTAATCACTTAATTTTAAATGTTTGAGAATAGTTGTATCAAAGTTCAGAAAGGCTTTTTTTTCATTTTTAAAAGGCTTTTTTTCTTTCAGTATCCTTTGACTATTTTATATACCATATAAGATGAAAAGAAGTTGTTTAGTGAAAGAGCAGCTTACAAATGTTCTCCAAATTTACATTCATAATTTGCCTCTTTATTTAATTATACTTATTGTAGTGCAATATTCAAAATGTCTACTTATCTTCCTATGAAAGAAAATTTTTAAGAAAAAAAAGTGACTGGTACAATTAAAATACTACCCTACTTCAAAATTATATTAAAAATAAAAAATATGTGAATAAAAGCATATAGTATTTTAAAATGAAACATCAAGTATTGATTTAATTTTTGAAATAGTTGTAAAATGGTATTCATCTGTACTGTTTGAAGGCTTTCCATTGTTGCTAGAGAAAAGAAAAAGCCTTATTTTCAAAGTTGTTTATTAGCATTAAACACAAGCAACATTTTCCAACAGATTAAAAATAAAGTAAGCATTGAAAGACTCCTTTCTCTGAAATACATGAATTATCTACACTGTTTTAATGTCTATAAACTGGAAGATATATCACTATTACCAATATAGAGACATTTCTTAAAAATCATAAAATATAACATTTTGGTAACTAACATTAACATCCATCCTAAGGCAACATGAGAACACAAATCCGTAATAATTATTCATACACCAAGCCACTGTAAACCTACATCATTTCTGAAGACCTGAATGTGTCAAGAACTTTGACAATTATGACTGGAGCCAGGAAACTGTAGCACTGCAGCATTTCTTATGAATTTCTCCAGTTACTTTTTATAAATGCTGTCTTGGATGACAGCTTAATGTGTACCACATGCAATATTTATTCTTCTTCAGTGTCAGACTGTCTAGCCATCCAAAGGAATACAAAGAATGTCACTTATTAGGATAAAAGCACAAGGAAAGTAATCAAGGACATATGTAACATCAGCCAATCATGCCCTATTTCAACATCCTATTCCATTCATAACAGTTCAACAATTATTTGCTTACTGATAACTTGCTTTCAGGCTGTTTGTGTTCACCATAATGGTGGTTTGCATTTATTTTGCTCTTTAGAATTGGACACTTGCTGTGCCATATGTGTTTGTCAAAACTTTATATCTTCTGTCAGAAATGGCTTAGAATATAAAATAATTTCTATTTGCCAGGAACTACTAATATAACAATCAGTAACCCTGATGTCAATAGAGCACTGAAATAAAGTATAAAACAGAAAATGCATAACTATTAAATATTCCATAGCACAAAAATTTCATAATACACTGTATGAAAGCAGGTATTACTAGCTAAGCCACACTCTAACACCTTCTGCATATGGCTAAGAATGCTTAATAGGCACTGCTTTTTCTTTTGTTTCAGTTTTCCAAGATTACAAAGCTGACACAACTATCCAATCTAATCTGCTGGTCTTGAAGCTATATATTCCAAATGTCCAAGAAATACTTGGCTACTCATACTTATTTTACTTAATAACAGATTTAAAATAATGTTCTATCACGCAATGTAGTCATGTACTGTGTAATTACAGAAATGTAATTATTTAATCACACTTACTTGAAAAACTTAAGATATGGCTTTAACAACACAGTCTATTAACATTTAAAAGCTCTTGATGCACACAACTAAGATGATTACGTCTGAACATAATAAAAGAAACAAATGGTTTATATTCTTATTTTCCCTTGGTGTCTTTTGTCTGTTTCAGATCTGGCTTGAAGCAAAGTAAGTTCTATGATGCAAGAAATATGCTACATAAACCCTTTTATACAATTTCTTAAAGCTCAGGAATAAGTCACTCTTATATAATAAGAGCATTATAACACATTTCTTTTTCCAGTCTACATCTAAAACTGTCTCACAAACCACTGGTTTTATAAGTGCTACATAACATATAGTTATTAATCATTTAATACATTAAGTAGTTTCCTTAGTCATATACACTATTACAATGTAGCTGCAGATTTGAAAAGTAAGCCTACAGAATTAAGATTGAATAAGGTTGGAAATATTTAGGAACAAGTCTTTATTAATGAAACAAAGGAACAGCCAAGATTTTTCTAAGGGCTGCTATTCTACTTGAATGTCTTCAGCATCTACAAAACTGTAAGGATACAGCTGAAATATTCTATGTAAGGAAGGTCTCAAATTAGGATAATTTATTAGGTAAGTATGAGTATCAGATACTACCCAACTATTGATCTATGTATATATACACACATATCTTTTTCTCATAGAATTATGAAAACTAAATAATTTATACCTCAAATCCAATGGACCTACTTCTGCCAGAGAAGTTTCTTTTTCTTTTTGCAGTACCAGGGATTGAACTCAGAACCCTGCGCTTACCAGGCAAGCACTTATTCTGCTGAGCTATCTCCCTGGGCCAATACTTTCATTTAATATATGAAAAATACCTTATTTATGATTAATTTCTTAAGAAAAACATTATTCTAACAGATGAAAAATCTAAGGAAAAGGAAACCAAACTATCTTGGCTTATTCTTATATAAAACATTGCAATAATTTGTTCTCTAGGTAATACAGGTTTCTGTATAATTTTCTCTATGATATAAACAATACAAAAGGCACTCTATGTGCTTTCTGATACATGAAAGCATCCCATAAATGCCAGAAGTTTTATATTTTCTCTCATGAATTCAAGCTAAAAGAATTTAACATTTACCTAAATTTCTTATTTCACTTCTTGAAATCTTAAGTTATCCTTACTAAATGGGTAGAAATTTGCCTTTCAAGACTGTTATGAGTATCAAAGCAAGAGACAGAACATTTTATATGCTGCGAAGTCCAGCATACAATGGGCATTTAACAAACGCTAGACATCATTTTTCCCTAACACTTTGATATACATATATGTGTCCTTTCCATTATATTGCTATGCACTAATATAGTGATTAACCAGAAGAACATCACAACAAATTACCCCTTTGTACTTTAGCTGAAAAGGAAATTTGTGTGTGCGCGTGCGCACACACACACACACACACACACACACTTCCTTATTCTTAAAGTAGTTCTCAAAACAAATCCCCCTCTTCAAAAAAAAGGTGATGAAAAAAAGGGCTGGGGAAATAGCTCAGTGGCATAAACACCTGCCTGGCAAGCACAAGGTCACAAGTTCGATCCCTGGCACTACATGCTGCGCTATTCCTGGAACCCTCGGTGTGCCATGCTGGCCCCAGAACTGGGCATGGTCATGCACACTTGTAATCCCAGCACTAGGGAAGCTGAGACAAGAGGATCACTATGAGTCTGTGCTGTGTAGCAAGACCCTGTATCAAAAAACAAAAACAAACAAAAAACCCCCCACAAATCCTAGTTACTAAAAATGCAAAAGGAAATGGAATAAATGAGTATGTGGTTAAAAACAAACTCAAATGGAACTAGGGGTACAGCTCAGTGATATAGCACCTGCTTAGCATGCTCAAGGCCCTGGGTTTGATCTTCAGCACTGGAAATAATTGAACAAACACACAAAACAAACAAGTGGTTGAAGAAAGAGCTATCTTGAGAAAAAGAATCAGCATAAAATACATTTAAGCTAGGGGCTAGGGATGGAAAACAGTGGTAGAGCACTTGTCTAAAATATGCAAGGTCAGGGCAGGGAGATGGCTCAGTAGAATAAGCGCTTGCCTGGCAAGCGCAAGGGCCTGAGTTCAATCCCCGGTCCTGCAAAAAAAAAAAAAAAAAAAGTATTTTATATGTTAAGTATATGTAAAAGTTTATTATCTCTGCAAAGAGTTATTTAAAGTTTTCGGTGATAAGCTCATAAAGAGACATAATTTTATATTGCCTTCTGCTGGTATTCTCTGTGTGATAGTGAACATTTATTTTCAAATTTTATAGCACATAAATAATAATAATGTACATGGATAATAATGTATTACTAACATACTATCAATATATTAATATCAATAGCATCATTAATAATACAATACACAATATAGTACATGAATACTAAAGCTATTGAAATGAAATTTTATAGTAGTAGCAAAGTGTCTAGTACAAGACATACTGCTTAGGCCTTGTATACCCTTTAGCATCACCAATGCCCCACTGCTGAGATATGATGGCACAGCAGTAAATAACATGAATCCTACAGATGAATTGTTTAGGTTTGAATCCTCGTACCACTGAAAGGCTATTAATTTTGGACAATTCCTTAATCTCTCTTGTACTGTGTCCTCTCCTCAAACAGTGGATAGTAAAGATATTTTATAAGATTATTGGGAATTTTAAATATAACTGGCCTTAGTTAAGTGTTCTGCTAATTAAGTACGGACTGATTCCTACTAGACCAACATTAGGTGTACAAATTATCTGCCACTGTTCTGTTTCATAGGATTCTCTCATTTCTCTCTTCATTCACATATCAAGTCCTACACTCCAGCAATGAAAACTCTTTTAACAAAATGAATGGTTCACTAGTTTTTTTAAAAAAGAAGTCAAATCCTGTGTATCATATCAATATATAAAAAAGTAATCTGCAGTTATGCTTTTTAGGAGTCTACTCTGTGACAATACCAACATTTTAGACCTGGAAATTGGATTCAATATTTAATTTTCAATAATAGCCACTGTATTTTCTCCACCCAAATTTTTATCCACTTCATACTTAAAATGGGTGCTAAAATATAGTGCTGCTGTCTCTTAATAGGCATTATATAATGAATAAAATTATGAGACAAGGCAAAAATAACAAAAGCTTATTATTCTAGGAAAAGCATAGTTATCAGACTTCTACATACTCACAAATGTACTGTGGCCTGACCATTTGTCATCATGTGAGCAACAGCCATTAACTTCTGAAAATATCTATTTTTATCACAAATTTGCTATAAAAACTTGGGCATATTTTATAATCTTTTCAACTTCCCTATCTGTGAAATGGGCACGATAATAATCTGTTTCATAAATATAGTATCATTAAACTTAAATTCATATTAGATTCTCTTGTATTAATATTTCAGCAATTTCTAAGCTCAGAATGTCTGAGACATAGCCAGAAATCAATAATAAAAGATGGCACATGATACACATCTTTTGATATAGGAAAAGATAAATCAATTAAGTATAGAAAAGCTAAAAGTAAATTTGAGAACACATTAGGGTAAGTGTATTCTATTCAAAGTGACTACACTTAAAGAAGATATAAATCTTTTCAAGTGGCTGTATTCCGCTACCCCACCCCACCCCCAGGGCTGGGATTACAGTCATGCAACATGACACCCACCCACATTTTTTCTTTTTTGATGCTCTGTAACACTCATAATAAAGTCCATGGCCTATTAACTTCTACATGCACAGATCTGTCTTCCTTCTTTATACTCTTTTCCTGTTTTTTTTCCCTTTACTCTTCCCAGCTACCTCAGAGCCTTTATACTCATCCTACCCTCTCCCTAGCCTGAGCTTTCCGCAGATTCTCAAGGTGTTTGCCTTTATTTCACAAAGCCTTTCCTAACCACCTTAAACAGCCTCCTCCGCCCTTTGTTTACCTTTCATTCTTTATCCTAAGCATTTCTTGATATTATAATTAAGGTTTATTTGTTGGCTGTCTATTGCCACATGAAACTGTACCCAGAAAAATTGATAGAGGAGATCACAATAAAACTTTTTTTTTTTTTTTTTTTTTTTTTTTGGTACACGGAATGGAGCTTAGGACCTTGTGCTTGTTAGGCAGGTGCTATGCCTGCTGAGCTATATCTCCAGACCTGAAAGGCTTTAAACAATAAACTCCCAACTGGGTATGGTGGTGCATGCCTATAATCCCAGCACTTATGAGGCTGAGGCAGGAGGACTGCCAGGAGTTCAAGGTCAGTCTGGGATACATGGTAAGTTTAAGGCCACCCTGAACTACATAGTGAGAGCTTTTATTGAGAGAGAGAGAGAGAGAGAGAGAGAGAGAGAGAGAGAGAGAGAGAGAGAACAGAAAAAAAACCCTCCCCACTTTTAAAAATGATACATCTATGACAAATAATTTACACTAATAGAAGCCAATGGGTAACAACAAAATATTTTAAGCTGCAAATAGTGAGATTACAACACACAGCAAAAGACAGATGTAGATGGGTTCATACAGAAGTTGGCAGTGATATCAAGACAGATTCACTGCTGTTATGTATATATGTGATACATTTGGTACTTTAACCCATGTAACGGAAAAAGAAAACAAGGGCTATATCCACAATATGCATTTGTAAGGTTAAACAGTATAACTCTTTATTACAGAACTATTTTTGAACTATTATAAGTTTGGGAAATACAATTCATATAGAACACATTTCATGAGGATAGTATTAATGAACGGCTTACTACATAAAAGGCTAAGTAACTTTCCCAAAGTCGAAGAGCTAGTGAGTAGCAAAGACCACTGTGCTAGTATTTCAAATTCCAAATACAAGTTTTCTGAAATGTCATGGCTCCTTTCATATTTTTGCTGTATTCTTCCAACTGGGATATATAATGCTTATAGCTCTTGTATTTGGAATCTGGAAGTTCCTGGACTTCGAAATAACTTCTTGCATTCACTGTTGTTGTTTTTTTTTTAAGCTGAAGGTATTATGAAGCTTGTGGATTAAATAAAACATTCCTAAATTTCAAAGATTAAAGATGTATTATTCTTTTTTTTTTTTGTGGAACTGGGGATTGAGCTCAGGCCCTTGTGCTTGCCAGGGAAGCGCTTATTCCATTAAGCCATTTCCCTGGCCCTAAACATACTGTTTTTTGGGGTTTTTTTTTGTGGAACCAGGGATTGAACTCAGGCCCTTGTGCTTGCCATGGAACCACTTATTCTACTGAGCCATCTCCCCGGCCCAAGATGTATTATTCTTAACAAATGAAACTTACTGATAACTTCTTCCTTTATTTACAAATAGAACACATGACCAATTTCTTAATTTTTCTTAGAAACAATGTCATTAAAAGCACCCAGCATTTCAGTCTACCCTTCAAAAAACCTGGCTCATCAAATAGGTGAATAGGCAGCACGGGAGAAAATAATACTCTCTTCATCTGGCTCAAGCAGGCTATATTAGGCAAAACACTGAAACTGCCCAAATTACTCCTCTCTTCCTTACCACATCCTTTTCCAAAGGAAACCTGTTCCTCAGATCCTGCACATTGCCATAAGATTCCACTCAAGATCCTGCTGAGTCCCTCCTACTTCAAACAGTCCTTCAATTTTGAAGATGAGCTTCAAAATTCTCCTCTACTTTCCCCAGTTCTTAATGTAGCTCATCCCAACTTATGGTTTTGGAAATGAAATCTAATCCAGAGATTCCTAATATCTGGAGCATATATTTTTAAGACATTTATCCTTCAACTTTCACCAATGTTAGTGGAGTTAAAGAGTCAGAAAAATTATTTGTATACATAAATCATCTGTAGTTTGAAGAACTATACAGATATAAGTTAAACTTTGTCTTTCATTTCCTAGATCATAAATGTGTGTGCATGGATGGGGAAATACAAGTTTTAGTTTTACATGAAAGAATCTTAGGAAACACTTATTTTTTAAAAAAAGAATTTAAACCTTTTAACGTCTTCAAGCTAGAAAAAATTAATATACTTATCCTATTTATGTGGAGTGAATTTCTCAGCTTGTTAAAAAAATGATGAGTCTTGACATTTGATAAATTATATTATTTACAAATCAGTACGTCAGCAGATGGTGATAATGAAGATTGGAGCTGATGTTCCCAAATATACTACTTTCTTATACTGAATAAACCATCTTGCAAATAGATATAGACTGTAAATAATTGGGGAAAATGTAAACAAGTCAGTGACAGTTACACACACACACACACACACACACACACACACACACACACATTTTTCTGGGTCACCAACATACACTTCTTTCTGTAATAATCTTTTCCAAAATGTGAAATTAGAAGTGCACTAGTATATTAGTATTTCTTGGTGAGAATATAAAATTGCTCAGACTAAGCAAAGATCATTTAACAAACCCAAACAAATTCAAAAATATTACATCTTTTAAATATAACCAAATTTCGAAGTACATCTGAAAAAAATCTAAGACAATAAGAAAATATTAGATCTATAACCATGATTTTCACCCTCATCAGACATATAATGATAGTATTTACAAATTATATATATAATAAAAGTAGAAAGATGGGAACAGATGACTAAATCACAATATGAGAATAATAAAACTTTTTAAAAATAGTACTGGGGATCAAACACCACACTCACTGCCTTTTAAATTTTTATTCTGAGACAAGGTCTTGTCACACTGCTAAACTGCCCAAGACAGCTTAAACCTGCAATGTTCCTGCCTCAGCTTCTCACAGAGCTGGGATCATAGTGTGCACCACTGTGCCTGACTAAAAGCTTTTCATATTTAAAATTCATTTAGGGAACTTGACACATTAGTCTTGACTGCAAAAGCTTAATACACTTTCCAAATATTTTTCTACATATCTTAAATCAATCTCATCACTTACTGACCCTTTAGAAGCCCACTATGGAATCAATAAATGAATGCATATAATATACATACTTACATACATCATGTGTATATATGAACAATAAATTCGACACACTGAGGAATTCTTATTATTTTATATTTATTTATTTGGTACAAGGTCTCACAGACTTGTAGTGGTCCTCTTGCCTCAGTGTGCCTAGCCCTGGGATTACAGGCTTGCACCACCATTCCCAGTTTCAGTGGCCAGCATGGTGCACCTGGGATTCCAAGGCCAGCATGGCATACAGTATCAGGGATCAAACCCGGGTCCTTGCACTTGCCAGTCAGGCATTTAGACCACCAAGCTATCTCCCCAGCCCAGGAATTCTTTTTTTAAATGTATTTGGTACAGGGTCTCACTATGCAGCTCAGACTTGTAGTGATACTCCTGTTTTCACCTTCCCAGTGCTGGGATTACAGGCATGCACCACCATGCCTGGTCTCAGTGTGCCCAGGGGCAGGGCCAGCACGGCATGCAGTATCAGGGATGGAACCCCACTCCCTGCGCTTGCCTAAGCAGGCGCTTAGTCTGCTGAGCTATCTCCCCAACTCAGCCTAAGAATTCTTAATATCTTGAATTTTAGTTGTATTTTCCAAGTAAACAGATACACAGTATAAATAACGAATAATAAAATATAAGTGTCCTTTATCAACAGTTTTAAGAAAGCTGAGGACAAGAGAATACTGCAAAAAAAAAAAATTTAATTGGTAGCTTTCAGTTGTAAAAAAATTTTTTAATTAGTTTGTCCTGCTGATCCATAATTGGATAGCATACACCACTATACTAACAGAGCAGCAAAGGTGCAAAGATTGAAATTACCTAATTAAGTAATGATTTGACAGTTTGAATGCCCTGTACCTGCTTGACACCATGGCTCAGTAGGCAACCTAAAGTGAAAATTGATGCTACACATAGTATTATCTTGGTTATAAGTAACAGTTTATGTTTAGAAAACAAAAAGATGGAAGTTAAAAAATCATTAGACTACCAAAAACTTGCACATAATTTCATTCATTCAAGAAAGAGTAGTTTAGAGGGTCGGGGAGATGGCTCAGTGGAATAAGCACTTCCCTGGCAAGCACAAGGGCCTGAGTTCAATTCCTGGTTCCCCCCCTCCAAAAAAAAAAAAGAGTAGTTTATACTACTTTTTAAAAGGTTTCTATGGATTCTCTTACAACATTCTTGATTATGGTTTTCTGACTATAACACAATTACAATGAAGCCAGCTGCCACATCAGCTTCTCCTCAGGGGAGAGGACTTAATCACAAATCAACAAAATAATGAATTCAAACTTGTTAAAACCAGCAAATAAAGGCTTGTTCCTACTTTGTTTTTTACATCTTTTAAAAGGTCAATATACCCACTCAGTAACACAACAGTTATTTTTCAAAATGCTTCCTTTTGTCTAGGATTGAAACATAACATGTAATCATTTAAAGTGAACTTTAATAACTAAAATGTTCATTATTTTTAAAATGGTGACCTACTAAAATAAAGATAGTTTAGTCTCTCTCTGTGGCCAAAGTCACAAATCATTATGCTTCTTTCCTGACCATTTAAAATAGTTTTCCAGATATAAAAGATTCATGAACATATTTATTACTGCTTTCTGCATCTGTCTCTATTTACTGTAGAAACAGTACATGTTTACCTTAAAAAATCAAAACTTTTTCTTTTGCTAAAAGAGCAACTAATGTAAATGGAACTTAGGTATAAACATTACCAAAAAAACAAGATGCCAACACGATTAAGTGGATCTAGTAATAGATTTTAACTATTTACATCTTTTTGAAGTGTTACAAATGATAAAAACTCAGTATTCATATCCTCCATAATAAAAATCTATTCTGCACTTTAATACAAAGACTATGCTGCATAAACAGAGGATTTAAAGCTGTAGCAGAGTAGCTGAATGAAAGGAAAATGGCAATCTTTCTGGCTCCAGTAGATGCCATTCCCTATCACACAGTGTTTCCCACTCATAAATACATGACAAATACTTCCTCAATCATTTTTTACGAGCAGGGATGCACAGGGGGTAGTCAATGGCTAGCTTGAGGGAAAATAGGAACAGCAGGCGGCAGAAACTGTACAGAAAATGGCTATGTGGTAAATTCTCTTCTGGAACATCACTCAGTTACTCAGTCTTTGATCTTTCAGCTACAATTACACTAACTTCCACAGAACTGGATCCCTCCCCAACACACATACCCCAACCTCAAACCAGATCATTAGTTACACATAAAGCCTACTAAAACTTGGTTTTATAAATGGGATCATTCATACCTCTACAATGTTATAAATTAAAATCTGTTACTTACACAAGAGCTAAGTTTCAATTGGTTATAACCATATCATCATCACAACTGGTCTCACAAAAAACATGGGATGTCTGGCGACAGCTAAATCACAGACTGGCGTCTCCTAAGCAGTCTGTCTACCATTAGGGTCTGGGAAATGGTATTTACTATACAATTAGAGCCAAGGAGTTCTACCTGTAATCATCCAAATACAGGTGTGAGAATCCCCTTTGGGCATGGAAACTGACTCATCCCTTTTCATGTAAAACTTTGATGTCTGTATTGTTTCACCCAGCTTCAGGAAACCTTACCATTCATACTTCCATGCGAAGATTTATTAACTGAGGTTAAATAATAAATTAAAAATTTCTTCCTAAAGGTAACAATTTTTAACACATTAATCATCAATTTTATAAGAATCTGAAACAAAACAAAACTGATTATTTTAAAGTTAATTACTTGCTGCAGGTCACTGACCAGTCTGAACTACTTTTTTAACGTTACATTTATACCTTCTAGAACACTACCAATAAATAGGTTAAATTCAGCTTCCTATCTGGAACAGAAAATGTCTTATAGTAATATCAACAGGGCATTTTTAGTTGCAGTAATTTCACAGAATTTATTCTAATGATTTATTGGAGTTAACCATCTGACATTAATTATTGTTTTGGCTTCTAGTCTATGAATGTTTATTTTTCAGTTTAAAGCCTTCTCACTCTTTGATATCATATGGAAATGAGAATTTTTAATGGAAAATTGAAACCATGTGCATCTAAGTACTTAATGAAGTACAAGGAGAAACCCACAATATATTTTAGTAGAATTCAGATATTTTGCTTTGGGTAGTTTTGATTTGTTTCTATGACTCAGTAATAAAAAATGCTGAGGGACCAGTAAGGCAAGTCAAAATGAGCACTATGCCAAATGTGTCCATACCACATGTATCTATGATTTGGGGGAATTTTTAAGGAAGAAAAAATAAATCTTGTACATTTGTCATGGGTTCCATGTCAAAAATGACAAATAGATCATAGTTTTTACCTTGGTATATTATAAAGTATTTGGAACAGGTATTCCCTCCAGCTTTTTTTAAGCATACTATCTGGACTTGAAAATTTATGTCCAGCTTAAAACTTATGTGGGTATTTTAAAGACACACAGCAATTCCTAGCTTTGAGTATTATTGCTCCAAATACATTTATTTTCACTTAACAAAAGAAATGAAAATGCATAATAAACATCTGGTAAGTACGTATGTCTGATATAAACTGTTGAATTTAACTTTCTAAATGTAAATCAATTAGGAAGCTAATTTCTCAATGTAACATTAGGTAAAGCTTTCCCACCCATTTCAAAATTTTTCATAAGGAAAAATCAGTATATATATATATATATATATATATATATATATGAGTTGTGTGTATGTGTGTATATGGACATTTATCTGGGTATAAATGAAGAGAGAAACTTACCATTTGTTTTTCTTTCTAATGTAGTCTTTTTCAGAAAGATTAACCAGGTAGACCATTGGTTTTGAAGTCAAAAATAAGTGTTTATTCAACACTTCAATCTAAGGAGGAGATAAAGAATTCCTTTTAAAAGTTGAGTAAAGAAGTAAATCACTAAAAAACCAGAAAGCACATTTTCTTTAAAACAAGTGTTTTCATGTTCATAATTCTTGTCTCCAAAAGATTAGTTGCTGTGAAATACCAAGACTAAGGAATAAAAGAAAAGAAAAAAAAAGCCTTGGAATAAACAACTACTGGCAGAAATAAAAGCACATATATTGGTAAGTGTAAAATGATGACAAATTAATTTGTTCTCTAAGAAGGCAAAGCAAAGCAGTAATAGCATGATATTTATAGCTTACCTCTTTGTCATTCCAATCATGATAGAAGCGAACAGGTTTCTTTTGATCTATAACCCAGGATTTGACTTTGCACATTATATCCTTTCATGATTGAAAAAAAAGAGAGGTAAATTCAAGATGAATACTAAGCATTTAAGTTTTCAAATTCTCAATAAAAATAATTTTCAATGAAAGGTAAACTAAGCTACGCAAATAATTATTTTCAGTATCTCATTAAAATTATCAATGTACAATGTTGAGCCACTAAACTTTTAATATGTAAAATTAGCAAAAGCAGTAACAAGTCTGAAATATTTCAAGACAATTCTCACATCAAAGACAAATGTAAACTACTATTTCAACATCACCTAATGATGCCTCATGCAAGATAAACATGCTATTAAGAAATGGGAGAGCATACAGTGGAGACATACTGAATTATTTTTTTCCTTAAAAAAGAAAAACGAACAAAATAAGACAAAATTGAGTCTATTATTGATGATCTACCCTCCAAATATTAAATCAACTGACCAAAGCTCTTTTTCTTCTGAATTAATTTTTTGCCAACACCTTCTCCCTGCCCATTTCTCCTGCAGCTCCCCCACCCAACCTGCCAAAGCCTCCATTACACAATGGCAAGAGCCCTGCACTGGTGACCTCCAACCAGCTGCATTCACTTTCAGAACATCTCTCTCTGCAGGAAATCTAAAGGCCTTTTAGTTAGCCAGCTAGTGTGCATTCAGAAGGAGTAACTGCAGGAAGAGCCCAATGTGCTTTGTTTCTCTGGCCTTTCTTCACAGAAAGATTAATCATCTGTGAAATGGAAACGGCAAACAGCAAGTGACACAAACTGAACCCTTCAAGCCTTTCCTCATCAGTTTTGTGGTTCTGAATCTAAAAGCTGCGTGTGGCAAGGTTCTCCTTACAGGCAGGTGTTAATAAAAGGCTCTTGGGTCTAAAGGTCAAACATAGCTCTCCCAGAAGAAGCACATTTGAGAGTCATCTAGGGCTTTTTGTTGTTGTTGTTGCGTTTTATTTTTTTTTTGGGGGGGGGGAAGATAACTTACGGTTATACTTTAAACTCTCAAAGTTTATTTTAAAACAAAATTATCATTAATAAATTCCCTGAATTTTCATCTATATTTTACAATGCCATAATTACTCTTCCTATAAATGTCTACTTGTATAAATTATCTCAATATTCAATATACTTTCTTTCCAAATCTTGCTGTTACCAAAAGAAAAATAAGGAAAAAGCCCTATATCCTTAGATCCTGATTTGAAACCCTCCAGGAAAAGGACTTCCCACAGATTCTAACAAGGAATGGGCAAGCCAAAAACTTTTAATGAAATCTAACATGTTCTGCTTAAGAATAATCACTTTTACTCTTCTATAACTGAATTTCACTCATAAATGTTTAAAAGTGGCTAATGTAACACCATTTCCTACAAGGAGAAGATCAAAGTGCTATATTACAAATGCATTATGATTAAAAAAGCCCTGTGCAGCCTTGCTATTAACTGTTCTTTAAACCCTAAAAGGCTTCCCATAGATCTCACTTGGCACTGCATATACAACCTTTGACAAGTAATGTAGACCATTTTTATTCATTGCCTAAAATTGTAGGCAATTATGTGCGTCACACTGGCCACCTGCAAATTCTGAATGCCTGCTCCAGTTGTCAGTGCAAAAAACTAATGTCGGAGGGGATTAATCTAGGGGGAGAGAGTCCTCTTTAATGGCTCCAGCAGGTGAAATGGCCCAGCTGGTTACTATGATGAGTGGCCAGAACAGCTTATGTAGAGACACGCAACAAGATTATACAAAAGAAGGAGAAAACAGTGGTACCATCTTATATTTGGTTCCCCTAGTTTTTTTTTTTTTTTTTTAATTAAAGAAAACAGACAAAGCCAATCTAAAAATAAGGAAGGGAATTAAATTTTAATCATATAAATAGTATAAAATACTTTTCTAACTACAAATAAATTTTCAAAACCAAAGGGCCAAGCACTGATCACTAGTGATGGAATTTCAGAATTTCTCTTTCATTTAAAATTAACTAGACTACTTCTACACATAGAAATCTTATCACAGAAACATTCTGGCATTAGTCCTCCCCATATTAACATATTATTACACATTAGGAACACTTCATTTTTAAAAAGAGAATTAAACAATATATTCTCAAACAATACAGTCCTTAACGTACATGTAAATCTTTGTAGAAAAATTTACAAACTATTACCTAATTTTGAACAGTTGAAAATAAAATATTTTGAATCCAGTGCTATCTTAATTATCCTCGCAAAAGATTTAACAACCAAAAAAAGAACTAGATTTACTAAATGTTGTTTTACCTAAGATAACCCAGAAGTAGATTGCAATTTAGATGTGATCTTATATAACTGGTTGGGATGTGGTAGTTTTAGTGTGTGATTTTCTTATATAAAAATTTAATTTTACCAAAAAAATTAAGACATATTCTATCTTTAAAAAGTATAAACAGATAAAACAAAACATTTGTGCTTATTTGGATTTAATGCTTACTTAACTAAACTTTCTCCCTCCAGTTCAAATGTAGATGTACATATACTAATCTTGATGACTGGAATAATAAAAAGGCTACAGTTAAACTTAATATCATATGAATTTAACACTAGTCTTTGATGTATTCAGAAGTTACTTTGGGATTTCATATTATTTAACACTAAGCTGGACTGTTCTGATAATTTTAGCAATTTCCTCCTTTAATTTTTTTTATTTTTTATTTTATTTGGTGGTGATATTAAACCCAGGGCCTTAATAATCAGCTGTATCTCTGGACCTTTTTTTGTTCTTATTTTGAGACAGGGTCTCACTATGTTTCTAAAGTGCTCAGGCTGGGCTTGAATTGGGATCTTGGTGCCTCAGCCTCCCAGAATGCCCACCATGCCTAGCTTGAAGATGAACTATCTCTTTGTACATTATGGAGCTACGCAACAAAAATTCCTGGTCATTTTAGCTTCAGGGTTAGACTACCATTATTGGACTATATTAATCGAACAAGTAATAGAATAATCTGGGGGGGAAATCCCAGATCTATTACTTACTGGGTCTGTGACCTTGTAAGTGATAAAATGCAGGCGAGGTTATGCACTTGTTTGTGGGTTGTATAGCTCAAAGGAGGTAACATATACAAAGTATTTAGCACAGTTCTTAGCACTGGTGTTCTTAAAAACTTCTGGCAATATTCTCTTGTGCATGCCGCTTTAAAGCACATATACATTTCCAATTTTTATAATTGTTCTTTAGTTATCTATCTATCTATCTATCTATCTATCTATCTATCTATCTATCTAGAGGGTCTTGCTATGTAGCTTGGACTTGTGATCCTCCTGTTTTCAGCCTTCCCAGCCCAGAGATTACAGGCAAGCACCACTTCGCCTGCCCTTGGTCTCTGATTCAGCATGTCTGGGGGTGGGACTGGCACAGCATGATGCCAGGGAGAATTGAACCACATTCCCTTCACTTGCCTAAGCAGGAGCTTAGTTCACTGAGTTATCCTGCCAGCCCTCTAGTTCTTTTTAAATTTCTGAGTTGTTAACAATATTAGCTTTCTTGGCTAAGTCTCAAACTAGGCTTCTCACTTATGCATTCTACAAGAACTAGTTTATGCTGAACAACTGTCTTCTAACTGCAAAGAAACCTAATCTAAACTTACCTTCAGTATCTTGCTCTTCTGCTTTGATGCAGGACTTCACATTTAACTTTAGAAATGCTCTATTTCCTATGTATTTTATTACTGTCATTCTTAATAACAATTTTCAAAGTATGCACAATTTGCCTAAATTCCCATAGCTGGTAAACAGCAGAGCTGCAGATTCAGGTCTAAGTGAATTGAAAGTTCACATAGGAACTTCCTGACCTACTGGTGTTCCTTCCTGTTTTTATTTTTACCTCTACCTTGTTTAGCCTAGACATCTCCAAGGTTGTTATTCAAAGTCCTTATTCTCATGCACATCAACAGGGAAATTTAATATTCTTTTCTTTTCTTTTTTTTTTTTTTAAATCTAAGGTCATGGAAATTGAAACTAGAGCCTTTGTACTTACATCCCAAATCCCCCTCCTCCCTTTTATTTACTTTTTTACTGGGGGGGAGCAAGGTCTTACTATACATGTCAGGCTGGCCTAGAACTCTCAAGAGATAACCTCACCTCAGCCTCCCATGTGCTGATATATGAGTACAATATCTGTTTATCAATTCAAATATCACAAAAGTAGAAGTACTATATTTCTTTTTGCACACAATTACATAATTCAGTCAATCACTTACTGGATCGTTCCTAGACTACTTCTAGACTGTATTTTGGTAGACTTCAGTTTATTACCTATATTATTAACCTAAGATCTATAAATACTTTTCAGGGGCTTCATAATGCCTAGAAAGTATGTGCTAATTTCTATGTTTATATACTTTTGAAGGAAGACATAATATATCTTCTAAATGCTTTACAAAGGGATCATGGTCAAAACTCCAAAAACCATGGTAGTCAGTGACTCAGTTAATGATTCATACATCCCAACAATAGCCACGAAAGTTAATGATTTAGGTCCAGGTATTCCCAGACCACAGACTGAGACACTGATCCAAAAGTTGCTTTAGCCAGTCTGTACTCAAAATTTATCTATACTCATTAATAATGTGATGATAATTCTACCAATTATGTTTACTTAATGTAATTCTAGTTAAAATCAAACTGCCAGACATCAGGAATTGAATATAACATTCTAAAACAATTATTTGAGATTAAAAATGCTTAGAGTGGGCTGGGGAGACAGCTCAGTGGCATAAACATCTGCCTGGCAAACACAAGGTCCTGAGTTTGACCCTGGGTACCACAAAATAAATAAATAAATTAATTAAATAAGCAAGCTTAGAGAAAAAAAATTTTGAATAATCCTACTACACATGAAAATAAACCATAACACTAATTAGAATACTGTGACAGTAACAAAAGAGAGGTGCAACATAGATTAGACACAATCTAAAAAGTCATTAATTGGAGATTAACCAGTTATGGAACTTTAATAGTTTTGTAACCATGAAGACAAATATTTCTAAATGTATATTTGTATAAGAAAATGTCCAAAATACACTAAGTAAAATCTTAGGCTCTGAACAATGAAATACAGTTAAGAATATGATGTTAGCATCAGAACCAGAGTTCAAATCTTGGTTCTATAGCTTTTTCGGATGGCTGTGTAACTCTGAGAAAGTTACTTAACCTCTTTACATTTCTAGCAAATTGGGGTAGTTACTCAAATTGAATATATGGTGACTACAAGGATTAAATGAGAAAATATATATGAAACAACTGGCAAATTTCTAGGTACACAGTAGTAATAATACTTATGGTAGAATGATGCATAATTTGGATTCCATTTCAGGGTCTGAAATACATAAATGTTAAAAACACAACAGACATAGTAAACAAAATATTTCTAGATAAGAGATCACACCAAATTGTTATCAAGAAGAATCTCTAGGTTAGATTTTAGAGTTTCCCATTCTGTCTTCTCTTTTAAAACTAAATGTTGTCTTGAAGTTTTTTTTAACTAAAAGTATCATTTTTGCGCTTCCCTTTTGCGGCCATCACTGGAATTGCAGCAGCCAAAATGAAGTTCAATCCTTTTGTGACTTTGGACTGAAGCAAAAACTGTAAAAAGGCATTTCAATGTGCCTTCCCACATTTGCAGGAAAATTATATCTACCCCTCTTTCTAAAGAGCTAAGACAGAAATACAATGTTTGCTCTATGCCCATCTGAAAGGATGATGAAGTTCAGGTTGTGTGAGGACACTACAAAGGTCAACAGATTGGCAAAGTAGTCCAGGTTTACAGGAAGAAGTATGTCATCTATACTGAACAGATGCAGCGGGAAAAGGCAAATGGCACAACTGGCCAGGTGGGCATTTATCCCAGTAAGGTGGTTATCACCAGGCTAAAACTAGACAAGGACCACCAAAAGATCCTAATGGAAAACCAAGTGTTGCCAAGCAGGAAAGGAAAGGGGGAAAAATATAAGGAAGAAACGACTGAGAAGATTCAGGAATAAAATTCTCTTCTGTGCAACTTTTAATTAAAAACTGCTAAAATAAAAAAAAAGTACTATTTTTATGATAGGAAAAAATATGGAGAATTCATCTATTCTGTCCCCCATTTCAGATTTGATGGCTAAATGGACAGACTTGCCATTTATCAAGGTGATCAACTCTTACTCCATAACAATTATAACTTCAAAGTCTGACACTTCTCTCTGGCCAAACCCTCCATCCTAGTACCTGTCACTGATACCTGATGAGTTGACTTACACATTAGGTGGCAAAAATGCACTCTGACACAAATGATCAGTAAGATTTCTAACTCAAAATACTTTTGCTAGAAGTTTACTAATAAATTTCCTTCCACTTCTCCAATTATCTTCTTTAAATACAACAAATTGAGGGGAAAAAATTAAACTAGGTTTTGTCTCATATACCACCCACTATATATTCAAATTGATATTTTGGCTCTCTCTGAATTAAAATACTAGATATTATTGGGCCGGGGAGATGGCTCAGTGGAATAAGCGCTTCCCTGGCAAGCGCAAGGTCCTGAGTTTAATCCCTGGTTCTGCCAAAAAATAAAAAATAAAATAAAATAAAAAACTAGATATTCATTGCTCTACTGGATGAATGCTGCTGCTCATAAGTGCCAGAGTAGTGACCCTTGACTACCACCTTTTACATACTTTAGTGACTGTGCCCAGAAAAAAACAGGCAGCAAAGAATAGAACTAAGACAGCTAGCAGTTAGTAATGGTCTAGATGACAGTGTAAAAGAGGGGAAAGAGGGTATCTCACCTGAATTACCACAATTACAATTAATTCAGGTGAAGTAATACAATAGGATTGATCCAATTAATACAATAGGTCAATCCTAGCAATAACTACAGAAAAATGTATGTTGGCAGTTCTGGTTTCCAGTTATAACATTCACTGAAGCATGTAGGAAGAAGAAAACTTTTAGTAATGGCCTCAGTCCTGTCTAAGGTGCTGAAAGAAATAGGTACCAATGTACTCCTTTTTTTTTTTTTTTTTTTTTTTT
>NW_004524641.1:6226363-6235857 GCF_000260255.1 Octodon degus | reverse complement strand
TTTTTTTTTTTTTTTTTTTTTTTTTTGCAGTACTGAGCATTGAACTCAGGACGTTGTGCTTGCCAGGCCAATTTACTCTTAAGGTACAGATCTCAAAAGAGGATCTGATCTGACTATTACTAATAAGAAGGCAACCATCCTTAAGATTCCTGAAAATAAGTCAAAATGGATTTCATCATGTTCAAGAAAGGGTGTCAGATATAAATCTGATTTTAAATTCTTTTTTTTTCCTATTTATTTATTTATTTATTTATTTATTTATATTTATTTGTGTGTGTGTATGTGTGGCCAGCTCAGCCCACCAGGGGGCGGGGCTGGCTGGCATGTGGTGCTGGGGGATTGAACCGCGTTCCCTGTGCTTTGCTAAGCCTGTTCTAAGTAGGTGCTTTAGACCACTGAGCCATCTCACCAGCCCCATAAATCTGATTTTAGTAAAATGGCTACACAATAAGAGTTATAAAAGACATCTTTGAAAATCATACTAAAAAATTCAGTGAGTTGTTATCACTTGTAGAATGTTAAGATACAACATCTATGAAAGGTCATAAAGACAGAACACAGGTAAGTTAGGAAAAAAAATGGGTGAAATATCAAGAGAATTGCTGAAATAAATTTTTAAGGTGACCAAAATCAAAACAGGAAAATAAAAGTCTAAGTGAGTTGATACAGCAGAAGATAATGAACAGTTTGCAGGTCAAAATGAGGGAGACACACTGAAGTACTGCACACACTGAGTGAAACATACATAGAAGTATAGCCCAGTGAACTATCACAGAATGAACACATGTCTGCAATTACAATCCTGACCAATATCCAATATTACTGGAAGTGTAGACACAATAATCCACTTCTCTCCAGAGATAACTGCAATCCTGGGTTCTTTGCATAACAAAGTAGTCTGTTACAGGAATATATAGAAATAGAATCATACAATATAGCATATTATTGAGCAGTTTGGTCTTAGGTATCACATAATTTTGTATCTGGCTTTTTACCCAGTGTTGTTTGTGAAATGTATCTATGCTGCTGCATATAGCAGTAATGTTTGTCTCTAAGTTCACTACTATAGGAATGAATATTCCACACTTTATCCATTTTTTTTTTTTTTTTTTTTTTTTAACCAGTGATAGCAGAGACAAATTTGCGCTTGCCAGGCAAATGCTTAGATACTGAGCTATCTCCCCGGCCCCTATCCATTCTATTGTCGATGAACATCTAGGTTGTTTATTTTTTTTTTGGTTAAAGTAAGTCTGCAATAAACAATCTTATATGTATATGCTGATAAATTCACATATGCATTTCTCTTCCAGTATACCTAAGACCAAACTGCTCAATAATATGACAATATCATTATCCAAAGTCTGTGCAGGCTCCTAATCAGCTTTAAAATCAGGTATACTGAAATGGGGCATGGTGGCCTGCAATCCCAGCACTTCAGCAGCTGCGGCAAGAGAATTACCATAAATTCAAGGCCAGCCTGGGTTACACGGTGAGTTTAAGGGTAGCCAGAACTACAGAGTGAAACTCTTATCTTAATAAAGAAATAATCAGATGTACTAATTCACATTTCTATCAGCACTGTATAAATATTTCACTTGCTTCACATTCTTTCCAACACTTGGTATTATCGGTCTGCTTAAGTTATAGCAAGTATATGGTATCTTACCAGGTTAGAGTCAATGCTGACGTTACGGGAAAATTTGATTTGGTTCTCATCCAATTCAGTTTGTGACCAGAATTGTGGAAAGAATTAAGTTCACGAGCCACAGTATCACTGTGTATATTTTACTTTCAAAGAGCTTCACTTTTTACTATATATAAGCTGTACCTTTTGTGTTTAGTATGAGATGGGTAAGATTCACTTCTTCCATGTAAGGACAATTACTGACTCACCATTTCTTGAAAAAATAATTCCTGTTACTTTGCTAATAGTACATATACATTTGTGTTTGAATATTGGTGAATGTCTATCCTTGACTGTCCTTTTTTTTTTTTTCTCTCCAGTGCTTGAACCCAGGGCCTTGCCCATTGTCTTGGTTACTCTTCTCTTGTTGCTGGGACAAATACCCAACACGCAAAATGAAGGAAGGAAAGGCTTATTTAGCTCACAGTTAGTGGAAGATTCATTCCATACTCAGCTGGCTCCAAGGCAGAGCAGCACTTGGCAGAGAGCAACCTTTCACAGCAGTGGCAAAGAGCAAGAGAGCATATATAGTTAGTCAGGTTGAGAATCCTACCAATTAACTGCTAGTTTCAAAAACCTGCTGATGTTTCTCAGGATCACTGCCCTGCCCATCTTGTGTGTACAAGTGTATGGCTTTGTCCCGGTCCTGTTTCCCAGCTTTTCTCCTTACCCTCTCCCTCACTGTCCAATCCTCAAATTCTCGCTTTCCTTTTAGTTGTGTTATAGCGTTCTACTCATATTTCTTCTTTTGATTTCTTATACTAGGGAGACTATATGACATTTACACATGTGGGTCTGGCTTATTTCACTTATATCTTCAAGTGGCATCCACTTAAATATAAATGCTTCAAGTTTATCATTCTTTATAGCTGAGTAATACTTAACTATATATGCTGACACCTGTGAACCAAGCAACTGCACTGAAGATAGCAATGTGTAATAGAAGGGTCACGCCTGAAATGCCTGTCATTCTGGTCTTCTAAATGCATACTTCTTGTCATGACATACCAATTATTACCATACTGTCTCACAAGTAAAAATTTTTGTTTTTTTTTAATGGGTAATAAATGAAAAAAAAGACACAAGAACAAGAAAAAAAAATGTTACAGGACTGTCCTGCTACATTGCTGTATATGATTAGATATCTAAATTTCTGTGTAAAAATATGTGTTTAATCCTATTTTTAAATTTTTTTCCTTCATATTCTGTAAGGACTTAAAAGTTCAACACATCAATACTTGATGGAAAATACCTGTTCCACATTATGCCTAAGATGTTTGATATTCAGAGAGTGAGGTTAAACCCAACTGCATATGTTGTAGGGTATTAATAAGCTTCTCTTTTGGAGGGTTAACAACCTAAGTTTGCAGACCAAAAATTGGAGAAATAGAAGGAATGCAAGGACAGCCAACATTTTGACCCTAGCCTTTCAAGGTCGGTGAAGACTGAGAACATAGGAGAACCTGTACTGTAACATCATGTAACTCAGCTGTGCCCCAAATTTTCTGATCAAGGAGATTATGGAGCCACAGAGGAATGTCACCAACGATGTATAGTGTGCCTAAGGAGAGTCAAATGGAGAGAAAACTTTCTCTCAGGCTTTCACAGAGAGCAAATTGGTCAAGCAATGGCCGTGACTCATCCACATGGCTGACACTGACAAAGGATCTACAAAGTGCTGTACAGGGTTACAGGATAAATCCTGAGGGGACTTGACTGACCTTATCAGATACAAAAGTTACATTTCTTGTCATATAGGTCTTGCTTTATCTTGGTCTTAAACATTCAGCAGAAAAGTATAAAAATGAGGTATATAAAATAAAGCCATATTAATATGATGAGCTGTAAAAGGCTTAAGTCAATAACTTCTGCGGATAACCCACTACTATGTGGACTGCTGGACTGTGTTGGATTGTTTTGCTGAACTGAAGCACCTATGATATTTAGATGCCAATGGAATAACCATCTCTGACAGGACTAAACAAAAAAAGGGGATACAAAGGAAGGATCATTTTGTATTTGTATATACAGAATAGTTAGGATAGATATACAGCTACTTTCACTTAACTCAATGAGAACAAAGATTTGTACTAAAAGTGTTTGGACAGGATATCCTATCTGCTTCTTGTACTATGGATAACCACTAAAAAGATGTACAATGTATTAATTATTGAAAAGGTCCTATCCAGTTTTTATTGTTATATTCATTTATGTTTGTAAATAATTTACTTGCAATTTGCAATCTATTAAAAAAATAGTAATAAATTTTAAAAACTGGAGGTTTTACCCAAAAAATAAAAAAAAGAAAAAGAAAATGTCCTATTAACCAGCTTTGAAAATGTCTCATTTATATTTGTTTCTCAATTAAAAAAAAAAAAAGAGCAAGAGAGCAAAGGGAGTGGCAGCAGCTCAGGCAGCTAGTTAGCTCCCCCTACATTGTAATGCAAATTACCTGCTCCAGGGCAGGTGCAGTATCCACACCCACAATAATCAATCACAAACTCCAGAAGCCACCCCATGACTGGATGAGGCTTTGGCGGGGCCACCTATACACAAACCACAACAGTCATGGAGCTGCATCCTCAGATTTCTGTTTTAATCACTGCAGCTTTGTAAATCTTGACACATGGACTTTGTTCTTTGAAATTGTCTTGATTGACTTTGGATCTCTGAATTTCCATGTAAAACTTCAGTTTTGTTTGTTAATTTCTACAAATATCAAACTGCTATTGAATATATAGAAAACTTTTGTAGAAAAAAATTTTGGACAGACTCAATATTTCTTTTTTTTTTTGAGAGTGGTTATTGTATTAAATCATGCACATCACATGTGTTAGTGCAAATAGCTTAATCTGTACTCCAGAAATTCTAATGTACTTTATATCTTTACAAAACAAATTTCAAACAATTATGTACTTTAAAAAATGTAATTCTGAAGTTAAGCATTTCAGAACAGTATGTGCAATAACCTATATACAAGAGGTACTGGGTACCACTGGTATTTTAGCATTCTGTGGTGGAGTGGCTTCCTTCAACAAAAAATGATGAACTAGATGACAGTGTTTTCTACAAGTCATTTGTGACTAATTCCTCCAAAGATCTAGTGATCCTCCCAACAGCATTCCAAACAGCTTAAAATATAACCTTTAGAGTTTAAACAATGATTGCCAAACAGTACAAGGCAAATTACAGCCTTAACTCATTTCAATATTTGGCTTGACCTGTGTATTTACACAGAACATTCAAACCGATTCACTGATATTCCCTCCCAGTCTTTACGTACTGAAAAATTTAACTATGTGATACTTGAGGATATTCTATAACTAAATAAGCCTTATTGACATAACTATGGTGCTGCACAAAACTGTAGCTAATTTTCACTTCTGTGTTTTAAATTTATAACACTAAGCAGTGTCCAGGTGCTTACTTTGCATGGAACACTATCAAACCCAACATTTAAAAATCATATAATCTAAAACCATAATTTAACCCTATGTATAATTATTCATTAATTTTTTTCAAAGATTGCTAGGTTTCTGAGTAGAAATTGTAATACAATTTTCATTAGATTTATTCCTATGAATTTTTAAAATGTTACCTCAAATATCTTTTTAAAAATCCTCATATTTTAGATTATAAAACTAATGGTGAAGGAAAATGTGGTTATATACACAATGGAGTATTATTCAGCCATAGGTAGAACAAAATTTGTCATTTGCAAGAAAACTGATGAATCAGGAGATCATAATGTTGAGCAAAATAAATCAGACTGAGGACAAACATTCGACATTCTAATATATGGAATCTAAAAAAGACGACAAAGTAGAAGGACTACAACTAGACAAGAAGGGATAAGAAGAGGCAGACAGTGTAAGGATAGGAACAAGGGAATAAATATGATCAAAACATATAGACTGAAGCCCACATACAAAAAAATATAAAATGAAGATGGGGACAGCTGGGTAATGGGTGGTGGTAAGAGGTAAAAATTAAAATGTTAGGCTATGTACAACTGTGCCCAAAATGAAATCCATTGATTTGTATAATTGATATACAATTTTAAAAAGTGTGGGGAAAAAAGGTGTGTACTGTAAGCAATATGAAAATGCACTTTAAAAATGTAATCTGACATCTTGACTTTTTAAATTTTAAAAAACTGATGAAAAAAAGCTTGATGATATTAAATTCACATAATACTTCTGGGAAAATGGTGCAGTGGTAGGCAATAATAAACATAGCCTTTCCAAGATTTGGAATCCAAACACTGGAAAGTAACTTGGGGAAGGAGAGGGAGAGATAGAAACCTAGGAATAAGGAAGGACCTGACAAGAAATTAAAACCTGAAGAAAAACCGAAAACACAGAACACAATGTGGAAACCAGTAATAAATGCTAGTAATGCTCTGGGAGTGTGTGTGTGTGCAGCACACACCCCTCTTCATTGTTGCTAGGAGTGTAAATAGATACTACCACTATAGAAATCAGTATGAAGGGTCTTCAAAAAACTAAAACTAAAAATTCCATTTGATTCAGCTACTCCCCTTCTAGACATCTTCCCCAAAGAGTTAAAAGACATCATATTACAGTGATACATGCATACCTATTTTTATAGCAGCACAACTCATAATGACTAAATCCTGGAAGCACCCTATATGTCTATCTATTGATGAATGGATAAGGACAATGTGCTATTTATACAGTGAGGTATAACTCTGCCATGAAGAAGGAAAAACGAGTTATCTATAGGAAAATGGATGACCCTGAGAGCAAAATGTTAAGTAAATCAGACGCACAAGTTTAAATACCACATAGTTTCTCTTACATGAGATACTCAACGTGTAAATAAAGAGCAAAATAAAAAATACACAATAGGGAAAAAAAAGACCAAAAAAGTTATTGTAATACAGCATGGACAATGCACCTAAAAGTGTACCTGTCTTAGTATAACTGTCTTATACATTTAATTTGTTCTTTAGTCTTAGTCTGGCTATTTGTATGTATGGTAATTAACTTTATATAGACCGAAGATAAATGTAGCTGATATTGCTCCAAAAAGGAGGGTGTTGAGAGGATGGGGGAAATAAAAAGAACTGAGACATGTTATATACCCATACCAATTCTCCACAATGAACATAATCATTATAAAGTGCAAACATGAATCAAAATACTTTAAAACTTCACATTATAAAAGGTAACTATTTTAAAGTGATTTAGAACTAAAGCATTGCACACAATTACATTATGCAATCACCACTTCCGTCTAGTTCTGTAGTGTTCCAACATTCTAAAATAAAACTCTACTCATTACATAGTTTCATCCTATCCACCCCACCTCTGTTCTTGTCAATCACCAATCTACAGTTCTGCCTTTGAATTTACCTATTCTGGGCATCCCATATACTGTATGTGACCTTTTCTATCTAGCTTTTTTAACATCACATAAAGTATTGAACGTTTACATACATTGTAGCATCAGTACAGGGCTGAAGGATTCAATTAATATAGATAGATAGATAGATAGATAGATAGATAGATAGATAGATAGATACATAATCACAATTTGTTTTCCATCCACCTCCTGACTTTTAGGCTGTTTCTTCCTTTCTTTTTTTTTTTTTTTTTTTTTTTGGCGGAACCAGGGTTTGAACTCGGGCCTTTGCGCTTGCCAGGGAAGCACTTATTCCACTGAGCCATCTCCCTGGCCCCTCTTTCTTTCTTTCTTTTTTTTTTTTATTGAGACAGGGTCTTGCCATATAGTTCAAGCTGGTCTTGAACTCATTATGTAGCCCAGGATTCCTCACTCATCGTAATCCTGTTACCTCAGCCTCCTAAGTTCCTGGCCATTTTTCTACCTGCTAGCTATTGTAAAAATTGCTGCCACAAACATGTATGTACATTTTTTGAGTATCTATTTTTATTTCTTTTGGGTATATACCCAGGAGTTAAACTGTTGGCTCATACAGTAATTCTGTGACTAGCGGTGCGAGGAACTATCTCTCATTTTATTTTTTATTTTAATGTATTTGGTATGGGGTCTCACTATGCAGCTTGGACTCATAATGATCCTCCAGAGCATTATGGCACCTTTACCTATTATCCCTTCCTAACTGGTAACTTAGTATTCTCATGCATTTTAACTGATAAGATATTAAAATTATAAGATTTCTTATTTTTGTTTTGTTTTTACTTCGAAATAATTCCAAATATACAGAAATGAGCCACACATGTTGACACATGCCTGTAATCCTAGCACTCTGAGAGACTGAAGCAGAAAGACCAAAAGTATGAGCCCAACCAGGACAACCTGGTAACTTAGTGAGACTTTGTCTGAAAATATATCTATGGATTCCGCCAAGAGCCCAGGACCAGCGTGTGAGACCACCCGGGGCCTGCCATCCAGGCCTGGCGTACAGGCCCTGTGTGGAACCCTGAAACAGAGCTCCATGCAAAAAGGCTAGAGGCAAGACCCACCCAGGTGATCCAGGAGCAGAACATCTTGCCAGAGTGGCACAGAGGGTTCAACTCCAAGGGGTACAGCAGGAAGAAGTAAAGCATAGCAGCCAGACCCAAGCCATACCCCCCTGGACGGGTTTGAACTTGGTAGATCCAGATCTGGTGCTAAGGTAAGGACTCTAAACTCTACACCAACGTCAAAATACTGCTATACAAAATGATAAAGAGAAAGAGCAAAATGCATTCTCAGGCCCCCGAGCCCACCCAGAACAAATGCAGGAGACAATAGCATAGAAGAAATTAGAAATCACACACTTGAAATCGCTGAAATAATAGCAGCTGAAGTAAAGAAACAACTGCAGAAAGGTACAGAGGAAATTAGATCATAAATAATTTCTGAAGTAAAAAAATGATAACTATAAAGAAAGGAGTACTAAGTGCTTCTAAAGAAGACACTGATAAAAAAAATAGAGGATAGAAAAATGATGGAATCCTTGAATGAGCAATGTAAGAAAGAAATAGAATGCATGAAGCAGATTCAAAATGATATACAAGAAATTAAAACCTCAATCACAAACTGGCAAAATCGTTTGAATGAAAGTGAAAATAGACTTTCAGACCTTCAAGACACTATTCCACAAGCACAAGGTCCTGAGTTCAATCCCCGGTTCCGCAAAGAAAAAAAAAAAGAAAAAAACAAAAAAAACCAAAAAAAAGACACTATTCCAGCTAGTGAAAAGGTAAAAGATTTCTTAGAAACAACTAGGATGTAGGAAAAAATAATTCAACATCTGCAAGACAATGCAAAGATGAACAACCTAAGATTAATAGGCATCAATGAGAAAGAAAGAGTCAATACAAATGATATAAAAAGAATATGGACAGAAATAATAACAGAAAACTTCCCAAATATGGGGAAACAATCTGACATTCAGAAAAACCGAAGCGTATAGAACTCCAAATAAGATCAACCCAATTAAAACTACACCCAGACATATAATAATCAAGATCCCAGAAATTCAGCACAGGAACAGTATACTACAAGCCGCTAAAGAAAAGAAACAGATCACATTTAAAGGAAAACCCATCAGAATAACGGCAGATTTCTCTTCACAAACCATCAAGTCAAGAAGAGCATGGAGAATAGACCCAGAGCGCAGGCCCGGCGAGTGAGTGAGACAACCTGGGGCCCTCCGGATTCTGAATAGACCCAGAGCACAGGCCCAGTGAGTGAGTGAGACGACCCAGGCCGCGGGATCCTGAACAGACCCAGAGCGCAGGCCCAGCACAGAACCCTTCAGCAGAACTCCCTGCAAAGAGGCTAAAGGCAAGACCCACCCAGCTGATTCAGGAGCAGA
>NW_004524641.1:6213310-6224443 GCF_000260255.1 Octodon degus | reverse complement strand
AAAAAAAAAAAAAAATTAAACACAGGAGAATAAGAGACATACAAAAGCAATCTTTCTGTTATTCTTTTGTATACAGCAGCAAAATATTTCTATCAGCATACTCTACAAATGGACTTCTCCTGCACCCTATGGGTCATGATTCTGTTCAGGGCTACAGGGTGGATATCAAGGAAACAGCAGTAGCTCAGTCCCACAAGTGACACCTGGCCACCAGTAAACTTTATGGACACTGTCCATGTCCATGACATACTAGAACTTTGAGTGATAGCCTATCCCCAGACTGCTAGAAGTGCTGGTCATATATATTTACCATTCCAGTATTTATCTTATGTTTCATTCTTAGTAATTCTTTACTGTCATGAAAACTTTTTCTTAGCGCAATTGTTTTGAAATATTTAATTTTTAATTAATATTTAATTTTCTGAATATTGCTTGATCTTAATTTTTAAGATTTATACTGTACCTTTGACCTACAATCTACTTAAAACATCTGGTGTATTTTCTTCTAGTATTAGAAACTTTAAAAAGTGTATTTCCATTTTCCATTGAGTTTATATTACTTCTTGTCTTTTATACACACACACGAAAAAAATATTTATATAACCTGACATAAGATTGATACTGTTTTGTAGAAATTTCCAATGACCTTTAAAATGGGTTCATCTAATATATTTTTTATAGTACTGCATAGCTATCATTTTGAGAGCTCTTTATTCTTTGTCCAGGACCATACAGCAAGTTCTCTTGCCTTTTGGATTATGCTCTTTGTTATTTCCTATATGCTACGTCTGGAGGTATTAGAATATTTTGGGACAGTACTGAATTTCTCAGACTGTCATTTAAAAATTCAGAGTTACTTTTTAAGTACCCTGTCATTCATAAAATAAATATATATGACAAAAAAAAAAAAAAAAGAATATTTTGACTTTGTATAACTGGAAAATGTTTTACTTTTAGTTTTTAAAGGTATATTTACTAAGTATAAAATTCAGTGAGGACAGATTTTTTTTTTCTTTCAGTCCTTTGAATTAATTAGTCTAGTTTCTTACACCTTGGTCTTTTCTTTTTTTCCTTCTAATATGGAATAAGATGCTATTTAATTTTGTTCTTCCAGAGCTAATTTTTTATATGAGTATGCTTTAATGATTTTTTTCTTTACAATAAGTATTGGACAATTTCATTTTTGTGTATCTTGGTATGATTTTACTCAAAACTTCTTGTGCAAAAGGTTCATTTTTCTTGGAAATGCAGTACTATAATTTTAACTAAATTTAAAAATTTTATATCTTTAAGTATTTATTGCCTACCCTTTTCTACTTTGAGAATTCTAAGTATATGAATATAAGTTTCTTGGTTTTGGCACAGAGTGAACTATTACATGACTGATCTGTAAATTCTTCATTTTTATTTTGGACAATTTTTACTGTTATATTCATATAAGTTTGTAAATAATGTACTTACAATGTGCAATCTATTATTAATCTCATGCTATGTATTCATCTCAGAAATATTTCTCTAAAATTCAAAAAAAATACTGAACAAATATGTTCAGTAAATGAATTAGAAAACTGTAAAAAAGTTAACAGACAAAATGAAAAAATACATATTTATGTATGTTTATATGTATATAGGCATTTACATAAGAAAAACAGGCACACTATATCCTCATATATATATATACACACTGAGATAATTCAGTGATTCATTAGATATGAAAAATGATGGGAACAAAGAGTCCAAGATAATTAGGGTACTAGTTTGCATAATCTAACGAACAGTAGTATACATCACTGAGTAAAAAACAAAGTGAATTAAGTTGAGGGAGGAAATACTCTTGAGTTTGGTTTTAGATGTGATAACTTTCATATCTCTGAGAAATCCAGGAGATGACAAGTCAAAAATTAAATACACTAATTTGGAGCTCAGAGGACAGATTAGGGATAAAGATAAAAACTTCAGATTTATCTATATTAAGATAGTAATCGTAAGCATGGAAAGGGATGCTATAACCTATAAGGAGAATTCAGCACAAGAGAGAAGCACACAATTCCAGTTTATAAAGTAAATATTTAATAGTAAAGATATCAATGAGCTTGCAAAAAAAAAAAAAGCAATCTAAGAGTTTCTTAGAGAAGTAGAAAGAAAATCAATTGTGGTCAGAGAACCCAAGGAAAGAATAGCTCAGAAATAACAATGCCACTGCTATTGACAAATCATGATGACTAAAAATGCCCACTGGATTTAATAATCTAAATATCACAGATCTTTGGGAGACCTGTTTGAGTATGATGGGCAGAAAAATCAGACTAAGGCAGACTAACTTACTAGGAGGGGGAAAAAGGCATGATAGGTGTAAATAACTCAAGAGGTTTCTATGAAGGAAGCTAGAAAAAATGTGATACGTGAAGGGGAAAGAGTGAGGTATTAAGTTTTTTGTTTCTTGAAAATAAAAAAGCCATCATGAAACTGTTGAAAATAATTTACTTAGAGGAAAACTTATTTCTAATCTGAAAATCTAAACACCTACAAAATGTGAAACTTTTTTTGTGTTACCAGGATTCCTCAAGCAGAAAATTCCATACCTGACCTAATGTGATTGGTAATAGTCAAAATGCAGTTGCACTAAAAATGCTGTATAAATCATTTTCAGGCTGCATTGTATAAGTAATAACATAAATGAACTTCATATTTAGGCTTGGAGCTCATCCTCCAAGATCTCATTATTGTTTGTATTATGATAATCAAAAATCAGGGGGAAAATCCCAAATCAGAAACACTTCGGGCCTTAAGCACTTCCTATAACGAATATTCAACCTTTACATGAAACAAAACACTTTGTGAAAATAATAAAAAGGCATACACTTTTAAAAAAAAGTTTTTTTGAGCCAGGGTCTCACTATTCCAGGCTGACCTTGAGCTCATTATGTAGCTCAGCTGGTCTCAAACCCATGGTGATTCTTCTGCCTTGGGCTCCTGAGTGCTGAGCTTACCAGCAGTGCCACTACGCCTTGCTTATTAGTTGGACAGTTTAAAAGGGTGAACTTTTCTGATTTATTTCACTTAGGAATATGGTCTCAAAGAAGTCAAGCAATAAATAATGCTGACAAAGCTGTGGGAAAAGAAACCCTTCTCCACCATTGATGGGATTACAGACTGGGGCAATACTGTGGAAATCAACATGGAAAGTTCCTCAAAAAACTAAAACTAGAGGTTCCATTGAACCCTGCTAGTCTCTTTCTTGATATTTTCCTGAAAGAATTAAAATCATCATACCACAGTGATATATGCACATTCATGTTTATGGTGACACAAGTTGTAATAGGTAAATCTTGGATAGAGCCCAAATGCCATCAACAGAATGAATAAAGAAGGTGTGAATTTTTTATGTATTCTAGATACTAGTCCTTTGCCTGAGGACCAGCAGCAAAAGTTTTTTCCATTCTGTTGGTAGTTTTATCTCTATGTGAAAGCTTTTAATACGATGAGATCCCAGTTATTCATTGTAATATTTCCCAAGCAATCAGACACATATGTAAAAATATCACATTGTTCTATGGTATGAGAAACTGGATGTGTGCATAAGGACTAAAATGTATCACAGATACTGTTATATGGGAAGAAAATGTTCAAATGGAAAGGGGTAGGTGAGGAAAATGAGAGATGACAAAATAGAAACAAAGCTTTTGTTAAAAAAAGGAGAGGGCAAAAAGGTGAAGGGAGGGTAGAAGAATGGAAAAAAAAGAAGTAAGATACATCATATACAGGTACAAATTTTCTATGATAAATGTGATCATTATGTATATCTAAAAATGTACAAATAATTTAATCAACAGTGAACATTGAGGACTTAAAATGACCAAGTCTGATACCACTTTATATAGTATGCTAAACATACTGTCCAACATAGTACTTGGCTTCCTGTCCATTTCCCAAAGGAATATGACTTGGTCTACAGCTTTTGCTGAGGGTATAGCCCACCCAACACAGTCACTTCAACAGCTTTACCTGAATCTCTGGCCTTTATCACAAAGACCCTAATTTAAAAATACAAAAGAACTTCTGGGATTACACTGCTCAGAAGGTTTATATCTCTAGTGGTTCTTTCTATATAGTCACATTCTATATTAGCAAGTAAGATTTCATTTTTTTTCTCCTAAAATTTTAAAAGAAAAAAGAATTACTTGCTAAAAATAATGATTATAAACTAATAAAGCAAAATAATGTTAAAATGACCACTACATTAATTCTGGTCAATAACTATCATGCTATCTTTCTTCTCATCCCAAATCACAAAAAAGAAACACTTTAAGCCTTCCACTGCTCTTAAGAGCATCACTGTCAAAACTTCTCACTTATTATAATTAACTATGATAATTAATTCTCCTATACCCATGAAGTAGTCCAATCTACCATAATTTGACACCCACATTGGTACTGCCACATCAAATTAAGAAACTCGTCATTCTCATTTTGAAAAATCCATAGCCTGTTTCCTAGATTTAGGATATATGCATTATGTAGACACAAAGTGACCTGTGAAAATCTCTAATTACACTCCAGGTTCATATATTTCAAATGGGTTGTTGTAATTAATAGTTTAATCTGTAGGTTCATTTTTCACAAACAGATTTCATAAAATAAAAACAAAGCAGAAATATATCTAATGGTAGGTATTCATAATTTTACCTCCCTAAATCACTATTACCTGTTTTATTGACTATTTTTGATAATTTCATCATGAATGTTATAGCCACAATATACACTCAATTTTTTGTTTTCATCATTTCATATATAAATATGTTGTTTCTCTTAGAATTAGGGCAGGTTAATCTTTCTCAGCCTCAGTTTACTCTTCCATAAAATGAAGATAATGCGTTATAAGTTTCTTGTAGAGATTAAGAGAAAGCAGGCACTCTAATACATTCTTGAACAACACTGTCCCTAATATCATTACTCACAAAGGCAACAGGCAGAAAGAAGCCAAATGACCACAATATGTGGTGAGATATACATATAATAGTATTACTAAGTCTTATTCAAACGGAATATTTGGAGACAGGGTTCCACTATGCAGTTCAAGCATGGCTTGAGCCCACTTTCTATCCCAGGATGGCCCTGAACTCAAAGCAATCTTCCTGCCTCAGCTTCCTGAGTTCTGGGATTACAGGCAGGCACCACCATACCCGGCAAAGGAATAGGTTTTGATACATACTACAACATGGAAGAACCTTGAAAACATTATGGTGTGAAATAAACCAAACCTAGAAGGACAAAAATCATGTAATTACACTTCTCTATGATAACTAAAATAAGCAAATCCATAGAGACAGAAAATAGACGCTCTCAGGATTTGAACAGAGGAAGAAAACTGGATGGAGGTTATTATTTAAAGGGTACAGCTTGAAATGTGAACAATTCTAGATATAAACAAAGTACTGATTGTATAACACTGTATTTAATGTCAATGAATTGAGAACTAAATAGATTAATGGTAAGCTTTGCTATGTGTAAATTACCATAGTAAAAAATTTTAGAGTAGGAAACTTCTGTTTTAAGCCCTAACTTGAAAGATGATTAAGTAGAGGGGATAGGAGAGTAGCAAACAGGTACAGACTTGGTAAATGAGCTCACATGAAAGCAGGTAGTTTAGAGCCCTACATTCACCACCAGGATAATAGGAAAAGACAATGCTAGGCCATGCAAAGCCAAATCACAAGGAACTCTGTGAGCCATGGTATCTATGTTGGCAATGTCTCATAGGAAAACAGTAAAGTACTTGAAAAGAAATAACAGATTTGAATTTTATATTTCTGGAAAACAAAAGACTGGTAGTAAAAAGATCACTCAAACTCCAAATTAAATTAAGCATAACTGGGGCCAGCCAAATAGCTCAGCAGATTATAAAGCACCTTGCAAGCAGGCGCAGGTGCTGGGGGTTCAATCTCTGGGCCTGCCATGCTGGCTCTGCCTCCAGGGCACACTGAGACAGCAATTGAGACTGGGCGTGCGTGGTGGGGCCTCCCAGCTCTTGGGAGGCTGTAAACAGAAGGATCACTATGAGTCCGATCTTGTAGTGAGACTCTGAACATCCTGTAGACCCATCCTTAAAATAAAAAAAATTAAAAATAAAAATAAAAATAAATTAAGCATTAACTGAACCTAAACAGGTATAAAAATATGGACAAAGAGATACCAGAGATTATTTAAGAGATAAAATACAGAATAGGATGTAGATGGTAAAAGTAGGAGTCAAAAAAACCAGGTTTAGCTCAAATGATCTACCACCACTAACTAGAGACCCTGAGGACAGAGGATATGAGTGGATGTAGTTCAAGCCTCAATGAATATGACTTGTAGTATCTTGTTCTTTTAGAAATGATTTAAGTCATGTAGGAGTATTCTTAGAAGGATGCATAAGAGTTTAAAGAGGAAAAAGGATAAATTTTTATTTTAAAATTATATTTTTACCTTTTTAGTTGTGCAAAATCAACGTTAAAATTTTAATAATAAGAAATCTTCAAATAGCTATATATTTTTGAGGACCACAATTTACTCAGAAGTATTTTCACATTATAATTTTTGGTGGCCTTCTTTAGTTAGATAATGATTAGTCCTAAGAATATTTTCTAAGTATAATGCTTTCCAAAAAAATAGGTCAATATAGAGTAAGATTTTCCCTAGAGCTAATTTATTTTTCCTCGTTTTCCCCCTCAGGGTTAGTGATTAAACCTAGGGCACTGTACATGGCTAGGCAACTGCTCAGTCATCACTTTCTAGATTTTTTTCTCAAAAGAAAGGTACATACACTTAAATAAATTCAAAATTAAATTTCATCTTGATACCTTAGTGTCATTAGCTAAATTGTTGAAGTTCTATCCCTTGCTGCTAAGAATATGGCCTTATTTGGGATGACAGATTAAAGTAGGATGAGCCCTTAAGCCAGTATGAAGCGTCCGGAGGAGGGATATTTGAACAGACACACAAATGACAGCCACATAGAGACTAAAGCACAGGCTAGAGCTATGTTGCCATGAGGAAAGGAATGCTTAGGCCACCAGAAGCTAGAAAGTCAAGAGGAGTCTGGCTCTACAGGTTTCAGAAGACCTTGCCAACAAGACTACTAATATTGAGAAAGCATAGTTTCTAAAATTTTTTAAAAATCTCCAGTGTTCATATTTGCTATACAGCATGCTGGTCCTTACCTGAGGCCTGCACCGTGCTCCTGGTCTTCTCAGGCTCTATAAGCATGGGCCAAATTTCTTTATAAATGATGCAGGCTCAAGAATATTGTTACAGCAACACCACACATGATAAGACACTAGACAAATGCTACAGATGCTACTTGAACAGTTTCATTCAATCCTCCAGTCAGCCTTGTGAGGGAGACTTTTTATTTTTGTGGCTGGCTCAGCCCACCCCAGAGGGCAGGACTGGCAATATACCTGGACTATACAAAAGGAAACGTTTATCCTGTTTTTCTTTCTTTACTGCCTCAGTTTAACCTCATTTTCTCAAATATTTTTTTAATATTATGTTTATTGGTACATTTTAGACATATATAATGATAATTATCATCTTAGGGAATCTGTACCTGTATATAATATACCCTCATTCTTTTTTCTCTAACCCCCTTTTTTCCCCTCTTCCCATTCTTATTTACAAAAGCTATTCCCATTATTTCCCTATTATTTTGTTTTTTGACACACACCTTTCCTATTTCCCAGTATGTATTATACATCCTGGTCCTTATTTGCCCTTTCAGTTTCTCACATTAGAGAAATAATGTGATATTTAAACACGTGTATGCAATTGATTTCACTTAAGAATATGGTCTGAAGGTGCATCCATTTACCTAGGCATATCTTTCTTTATGGCAGAGTAGTACTTCATTGTAAACACACACACACACACACACACACACACACACACACACACACACTCTTTATCCATTCATCAATTGAAGGGCATTTAGGCTGCTTTCAAGATTTACCTATTACAAATGGTGACACTATTAACATGAGTGTGCATATGTGACTATGGTTTGATGCTTTTAAATCTTTCAGGAAGATACCAAGGGTAATGGCTGGGTTAAATGTGACCTCTAGTTTTAGTTTATGAGGACTCTCCACACTGATTTCTACAGTAGTTACATCAGCCTAAACTCCAACAGTAAAGAAGGGTTCCTTTCCCTCCATAGCCCTACAATATTTGTTTCTGTTTATTTTATTGATTATTGCCATTTTTTTGGAGATGGAATCTCAGTTTAATTTGCAGCTCTCAAATGACTAGTGATGTCAAACATTTTTTCACACATCTATTTGCCATTTTTACTTCTTGTCTGAAGTGTCTATTCATTTTATTTTATTTTATTTTATTTTATTTTATTTTATTTTATTTTATTTTATTTTTCCGGAACTGGGACTGAACTCAGGCCCTTGTGCTTTCCAGGGAAGCGCTTATTCCACTGAGCCATCTCCTCAGCCCTGTCTATTCATTTTAGATGCCCATTTTTGTACTGGAATTTAAATCTGAGGACCTAATTTTTTTGAGTTCTTTTATATATTCTAGATATTAGTCCTTGCCAAAGGACCAGCAAACAAAACCTTTTTCCCATTTTTGTTCAGTTTTTCCCACAAAAGCTTTTTAATAAGATGAGATCTGAGGTGCTGATTCTTTGTAAGTTCTTGTGCGATCAAGGTTTTGTTCACCAAGTCTGACTACACCAATGATTTAAAGAATTCTACCTATTCTATCTTCCAGTGGATTTTGTGTTTCTAAATATTCTGTAATATTTAGCTCTTTTATCCATTTAGATTTTAGTGTAGTGCAATTTTAATCTTCTCCATGTGGAAAGCAGTTTTTTGAGCACCATTTATTAAAGAGGCTTTCTTTCAGTGAATGTGTTTGGTCCCTTTGCCAAAGATAAAAGTGGCTAAGTATGTCTGTAGTTTTTCTGTACCTTCTAATCTGACCCTCGAGGGTTTTTTGTCATTGTTTTTGTTTTTCTTCCCAGTACCACACTATTTCTATCACAGTAACTTTTTCTTTCTTTTCTTTTTTCTTTTTTTTTGCCTTTCCATCCTTTATTACTGCAACAGCTTCATCTTTTATTTAGCCTTCTGACTCTGTGCTTGTGCTTTCAACACTTTCACCACAATTTTCTGCTCTTCAATAAAGAAAGCACATTTGACCATGTCGCAGACACACTTGGCACACATGGAGCCCCCATAAACCCTGCTGACATGCTTAATCTCATAAGAACTTTAGGTCACACAGCTCAAACCCCTTGAAGTCTGCCTGAGCACATACCACACACAGATTTGGGGTCCTTCCCAACCTTTTTGACAGAGAGGCAAACAATTCCATTCCCTGGGGTTTGGGACAGCAGTACATCAGGCGCTGGACCACTGTGAAAGCCTCTAGACACTGTACCCAGAAGAGGAAACTATCACAGTAACTTTATAGTGTAATTTCTAGGATTGTGAAGCTCCTTACCTTGTCTCTGTTACCTAGAATTGCTTTTGCTATGCTAGGTCTCTTCTGGTTCCAAATGAATTTTAGGATTGTATTCTGTAATTCTGTGAGATTTGTGGTTGAGATTTTGATAATAATTCCATTAAATCTGTGTAACAATTTTGGAAATATGGCCATTTTCACTGTATTGGTTCTTCCTACCCAAGAGCAAGGGATATCTTTCAACTTTTTTAGTTTTTATTTTGTTATCTGCTTGGCGGGGGAGGGGGACTGTCATCTATTTTTGAGTCATCTATATTTAAGGCTTCAGCATTTAAAATATTATTTACATTAAGTTATAATATTTTTTTTTTTTGCTCCAAATGCCTTCAGGGCAGATTTGGCTAGCTTGAGTTGTGGGGATCGAACCATAGCAACCTGAGCCTGACTGCTTTGTTGAAGAAGCCACTTATAAAGAACTGAGCTAAGGGGCAGGCCCCCATTAACTTATAATATATATAAAAGCTAGACTTTTAAATTATAGGTAACCATAAAGATTTTATCATAAATGGGTGTTAGCTTTTATCAAAAGCTTTTTCTACCTCTACAGAGATAAACATAGTTTTTGTCCTTGGCTCTGTTAATATGGTGTATTACATTTATTGATTTTTGTATGTCAAACCATCACTGCGATGAATCAAATTTGTTCATGGTGTATAATTTTGGTGACTGTCTGCATTCTACCTATCAGTATCTGATTCAGGATTTTTGCATCTACGCTTATAAGAAAGGTTGGACTGTATGTATTTCTTTCTTAGTTGGGTCTTTCTCCGGTTTTGATATCATGGTAATGTTTCCTTCCTGGAATCAATTTGGGAATACTTCTACCCTTTTAATTTAATTAACGAGTTTGAGAGAAGCAGTGGTATTAGGTTTTCCATAAATTTCTTAAAAGAATTCAGTGGTGAATCCTTCAGGGCCTGGGCTTTTCTTTGCTGGTAGGTTTTTAATTACATCTTCAATTTCTTTCTTTTTTATTAATTTTGAGAAACAAATAGCAATGAGACAGTCTCAAAACCAATTAGTAGGACAGTTTCAATAATTAATACATTGTATATTGTTGTCTTCTTAGTGGTTATTCATAGTACAAGATGCAGACATGATATCCTATCCACAAACACTATTAGTACAAATCTTTCTATTCATTGAATTAAGAGAAAGTAGCTGTATATCTATCCTAACTATTTTGAATATACAGAAACAAAATGGTCATTCATTTGTATCTCCTTTTTGTTTAGTTTTGTCAGAGATGGGTGGTCCATTGTCATTTAAATATTGTAGGTGCGTGAACTGTATTTTAGGGAAGGGTCTACAGCGTGTTCAGGTCTTACTACAAGATCAGATTCATAGTGATCCGCCTGTTTACAGCCTCCCAAGAGGTGGAATTATAGGCATGTGCCACCATGCCAGTCTCAATGGTTGTCTCAGCACATTTTCAATTTCATTGACTACTAGTTTATTTAGGATTTTATATCATCTTGACTCAGCTTTTGTAATTCATGTACCTAGGAATCTTCTTCATTTTCCATCTTACTAGAATGTAAGTTCTTGAAGTTTATATATACATATATGTATCTTCATATATATCAACTTGTTTTCTGTAATTCTGTGTAATTCATA